>NC_058131.1:689441889-689630810 GCF_016433145.1 Gracilinanus agilis
TCTCTCTCTCTCTCTCTCTCTCTCTCTCTCTCACACACACACACACACACACACACACACACACACACACACACTCAATATGGAAATCTTTTAGGTATAGGTCAAGCCTAATCACAAAACTTCCAAATTGCCTAAAATTAGCCACTAATTGTTCTGAAGACAGCATGGCGCCCAATGCCTTACTTATTTATAAACCTTAGTAGAAAGTACATAAAATACTACCTGTCTAATTACACACACTGTTTTACATTTACACACCATGAGGTTAGTAATGCGTGGATTGTGTGCCCATTTTACAGATAAGAAAACTAAGGCTAGGAAAATAATTTGCTCATGGTCATATAACTAATAAGCAGAAGCCTAGACTCTGATTGCTGAATCCAGTCCGTTGGTCGTGGTACTTACTCAGTGCCAGGCTCTGTGCCGTGGGATGCAAAGAAAGACCAGGCACAATCCTTGCCTTCCAAAAGCTCCAGTTCTGGTACTGAGGAAATCCCAGGGAGCCCGGAGCGGTGCTCCTCTAAGACCTCGTGTCCAGGCTTATTGCTATACGCAGTAAGAGCACAGATCCTGGACTTGAAGAGTCCTAAACCATGAACTAATTCAAAGGAAACAAAAGCCCAGCTAGCTAGGTAGTGATGCCCGGAGTCAAGAAGGCCTGAGTTTGGATCAAACCAACCTCAGACACCCACTAGCTGTAGGACCCTGAACAAGTCATTTTACTCTGCCTCAGTTTCCTCATCTGTAAAATGACGATAATAGCATCCAACCTCTCTCCAGGGTTTTAGAGGATCCACTGAGATGATAATAGATTAGCCCTTAGCATTGGTGTTTAATGAAGCACTTTCCTCCATCTCTTTCCTTTTTCATCCATGTAGTTGGCGCCAGGTCTCGGACCCAGGACTCCTGACTCCAAATCCTTCCCAGGCTTCTGAGTAGAGGCCTCCACTTTGGAAGCTGACACGTCCCTGCTTCCCCATAGGATGTCTGTAGACCCAGGAACCGCAGGAATCCGGGCTCCCCTGGGTCCGATCTGTCGGCCTCCTGATGGCTTGTTTATCCGGAAACGTCGCCCCTGATGCTTGGGACATGCCGAGGCCGAGGCTGCCAGGGAGCTGGTTATGGATGGAGAGAATCCATGACCCTGCAAGGCAAAGGGATGAATCAGCCCCTGAGCCGGGCTCCTCGTGCCTTTAATGGAAGATTCCTCAGCCGAGTGTTTCCCAACAGCCCAGAGGGCCAAGGAGCCTTCCCTCTGCCTGGCAGCTGTCTTCACCTGGCCGGCTTTCAAAGCTTCCCTGAGCCTTGTGGTCTGTCTACAGCTCCATCACTCCGAGCCCAAGTATTTCGTGAGCTCCCAGCTGTGTGCCCGGCCCTGTGCTGCCCCCGGGGAACTCGGTCTGGCTGGGGAGAAGAGATCCGTGAAAATGTGACCGACAGCACTGGGGCGTGGGGGCTCGGAGCCAGGCAACACAGAGAAGGATGATGATAAACTGACAACTTAGCATTCACGAAGCACTTCTCTTAAGCCCCATCTTCCATCTGACCCCAGCTCTCGACTCCCCTTAAGTTCTTATGGCAATTAGTGCCAGCGACCTCCACTGGGCTTCCAGATCCTGAAATCTCATCCACGGAGGAGCCTTATCTATCTCTGGGGCACGAGTGCTTAGCCTTTTGGGGGCCCTTAGCAGTTTAATGAAGCCTCTGGGACCTTCTCAGAATACTGCCTTGTAAGTTGATATAAAAATCCATAAGATAAAGAAAATCAGGGCAGCTGGGTAGCTCAGTGGATTGAGAGTCAGGCCTAGAGACGGGAGGTCCTGGGTTCAAATCTGGTCTCAGACACTTCCCAGCTGTGTGACCCTGGGCAAGTCACTTGACCCCCATTGCCCACCCTTACCACTCTTCCACCTCGGAGCCAATACACAGAAGTTAAGGGTTTAAAAAAATAAAAGAAAATCAATTCTATCAAAATGCAATGAATAAAAATACTAAAAGCACAAATTAGTGGACCCCAAAAGAAGAGCCCTCCATAGTGTAATCTTATAAGCGCTTTTGACTGAGTTGTCTTCCCAAGCTTCTTTCTTCCACGCCCCAAGGCTCCCAATGCCAGGTCAATGAGTTTGGACTGATCACTATAGATAAGGGAAAGTCAGTGAAGGATGTTAAAGACTCCAGTTCCAGCCAAGAACGCTTCCACCAGCATCAGACTCAGTTGCCCTCTCCAGGAAGGAGTTTGAAGTCCAAACTGCAGAAGTCTGAGGTCCAAGGCACAGCCCATGATCCTGGAGGAATAGATTTTGAGCTTTAAGAGGCTAGCTAGTAGAGTACCCTAAGCTACAGATGAGGAAACTGAGGCAGAGTGGCTAACATGACTTATTCACAGTAACTCTATTAGTTAAGTTCCCAAGGTAGAATTTGAACCCTGTTCCTCTGACTCCCAATCCAGTACTCTTGCCACTGATCCATGATGGCTCAGGGTCTGTGTCCCATCCAGCTTTATATTCCCAGGGCTGAACAAAGGATTTTGTAGAGAATATTATTTGAATTGAATTGGATCAAATTGCCTGTCAGTGTTTTGGGGGAGAAATTAGACGAACAAGAGAGGAAGAAATGAAAGCTTTTTCTCCCTGTCCTCTGAGAACACCACTAAATGCTTAGACCAAACCTGACAGACACTAAGTCTAAAGCCAGAGGAAGAATGATCACAAATAACTGGATAATTTGGAATCCACTTATCTGAGAAAAAAAGTGTTTCCAAGGCTGGTCCTATCTATGGCTCACACTCCTGCCTCAGTCAAGGTTGTTAGGTCATTACATTGTCCTTGCCATCCCTTCGGCTATTTCTGGTGCAGAGGTCCTTGATCCCTAAGTGAGAGGAATCTCTTCCCATTGCCTAAAAAGGAAACAGAGCTGGGGTCTGGGATTTCCCCGAAAGGAAATCCAGTGGGAGTGGGGAAAAAGAAAGGAATAAGGAATGATCAATGACCCAAAAAAGGGGGGTTTCCCCAGGAATAAGGCATCTCAGGACAGCTCATTGTTCTGCCTTTGGGTTGTAGAGTAAGATTTACAGCTTAGAAGGGTATTAAGAGATCTCCCAGGACACCTGGAACTCCCCGGGGGCCCAGCTATCTTGATTGATGAGTGAATAAGCATTAATTTATGTTATGTCTCGCCAGCCCCAGACCTAACTGTCTGGGTCATGCTTCCCATCCCGTCCCATCCCCACCCTCAGCATCTTCTTGCCATCTGCAATGCCGCTGCGCCCTCTAGTCCAATGGAGAACTAACTCACTGAGATTTGGAGCTCCGGCCCTTCGATTCTCACTCCCTGACCACCGCTTGCTTTCGGGGACAGCACCAATGAATGCTTCTGGAAAATGCCTGGCCACCCCATGGCTCTAGTGACCATCCCTGTGACTCACCAGGGCAAACATCCCTTCCCTAGTCACCACTTCGCTAAATGTGTGGTCTCCTCCATTAGAATGGAAGCTCCTGGGGCCAGCTGGGTAGTTCAGTGGATTGAGAACCAGGCCTAGAGACGGGAGGTCCTAGGTTCAAATCTGGCCTCAGACACTTCCCAGTTGTGTGACCCTGGGCAAGTCACTTGACCCCCATTGCCTACCCTTACCACTCTTCTGCCTTGGAGCCAATACACTGTATTGACTCCAAGACAGAAAGTAAGGGTTTGGAAAAAAAAAAAAAAACAATGGAAGCTCCTGGAGGACTTTTGTGACTCCCAGTCCCTTTGCAGAGAGCCTGGTGCATCACAAATGCTTAATAAATGCTTTTCATTCATTCATTTACTATCCTCATTTTACCGATGAAGAAACGGTAGGAAGCGGCTTGCCCAAAGTCACACAGTAAGGAGCTGAGTGAGTGGTTGACCTCGGCCTTCTAACTCAGAGCCAGAGCTCTTTCTGGGACCCAGAATCCAATCATTGGAAGGGACCTCCAGATTGCCTCTTTCTCTTACACTCAGAAGAAGAGCAAGAGATATTTTACTTTCTCCATTAAATGAAATAATAATTTTCGACTTGTGTTTTCCAAGCTTATAAGATCCAAACCATTTCCTCCCCTTCCTCCCCCCACTCAGAGATGGTAAGCCATTTGATCTGGGCCATATGTGTATTACCAAGCAAAACACATTTCCATTTTGGTCATTGAACAACATGATTTTTGAAGCTTGTCATCTTCTCGTTTTGAGAATAAAAATTGGGATTTAAAGTCCCCAAACCCAGCAAGAACCCTGCACGTCCATCGATGTTTGTTATTGTTTTCCGGTGCCCTCTGATAGGATAGAAGTTCCTCGAAGGCAGGGACAGTTTCATTTTGTCTTTGTATCTATCCTCAGACCCACCACCATGGCGAGCTCAGAGAGGATTTAATAAATTCTTGGGGATTCATCGATTGGCTTGGAATGAGGAATAATTTCCTAATCACTAGAGTGATCTAAAGTGGAAGGGGCTGCTTAAGCGAATAATGAGTTTCAAGCAAAAACTGAATGACTATATATTATGGTGGGTGTAGAAATGGCACTAGTTGACCTCCAGGGTACCTACACAGTCTCAAGGGTGCCAACTCTGACATGGTCTTGAGGCTAATCTCAACACTATCCAGAACAACGGAGCTGACATGAACTCTACGGGGTGTGCTGAGATGTTGGTTGTGGTATCAGTTCTGTCAGCACCATTATAGGCTTTCGTCTTTCTTTGCCCAGGTAAGGACAGAAGGGTCTGTCCTAGGGGCAATTTCCCTGTAATAGGGTAACACCAATTATCCAGAACACCACCATTTCATCCAGAATTTAAACGTCAGTTTACGGGAAGGCATCGTTACCAAGAATGAGAATTCTGTAGATCTATATTTGCTTATACCCTTTGGAGCAAATTTTCTCAGCAGAAAACAAAGACCCAGAGAATTCAGCTACCTGCAAAATGTGGAGCAAGGGAGGCCCAAAGGTCAAATGACCAACTCTTAGAGTCATTATGGAATCATGAACACACACACATACAATCATTTCCCATCAATGTGTCACAGCACCTGCCATTCCACTACTGGAAATTCGTGTCCTCGGTGAGAATGCAAACACCCGGGGAGAGGAAACACATGAGCCTTATGGCTGGTTACCACTTTATTTTTAACCACTACTTTATCGGAACTGGTTTAACAGTTCAGCAGGTAGGTGTAAGCGGTGAGGATAATGGGAAGAATGGTCCAGCGAAACTTAGGAAATCACTGGAGAAGGAAAACTGGAGGAGAGAGTTTATGGGTGGGATTAGACAAAGGTATTGCCAGGGTTTGGGTGTTCTGAGCATTCTTTGGTACCCAAAAGCAGATTGAAACAGATACAGAGGTGGGAACTAACATGACAAATGCCTATGATTTCACAATTTTGTTCAGACCCAGCCAAATTTAATTTGCTATTTTCTTGAAGAGGAAAAAAATGCTACTTTATGCAGTTATCTAATTGATGCTGGCTAATTAGATTGTACCCCCTCCCCATTGGGTTGGGGGAATGAAGGCAGATAGCTGGAGTGACTGATAATTCAGCGTTTATCCCCTGCCACCAAATGCATTTCATGAATCCCTGTCTTAATCTCTGTCTAAGCTACTCGTCATTGCTGTACTCAAAGGAGCTTGGGTTTGGTTACCCTCGTCTGTGTATTTGGGGAAGGTTCTGGCGCCCCTTTGTCGAGCTTAGTGTAAAATGGCACATCCCTTAACAACTTTGGGCCACTCCAGATTTCCTATATTTTTGAACAGAACTTCCTGGGCTATGGTTACATATATGACTTCATTTCTTAGAATGGTAATGAGACTGGAACCCAGAGATAAATCTTGGCACTCTTTGATTTTTTTTTGTTGGATGAGCATTCCCCCAACAGTTAATAAGCTATTAATAACCCAGTAGTTAAATTAGAAGTGGGCATGACTCTGTTTCCACAATTTGAGACCCAGAATGGAATTAACTTGCTGATGTACAAGTAGCTTGGTATATTGGGAAAGGCACTGGATTTGGAGTCAGAAGATCTGAGTTCAAATCCCAGTTGTCCTACTATCTGACTTTGGGCAAATCATGATTCTCCTCTGAGACTCTGTTTCTTCATTTGTAAAATGGGGACAAAAACACTTCTACTAGGTGTTTCTTATGGGTATTAAAAAGAAAACTATCACTTTAAATTTGAATTTTTCCCCCCCAGTCCCAGAGGAAGGCAGGATTCAACAAGGTCATTTAGGCAGCCAGGAATTGGGAAAACATCCAGTGTTTGGGGATTTCACTAAAAAAATTCAGGTGAGTCCAGAGGATGGGACACTTGGGGGGTAGGGAATGCTGTTATGCTGCCAACCCAAACTAGAATACTCTCCAGTCTTCCCAAGCCCATATCAGTCCCTGAGAGAGGCACTTTGGGTATCAGGACAGAGACCCAGACTGTTTGCCAAGGGGCTCAGAAAAGCCAACAAGGCACCCAAAGAGATCAACATTCAGCAAGGTTCTGCAAGCCCTCTCAGGCCCAATGCAGAGGATAAGGGGTTGCTCTGAGGCATCCTTCTTGGCTCGCCCAAAGCGGATGGCATGGGAAAACAAGCCTTTCATTTCCTGAGCAATTAGGGCTCTCTGCCCAGGCCATCTACCAGGGCTTCTAATGGCATCATCTGCTTATTTAAGCATCCAACCAGACTGTGGGCACCCTAAGGGTTGAGACTGTGGTCTCTTCCTCTGTCTCCATTTTATTCTTCCTATTGTTCTGCAAATGCAATGAAGTTCCTAGCCTGGAATTTTTCTGTCTAATGGGCTGCATATTCCCTAGGCTACCTCAATTCCCTCCTTACAACTGATGTCCTTGCTAGGAAGTTGACATTAGAAATGTGGCCTCGTGGACACAGAAAGGGGAGCTTCAGTGTTTTCATCATTTCATCATTAAAGATGTTCATCATTAAAACTTAGAAATGTGGCTTGGACATCACTCCTTTTTTATCTTTCTCCATAAAAATCCTTCTTGGGGGGGCAGCTGGGTAGCTCAGTGGATTGAGAGTCAGGCCCAGAGACGGGAGGTCCCAGGTTCAAATCGGCCTCAGACACTTCCCAGCTGTGTGACCGTGGGCAAGTCACTTGACCCCCATTGCCTACCCTTACCAGTCTTCCACCTATAAGTCAATACACAGAAGTTAAGGGTTTAAAAAAAAATCCTTCTTGGATGCCTCATTGTGTTATGCAGGTAACCCTGGATCCTTGGAGGCTGTGCTAGTGGAGGGCAAAGTCCAGCCAGTTCAACCATGCTGGAAAAAGCTCCAATTACAGTCCTGGCAATAGATTACGTTTGTTTTCTGAGAACAAGTCTAGCAAGACCAACTGCTAAGTGATAAATGCTTTAACTCTGGAAATCCATGAAACGAAGAAAATTACAAAATGGCCTGTGGTCTCAGAGACCCCTTCCACATCTATAGCAGTGATGGAACCATAGGGGGAAAGAGTGGGAAGGAACTTTGTTAATGTTCAGTATGAAGTTTTAGGCTATCTAAAAACTATTGGCAGAATGGTTTATCCTCTAAAGAAGGGGTCGGCAACCTTTTTGGCCATGAGAGCCACATTTTTTAAAATGTAATTTTGTGAGAGCCATACAGTGCTCACAGTGCCGCTCCTGTAACAGCGCCTGAAAAAAATGGACTTTATGGCTCCCGCAGAAAGAGCCATACGTTGCCGACCCCTGCTCTAAAGTTTCTAAACCATCTCAAAAAAAGGGTGAGATCCTTGCTCAATGACCAAGTAGTGGATCTACTCCCAGATAAATGGAAGCATACAAATCTTGACATACTTGCTATAAATTAAATTAGAAGACATAAGGCAGGGTTTTTTTTTTTTTTGCAAGTAAATTCCAGAAGAGTATCTTACAGGAGATCTTGAAAGAGATAAACGGAGGAGTTGGTTTTATTGTGCATCCAAGGGCAACAAGAAATATAATTTTCAAAGAAATTTAAGTATTTTTCCATGGTTACATGATTTGTGTTCTCTCCCTTCCCTTTTATCTCCCCCCTCCCAGAGTCGACAAGCAATTCCACTGGGTTATACATGCCTATTTCTATATTATTCATTTTTGTAATAAAATAATCTTTTAAAAACCAAAACCCCATATCCAATATCCATAAGTCAAATGTTTTCCTTCTGCATTTCTATCCCAATAGTTCTTTCTCTGGATGTGGATAGCATTCATTCTCATTCTCCCTCAGAGTTGTCCTGGATCATTGCATTGCTATTAGTAGCAAAGTTGATTACATTTGATCATCCCACAATGTTTCTATCTCTGTGTACAATGTTTTCCTGGTTCTGCTCATTTCACTCCGCATCAGTTTGTGGAGGTCTTTCTAGATCTTATGGCGATCAAGCAGTTTATCATCCCTTATTGCACAATAGTATTCCATCACCACCATATACCACAATTTGTTCAGCCATTCCCCAGTCAAAGGGCATCCCTTTATTTTCCAATTTTTTACCACCACAAAGAGCATGGCTATAAATATTTTTGTACAAGTCTTTTTCCTTATGATCTCTTTGGGGTACAAACCCAGCAGTGCTATGGCTGGATCAAAGGGCAGGCAGTCTTTTAAAGCCCTTTTGGATAGTTCCAAATTGCCTTCCAGAATGGCTGGATTAATTCACAATTCTACCAGCAATGCATCAATGTCCCAATTTTGCCACATCCCCTCCAACAGTTATTATTTTTCTTTACTAACATATTGGCCACTCTGCTAGGTGTGAGGTAGCACCTCAGAGTAGTTTTGATGTGCATTTCTCTAATCAGGAGGGATTTAGAACACTTTTTTCATGTGATTATGGATAGTTTTGATTTCTTCATCTGAAAACTGCCTACTCATATCCCTTGTTCATTTGTCAACTGGGAAATGGCTGGATTTCTTGAACATTTGACTCAGTTCCTTATATATTTGAGAAATTAGACCTTTGTCATAGAATTTTGTTATAAAAATTTTAAGAAACAATTTTTTTTCTTCCATTGCAGTGTTCATGATAGGAATGTGTTGAAGTTATATGTATATCTTCAAAGTTGATAGGACAAACTCATTGCCTCGATATATTTTCTCCTATAGTACTCCCTTGCTCTGGGAAGTTGTATTGAAGAACTGTAACTCTCTAATTTTTTTAACCCTGAGCCCCAAGTCAGAGACAATGCTTCTGGCAAAACATCTCAGTGTCATACATAGCACTGTCCCTTTTCTTGGAATACTTCCCTTTTCTAATTTTTCCTATTCCAGTTTCTTGGAATATTTCCCCTTTGATTGTCTTCTTCCAACTTCTTTCCCAGATTACCAAATGCCAGTGGTTGACCCTGTTAAGAAGAACAAAGTAAACATTTAAAACAAAGGAAGGAGGGGCAGCTGGGTAGCTCAGTGGATTGAGAGCCAGGCCTAGAGACAGGAGGTCCTAGGTTCAAATCCGACCTCAGACACTTCCCAGCTGGGTGACCCTGGGCAAGTCACTTGATCCCCATTGCCCACCCTTACCACTCTTCTACCTATAAGCCAATACACAGAAGTTAAGGGTTTAAAAAAATAAAATAAAATAAAATAAAATAAAACAAAGGAAGGTCAATAGACTATTCCCAGGACCAGAGGAAAAGGCTTCATGATCCCCATTAAGGCTCCCAAGGGGAAAAAAGGGCGAAAGGATGACTGCCTTGGTTTTTGTCTCAACACTCTTCATAGCTGATCTGTCCAAGCAGCTTTGTTCCAAGAGTTCTTCCTTTGTAGTAGTTTCTTCTCTCAGTGATTCTACTCTCCCAGCTCTATATGACTGTTGATAGCATCCCTTTCTCCATTAACATGCATCTACAACTCTCATCAGGTGTTGGGTCCTACTTGTATCTTTCTCTTGGCCTGCCTGAATCAATGATTAAAGGTCACCTGGATGGGAGGTCAACCATTCTTCATTCTATCTCACTGTTTCCTTTCTGATTTACTCAAGGGACTCACGTGCTGTTTAACCAATCAGTAAAGCTTGGCCAAATTGTTATTGGGAGTTCAATATCTTTTTGTCTGGCTCCTTTTCTAAATTTAGGTCTGTGAAATACCAGATCTCTTACACAAATATAAACATCACTGCAGTCAATGCATCAACATTTGTGGTAAAGGATGAAGAGATAAGGAATTTCTCTAAAAATATCAACAAGTTCCAAATTAAATCAACAGAAGCTTTAATATTTGGTGACCTTAAAGCCAGAAGGAAAATGTAGGAAAAGCTGGGGAAAATACATTGGAGGAACAGTTCAAGCAAAAGAAAAATGAAAGGTCCAAAGTCCAAAAGACAAGCCAAGATTGCTTTAAAAAACACTTTTCATCAGCAGTGACAATGGAAGGAGCCCCAGTGACATCAGGACCCCCAAATCACCATCCTGACATGCTGAATGAGGGAGCAAAAAAGGCTCTAAAGAAAACAAAGATGGGAAAACAGCTGGTCCAAGTTAGAAATAACAATTGTGAGGGTATTGGGGGATCAAGTTTCAAATTGTCTGGAAGGAGAGATGTCAATTTTTGAGGGGAAAAACACTGGAAGCTAACATTATCCACCTCCCACCCCGAAAATGTGGCTGTCGAGTCTTTTCCTCAAAAATTGTCTCCTTTCTCCATAAAGTTTTCTGATAATCTCTTCATCTATTGAGGTGTCCTTGATGAAGGGAACAGGCAGGCTTTCACATAGGATATTCTCTAGCAGACCCACAATGGACTAAAAGGTCATATAATGTAGAGACTATGAGATCCCAGTGAGCATTCTCTTTGTGACCTATAGACAAGAGCGAATGATTCAGGAACAAAATGCAGCGTTAGAGATTCTCCAACAAGGCATCAGGGCAAAACCATACAAAATCCTTTGCTAGAGAAGGGAGAACTGTTGGAAAATCCTCTTATTATTAGTCTCAAGCAAGGCACAAAATAGGGAACTATATCGTCAACCACTCACCATTGCCATGGAGGATCCCCAGTGGAGAGGCCAAGCTGAAGAAGGCTTCTCTGGGATGGCAAGCTGTTCTCTAAAGGTTCCTGTTTGTAGATGAAAATTTGCTGATTGCACGAAGCCCTCCAATATTACAGAGACCCTAAATGAGAAATAATTACTGCAAAGATTTCCCTCTAGTTATGCCTATAGGAAAAACCAAGTAGTATATGATCATAATTCTAGGATTTCTTTTAATATAAAAATGACTTTAAAGTACTTGGTGTTCTAAAGTACTCTAAAGTACCCCTGTTCTTAGTCAATCCAACTTCTTCTCTCCATGCCTTTCCCTTTCACCAAGTCCTCTATTGCCATTCCCTTCCTCACCTCTATTCTCTCAAGACAATAATGTCCTAGAGTAATTGGAAGGAACTTTAGACGTCACCTCATCCTATCATTCCATTTTACAGGTGGGGAAACTGAGACCAGGATCCACCCATTGGAACTTTGCCTCAAGGTCTTCCAAAATGACTCATTAGTTGGTCTAAATCTTTGAAAAAACTCAGACAAAGGTCTAATTACTCAAATATACAAGGAGCTAAATCAATTGTACAAAAAATCAAGCCATCCCCTAATCGATAAATGAACAAGGGACATGAATAGGCAATTTTCAGATAAAGAAATCAAAACTATCAATAAGCACATGAGAAAGTGTTTTAAATCTCTCATAATTAGGGAAATGCAAATCAAAACAACTCTGAGGTACAACCTCACACCCAACAGACTGGCTAAAATGACAGCAGGGGAGAGTAATGAATGTTGGAGGGGATGTGGCAAAATTGGGACATTAATGCATTGCTGGTGGAGTTGTGAACTGATCCAACCATTCTGGATGGCAATTTGGAATTATGCTCAAAGAGCTTTAAAAGACTGTTTGCCTTTTAATCCAGCCATAGCACTGGTTGGATTATACCCCAAAGAGATAATAAGGAAAAAGACTTGTACAAAAATATTTATAGCTGCGCTCTTTGTGGTGACAGAAAACTGGAAAATGAGGGTATGTCCTTCAATTGGTGAATGGCTGAACAAATTGTGGTATCTGTTGGTGATGGAATACTATTATGTTCAAAGGAATAATGAACTGGAGGAATTCCATGTGAACTGGAACGACCTCCAGGAATTGATGCAGAGTGAAAGGAGCAGAACCAGGAGAACATTGTACACAGAGACGGATACACTGTGGTACAATCGAACATAACAGACTTCTCTATCAGCAGCAATGCAAGGATCCAGAGCAAGGGTGAGGGACTTATGAGAAAGAAAACTAGCCACATTCAGAGGAAGAACTGTGGGAGGAGAAACACAGAAGAAAAACAACTGCTTGAACATATGGGCTGATGGGGATATTATTGGGGATGTAGACACTAAATGATAACTCTCGTCCAACTATCAGTAATATGGAATTAGGTCTTGATCAGTGATATATGTAAAACCCAGTGGAATTGTGTGAAGGCTAGAGAGTGCAGGAATACAGGCGAGTGAAATCATCCTTATAGTGCTTTGGTTCAACAAATATTGACTAATTAAGCTCAATAATAATTTATTAAGCACCCACTCTGTATAGAGCACTGTGCTCAGTACTGAGGGAGATACAAAATTTAAGAAGAGTATAGTCCTGGGGCAAATGGTGGCTCAGTGGATTGAGAGCCAAATCTAGATATGAGAGGTCTGGGGTTCAAATTTGGTCTCAGATACTTCTTAGCTGTGTGACCCTGGGCAAGTCACTTAACCCCATTGCCTCATCCTTATAGGTCTTCTACCTTGGAACCAATATCTAATATTGATTTTAAGACAGAAGGTGAGGGTTAAAAAAAAAAGATATGAAAAGCAAGGAGCAATCCAAGCATAGGAGACATATAAGCAAAGGCAGAGGCGGGAATGTGCCAGGGTCAGGGGACAGAGACAGTCCAGTTTGACTAGAAAGTAAAGTAAAGGGAGAGGTGGGAAATAAGATGAGAAAAGTGGTGGGGTGCCAGACAGTAGGCGGCCTTGTGGGCCAAGGAGTCCAAACTTGATTCAGTAGGTAATGGGGAGCCACTGAAGAGATTTGAGCAGAGGAGTGACATAATGAGATTAGAGCTTAAGGAAGAGACTTTGGAGGAGTCAAGGATGATCTGGAGAGGGAAGAGAGTGAAGGTTAGGAGGGAATGGTAATGATCATGGAGAGGAGGGGATGGATGTGAGAGATGCCACAAGGGAGGGAGAGGGAAGGTCAAGGAAAATACTAGTTTTAATAGGATGCTAGCCCTTACCATTCTTTGGTTTTAATACTGAGTCATTATTATTGTTGGTATAATTAATTTTTTTGTCATTAAATTGAAAATTAATGCTGTTTAAGTTTAATCAGTATTAAGCTTAATCAGTATTAAAGCAGGATAGTATATTAAAAGCTTGTGACTAGGCATTGGGGAAGATAGAGAGGTAAAGGAGACAGATTCTCCCCAAGGGGCTCACAGTCACAGTGCCTGTATTAGGCAATGTGTGTGGGGTGGAGAAGAATGTCATGAATAAAAATAGCTTCTTAAATAAATAACTCATTAGGATTTGCAGACCACTGCTAGGGCCAATAGCAGCTGTGTTTTACAGGTGTGGAAACCATCTCTGTGTGTCTCTGTTTCTCTCCCCTCTTCCTCTCCCCCTCTCTTTCTCTCTTCTTTCCTCCCTGTCTCTGTCATCTCTTTTGTTTTCCTCTATCTGTCTGTCTCTCTCATTCTCTCCCTTTCTCCCTTTGTTTCTCCTCTCTGTCTCTATTTCTGAATTCCCCCCTCTTTCTTTGTTTCCCTCTCTGTGTCTCCCTTTCTCTTTTCTCTCTTCTGTCTCTGTCTTCTCCCTCCCTCCCTCATTCTCAACTTCTTCTTCTCTCTGTCTCTCTATCTCTCTCTTTCTCTTCTTCTCTCCCTCTCTCCTTCTCCTCCTCCTCCTCTCTCTCTCTGTTGGTCTGTCTCTCTTTCTCTCTGAATCTCTCTCTCTCTCTCTCTGACTCTGTCTCCCTGTCTCATTCTCTCCCTTTCTCCTTATGTCTCTCTTCTCAGTCTTTCTTTGCCTCTCTCTCTCTCCCTTTCTCTTCTCTTATCTCTCTCTCTTTCTCTCTCTCTCTCTCTCTCTCTCTCTCTCTCTCTCTCTCTCTCTCTCTCTCTCTCTCTCTCTCCCCCCCTCTCTCTCCCTCTGTCTGCCTGTCTCATTCTCCCCCTTTCTCCTTTTGTCTCTCTTCTCAGTCTCTTTGCTCTCTCCCTCCCTTTCTCTCTCTCTCTTTCCTCTGTCTCTCTTCTCTCTCACTTCTCTGTCTCTGACTCTTTCTCAACAGTCTCAAAGAGGGCTATGACTTTCCAAGTGTCACATGGATAGTGAACAAATCAGAATATAATTCAGATGTGCTCTGTATCATCAGAGGACAGAGTCTGCACTTCTGGCTGGGAAAACGAGCCAAGCCTAAAAGCAGCTTTGACAAAAGAAAGCAAACCTCCGGGTCAGCAATGTGAGAAACTACTTTGGTGAAGATGGTGGCTCTATGGATGGAGAGAAGGTAGATATGAGCCTCATGTCTTTTGGTCCACCAGGAGAACTGTCTCTTTCTCCTTGCCCAGAGTCCCTTCCCAGAACACCAAGGTGAAAGATTCTTAGAGGGAAGGTTTTCCTCAAAACCTTATTTTGGGAATGTGTTGATGGCAAGAAAGGCTGAAGCCGACAAGAGGGAGCTGTTGTGATGCTCTTACCCAGGCACCCCCCAAAGCTCAGTCTCATCTCTCAGGGATATAGTCACTGTGAGGGCTTCTGGTTCCCAGGCCAAAAGTAGAGCCTTACAGATCAATGAACAGCCTCAGACACTTCCTAGCTGTGTGACCTTGAGCAAGTCACTTCATTCTGTTTGCCTCAGTTTCCTCATCTGTTGAATAAGCTGGAGAGGGGCAGCTAGGTGGCTCAGAAGATTAAGAACCAGACCTAAGAAAGAAGGTCCTGGGTTCCAATGTGGCCTCAGATACTTCCTAGCTGGGTGACGCTAGGCAAGAGACTTAACCCTAATTGCCCAGCCCTTGCCACTCTTAGAAATGATACAAAAACAGATAAGGCAAAGGTTAAAACCAAGAACGACAAACAAACAAACAAGCCAACAACACCAAGAACAAATCAACGAATAATGAGTTTATGAGTTTTTTCCCCTTGCAATAAACCCCAAGACAAGTTTTGATCCTCTGGGAGAGTCCAGCCATTCCTGCGTCGCTCATGCCATTTTTGTATCTGAAGAGATTTGTCCTTCAGAATCACAAGAGTCAGAAGAGGGTCTCGGCAGTCACTGGCACAAAACATTCAGGACTGTAACATCCCTGACAATCAGCCATCCAGCTTCTTCTTCAAGACCTCTGCAGAGAAGGAACCCACTGCCCAGGGAGATCCATGGACACCCGGAAAGCTATCCGCCAACCCCATGGGGTCTGTGGACCCACGTTAAGGATTCCTACTATAGAGGATGGCACTGGGAAAGAAATGGGAACTTTGGAAGAAAGCCTTGGAAGGAGAATTAACCTGCTGGTATGTGAAGTACAAAACTTTACCCCAAGGAACGAACCGTCCAAGAAGAAGAATGAATGAAATAATAGTTAATAGCGCCATGAAATAAGAGGAAAGATTATTAAAAATCCAAAGTCTAAAACTGAGAATTCCTGTCAGAAACTGACATGGAATAGAGGTCGAAGAGAAGCAACCTGAAGAACTCGAGACTCTCTAAAAACCATAACGGAACAAGAGAGACTGCCATGAAAAACCACAGAGGAGACTGACCCAAATCTATTAGAATCAGAGGGCAAAGTGAAAGTAGAAAATAGAGAGAATCCATTAACCACCTTCAAAAAAACTCAAAACAAACCCCAACAAGCCCCCAAGAGGAAAACCCTCCCAGCTGCGTCATAGCTAAAATTTGGCACTTCGAAGTCAAAGAGAAAAATACTTCAGACAGCAAGAATTTAACAGTAAGGAGACACAGTCAGGCTTATACAAAATTTGGCAGTAAACAGAGAACTTGGAATGCAATTACCTTGCACGATGGATAGGGAAGTCGTCATCCACAATAAAACAAAGGAGAGAGGAGGGTCACAGAAGACAGGATGGATCATTTGGGTTATAAGAAATTTAAGCTCTAGTACGAGGCATTTAAAATGGTAAATGAAACCATTAATGGGGGGAAACTGGAGAAAAACTCTTTGATAAAGTCTTATTTCTAAGACAGAGAAGGAATTTATGCCAATTTGTAGAGATAAAAGCCATTCCAGAATAAATAGCCAAAGGATATGAATAGGCAGTTTTCAAAAGAAGAAATCCAAGCTCCCAGCAAATATGTTTTATATTTATTTTTTGAAACGCTTACCTTCTGTCTTAGAATCCATATTAATAAATATTAGTTCCCAGGCAGAAGAGCGGTAAGGGCTAGGCAATTAGGGTTAAGTGACTTGCCCAGGATCACACAGCTAAGCTGTGTTTGAGAACAGACTTGAACCCAAAACCTCTCATCCTCAGATTTAGTTCTTTATCCATTGAACTACCCAACTGGTCCCAAAATATACATTTTAAAATGCTCCTATTGGCAACTAGGGAAATAAATGCAAATTGAAGCATCTCAGAGGTTCTACCTCAACCTCATTAGATGAGCAAAGTTGATAAAAAAGGGAAAATGACCAATTTTGGAGTAACTGTAGAAAAATGGGTACAAGAGCCCTCTTAGTCAAGCATTCTGTAACTATCCTGGAAAAGGCACTAAACCGTGACTCTGATCCATACAGTCACACACACACTTCTCGAGGTGGCCAATTCACTTAATTCCCCCCGTCGTTCGCCTCTATTATTTGACTAATCTGGAAAAAGGGCTGCTTCTGTGCTGCCTATCCCAGCAGGCATGGCCTGGCCATTCCAGCCTATGGCGAGCATCTCTCTGGAGTAGCTTCTGCCTCTCCACCAAAATCTCCCAAGGTCTGGGAGCTTTACAGGCTGCTGGAAGGTTTGGTGAGAGGGTGCCACAGGCGCAGTGGAGGATCTCTGAATCCATGGTTCATTCCGCTGTTTGATTCACTGAGGCCCACTTTACATTCATTTAGGGTCGCAGGTCCAGAGCTGGAAGGGGCCTCTGAGGCCATCAGCCCCTTCTTCTTTGACAGAAGGGAAGAGACCCCACTGGAAGAAGGAGTCAGAGCTGGGCCTGGGAGCCCAGAGCCAGGACACCTTCATTGGGCCATGCCCTGCCTCCTTGGATAAATCTGAAACTCCTTGAGGGCAGGGGCTCTTCATTTTTGTCTTTTTATCCCTAGGACCCAGCTCAATGTCTGGCAATAAGTTTTTGATAAATAAATGCTCTGTGATGTCTGAAAACAATTGTCAAAATGTGTTTCTATGTGTAATTGAAAAAAACCTTAAGAACCAAAATTTAAAAAATAAAGAAAAATAAAGAAAATGTTTGATGTGTGCGTGACCTTGGGCAAGTCAGTTTCTTTCCCTGAGTCTTAATTTTCTCCTTCCCTCTCTCCCTCCCTCTCTATTGTTGTGAGGAAGATTAGTTAGTATAAAACTATCAAGAGCTTTGATGGAGAAGAGGAAAACTGGAGAGGGGAGAAGATTTCCTAGAGGACTGGAACATCATAAGGAGAAGGGAGATCTGCAGGAGATCTGGAGTTTTGGTGCATCCATCAGTAACATGTTGCGACACAATATAGCAAAGAAACAACATAACAAATCAGATACAGACGACACAAACATGTTAGGATACATTGTGTTCCTTATGGAACGAGACAATGTATAAATACTAACAAAATTAGATTTAGCTATAGGATAAGTACTAACGAGATGGTTAGTTACTTGTTTAGTTAGCTAGTTGTTTAGGTAGATGTAGCTGGACTAATATACTAACACCACAGGGATAGTTTAGAATAGTTTAGTGAAATAGATGTAGTATTAGATTAGGTTAGAGGATAAGATAATGTACTAATAATGTACATTACAATGCAGATACAACAAACATAACAAAATTGCATTACATGAAGAACATATAACATATTACAGATCACATATCGCAACTAACATAAATAGTTGTGTAAATAGTATGTGTATATTGTAAATTGTATTATAGTGTAAGTATTGTATATATGTAAAAGGTGTGCATACGTATATTTGATATGTATATGTTATGTATACATACATGCATATATGTATATCATACATGTATATGTTGTTTATATTGTATGTATATATGTGTAGAAATGTAAATTCTGTGAATACTTTGATATAATTGAGTTGCAAACATTCAAATGTAATTTGCATAAGGGGGTTTGATGTTTTGTTGTAATTTGGATGTAAAGACTTATGCAATGTTGTGTTAAAATGTATTTTCCAAAATGGTTTGCATTTATTAGTTGGTAGGATATTTCTGTATTAGAATAGGAGTTATGTTTGATGTTTGTTTTGACTTTTGTATTGATAATTCATATTTGCTGTTGATTTTGTTGGAAATTTTGCATTGTTACTTGTTGCTTTATGCTTTGAACTATGTAACTGTTCGATGTATTTATCCTTTTACCTTTCTTGTTGAAATCCCTAGTGTAGGGTAGAGTAGGATAGTGTTAGATAGAATAGAGTTAGTGTAGGTTGTTTGTTATTTTGGGTTAGAATTTTAGTTTAGTTTGTAGTGCACAAATACCAACATTTTGTTGATTTTGGCTTTGTGCAAAGGGGGGAACTGTTGTGAGGAAGATTAGTTAGTATTAGTGTTGGACCTAGCAGGAAGGGCTGGAGAATTCCAAGATGGAATGAAGGAGCAGGAAGTAGGGCTTGTGCTCCGAGAGAGACTCCATTAGTGGTTGGGACATAACTGTTGCTAACCCTGGGAGATCTCAATTAGGGAAAAACTGCATCCAGATTCCCTGGGATCCTGAGAGGTAAAGGCTTTCAGCAAGTGGACAAGACCTGCAGAGCTGCTCCAAGTGGGGAAGTAGTTTGGGATCTGGTGGACAGCATTTCAAACTCACTCTCCCTACCTGGGTACCTTGGATCAAATGGTGGAATTGGCATCCTGTGACCATCCTTGGATTACCGTGAGACCCTAATTGCCCTTTAGCTGTGCTGACCAAACCTGGCTGGAACCAGGTTTGAGGGAGCCTTCAGTACTGCTCCTTTGGGCCCTGTGACTCCAGTACTGCTCCTTTGGGCCCTGCCTGGCTTAGGTCCATTAGGATAGTTAAGTACTTCCCTGCCCCTGTGTTTTGCCCTTAAGTTTCAAGTGTAGAAATCCCCTAACCCATCCTTTATTTAGTTTCCCTCAAATAAACTGCATAAATTTTACCTTGTCTGCTGGTTCCATAGACCTTGGCCTAGGGTGAGCTGGGTCACTGTTGGGCCTAACAGCCATTCCTGTGTCAGTTAAAACCGTGAACCCTGGTCTCCCTATCCTGGTTGGTCCTGTCTCTCCTTCAACCCAGTGTGGTCTCACAAACCATTTAGGTTATATTTTAATAATAATTAACATCCCTGTTGCCTCACTTTTACACTATCTTGTTCTCTCTCTCTTTCCACCTCTCCATCTCTCTTCTCTCTGTCTCTTACTTCTCTCTCTCATTCCCTACTCTCCCTGATTCTCTCTCATTCTTTGTCTCTCTCTCTCTCTCTGTCTGTCTCTCTCTCCTTCCTCTATTCTTTCTCTTTGTCTGTCTCTGTCTCTCTCTTTCTCTCTCTCTCTCCCTGATTCTCTCACATTCTTTCTCTCTCTCCTTCCTCTATTCTTTCTGTTTGTCTCTGTATCTGTCTCTCTCTTTCTCTCTCCCTCTATCTGATTCTCTCTGATTCTTTGTCTTTCTCTCTCTCCTTCTTCTATTCTCTCTCTCTTTCTGTTTGTCTCTGTCTCTCTCTCTCTGTCTCTCCCTCTCTCTCTCCTTCCTCTATTCTCTTCCTCTCTCCCTCTCTCTCTCCTTCTCTCTGTCTCTCTCTCCTTCCTCTATTCTTTCTCTTTGTTTATCTCTGTCTCTGTCTCTCTGTCTCTGTCTTTCTCTCTCTCCTTCTCTATTCTTACTCTTTGTCTGTTTGTCTCTGTCTCTCTCCCTCTCTGATTCTCTCCCATTCTCTCTCTCTCTCCTCCTCCTCTTCTTCCTCCTCCTCTCTTCTCTCTCTCTCTCTCTCTCTCCCTCTCTCCCTCTCTCTTTCTCTCTCTCCTCTCTCTATTCTTTCTCTTTGTCTGTTTGTCTCTGTCTCTCTCGTTCTCTCCCTCCCTCCTCCTCTCTCACCTGTCCTGTTTGCTTCCCGGAGGCTGCGGCAGGGCTCCAGGGACCCGCGTGTGAAATACCAATTAGGAAGCTGGAAAGGGCTTTCCAGAGGCGTCTCGGTCTTGTTAGCATTCAGTAGCGGATCAGCCCTGGCGGCCCCAAGATATCAGGCAAACAATGACTCACGAGGAGCCAGATTCCCCGAGCCGGCTGGGATTGGCTTTTCTCTCTCCTTCCCTGCCTCCTCCCATGGGGCCCGGAGAGCGTCTGGGGCGGCCGCGAGTGAGTAACGGCGGGCCAGCCACGGGATAAACAGAGGCGCGCTTGGGAAAGCTGCCACAGCGGAGGCAGGAAGAAATCACGTGGACTGGCCAGCCACCGCGCCAGCTTGGGTGGGGGGAGGGGGGAGACAGAGATAGAGACAGAGACAGAGACAGAGAGACAGAGAGAGAGACAGAGACAGACAGAGAGAAAGACAGAGACAGAGACAGAGACAGAGACAGAGAGACAGAGATAGAGACAGAGACAGAGACAGAGAGACAGAGAGAGAGAGACAGAGACAGACAGAGAGAAAGACAGAGACAGAGACAGAGACAGAGATAGAGACAGAGACAGAGAGAGACAGAGACAGAGACAGAGAGAGACAGAGACAGAGATAGAGAGAGAGGAAAGAGACAGATAGACAGAGAGAGGCAGAGAGAGACAGAGACAGAGAAAGAGAGAGACAGAGAGACAGACAGAGAAGGACAGACAGCTCTGTAAGTACGTAGCTTATGATGATAAATGTAGGCAAGGCTAGCCAGATTCAGGCAAATAAAGGTTACACAAGACTCAAAGCAGAAAAGCCAGGCCAAGCCCATGGCCAGGGTGCGGTGACTAGCCGCTGAGTCTGGACCCCAGTTCTGCCATTTGCTTCTCATGTGGCCACGGGCAACTCACTTCCCCTCTTCTTCTTCCAAAAAATGAAGAATTTGATTAGACCCCCAGTTCTTATCCCATTTTGTGTGTATGGGGGGTGGGGGGATCCCCTAGACCGTGTCTGGAGAAACCTGGGGCCCTTTCTCAGCATCCTGCTTATAAATGCCTAAAAGCGAAGCCCTCGGCTTGCAGAGAAAACCAGCGATATGAAAATGCGACTGTTAACATTAAAGACACGACTTTCTGGACCCCTGACTCAGAAGCCCCGGATCCCAGGGTCCTTTTCAGCTCTAGATCCTATTAAAGGATGCCTGAATCTCCTGCCTAATTGGAATTTCTTCTACCAAAAGGGAATTGCCCCACTCTATCGCAATAACAACACGTTCCCTAAAGACTCCCACCCCGGAGCCTCCCCATAGAGTGGTTGGGTCTTGAGGGGGTGTGAGCAGATCCAAAGTTCTAACCCAAAGAGCCTGCCAAGCAGGAGAAGATGTCAAATACAGGTCTTGGAAAAGACTATCTGCCTCAGAGATTCTTCCCCCTTTTGTGCCCTGGACCCCTTGGGCAGTCTGGGAAAATCTAGATGTTCTACCCAGAATCACGTTTTGAAATGCAGAAAATTAGACAGTAGGATTACAGAAGCAGCCAATTACATTGAAACAGTTATCAGGAGGCAGGCCCAAGACAGGAGTAGCAGAAGGCATTATGACTGAGCTCTTGTCCATGAAACAAACAGATCTAGAAAATACTAGAGCTAAGTGGATCCATGGATTGAGAGCCAGGCCTAGAGATGGGAGTCCTGGGCTCAAATCTGAACTCAGATAGGCTTTATGACCCTGGACAAGCCACTTGACTCCATTGCTAGCCTGTACTGTTTTTCTGCCGTAGGACCAATGCACAGTATTGATTCTAAGACAGAAAATAAGGGTAAAACAGAAAAGAAAAGAGAAGAGAAGAGAGGAGAGGAGAGAAGAAAAGAGAAGAGAAAAAGAGAGGAAAGGAGAGAAGAGAAAAGAGGAGAGAGAAGAAAAAAGAGAGGAGAGAAAAGAAGAGAAAAAAGAGACGAGAGGAGAGGAGAGAAGAGAAAAAAGAGACAAGAGGAGAGGAGAGAAGAGAAAAGAAAAGAAAAGAGGAGAAAAGAGAAAAGAGAAGAGAGAAGAGAAAAAAGAGGAAAGGAGAGAAAAGAAGAGAGGAGAGAAAAGAGGAGAGAGAAGAGAAGAGAAAAGAAAAGAGGAGAGAAGAGAAGAGGAGAGAAGAGAAAAAAGAAGAAGAGGAGAGAAGAGAAAAGAGAAGAGAGGAGAGAAGAGAAGAAAAAAGAGGAGAGAAAAGAAAAGAGAGAAGAGAAGAGAAGAGAAAAGAAAAGAGGAGAGAAAAAGAAAAGAGAGGAGAGAAGAGAAGAGAAAAGAGGAGAGAAGAGAAAAGAGAAGAGAGAAGAGAAAAAAGAGAGGAGAGGAGAGAAGAGAAGAGAAGAGAAAAGAGAAGAGAAGAGAAGAGAAGAGAAGAGAAAAGAAGAGAAGAGAAGAGAAGAGAAGAGAAGAGAAGAGAAGAGGAAGTACACCAGTCCAAATCCTGATAGAGATTCCAGAAAAAATCACAAGTGATTTGTTCTACTCAACTTGGCACAGGGAGATGAGTCATCTTTGAATATTAGAGATGGGACTGGACCAGGAACACCATGAGTTGAGAGCTCCAGCACCCAGAGAAAAGTTCTTCATGGCAAGAGGAGGTTCCCCAGAGCACCTATGGAGCATCACTAGATCAGGGCATCAAGATGAAAACAGGTGCCAGCTGGCAGTTATGTCATCTGCTACCTAGTTCTGGGTCATAGATCCAAGGCAGAGTGAAGAGACCTGCGCATAAGGCATTCAGAAAGAAATCAGTTCAGAAGCAAGAAGCAATGGTGGGGCTCAGAACCCAGAAGCAGAAAGGAGTCTCAGCTCCAGCTCCTAACCTAGTGTGCAGAGGAATAACCAAGATTGGCATCCCAGACCAAGTAGAGTCTATAATTCTGCTACATTGGACCAGCAGAACTTTTCTAGCTGGCTAATAGAAACTGAATCTAAAAGCAGTTCGTCTACTGTTTCTCAGACCCAAAACCAGATCAGAACTTGCAGAGCTCAAACTAGGGGTGGGCAGCAAAAAGACTTTGCCCTGGAAATTTTGCCCTTTGGGAAGATTGACAGCTTTCAGATTGCCAGCCTGAAACATCCTTGACATCCCGGACTAACACAACACTCAATAACCCAAGAAAGCAGCAACAGGACCAGCTTAGACTTTCCCTCCAAAATGGCAGCAGAGCCCAGTCCTAACATCAAGTCCAAAGTCAAGAAGTAGCCCGGAAGAATGAGCAAAGAAAGAAAGAAAGGAGGGAATGATTCCAAAACATCTAGACGCAAAGCTTAGAGGAAAATACAATTTGGGCAAAAATTTAACTAGAATTCCTGGAAGAGATGAAACAAGAGTCTTAAAAAAAGGGTTTAAAATGTTTTTATAAATGAAATGAGTGCTTGAGGAAAAAAATTGGAAAAGAAGTGAGAGCTATGGAAAAAAGAAATGGAAGGGAAATCAGTAGGTTGGCACAAGAGATACAG
The DNA here is from genome assembly GCF_016433145.1 of Gracilinanus agilis. Lineage (NCBI taxonomy): Eukaryota > Metazoa > Chordata > Mammalia > Didelphimorphia > Didelphidae > Gracilinanus > Gracilinanus agilis. The sequence goes on from NC_058131.1 coordinate 689,465,633, forward strand.
AACTTTGCCTAAGCAACAAACTCTCTGAAAATTAGACATTGAAGTTAGGTTGGTGCCAGCCAGTGGGGGAGCCTTGAATGCCAAGCCAAGAAGTTTGAACTCTCCTTGGAAGGCAATACATTTGCATTTTGAACTCCATTTCCAAATCTGGCACTCTCTTGTACTCCACTGCCTTCCAGGGTTGAGTAGAACAAATATAATCATGGACATGGAAGCATTTTAGAAAGTAAAAAGAATACGCAACCCTGTAAAATCCCAGGAACAAAAAGCCCATTCAGCAGGCGTCCTTTGTTTTGAAGAGGACCAGCGATATCACGGAATGATGTTTCGATGTCCTCGTGAACTGGATTTAATGGAGGCGGAGTGGCACGAAGGCACCGGCTTCACTCTCTCTTCCACAGAAGTCAGGCCACCTGGAGGTGGCCCAGGATGCTCTCCGCTCTCCGGACTGCTCTCCTCCCGCTTTCTGCTCAGGGCGCCTTCCCAGGCTTGCCGTAGACATCTCCCTGCCTCATCCACGGCTTTGAGGTCCTTCAGGCACCCTCGAACTGGTTTCGCCCACTGGGGCACGGCTGCCGTGCCTGCGCCTGCTTCTTGGAGCCACCCAGGCTGGGTGAGCAGCCCTGAGAAGGGCTCAGCGTGGCAGATGCTGGGGAAAGAATGAATGTTTGAAAGTTGGAAGCTCTGGGTTCGGGTCCTGACTGGTAAATCCTAGCACTGTGGCACTGGCCGGTTATTAGGCTCCACCTGCTTGACTTTAGGCTTGATTCCATTCGTTCAGTCCATTTGCTTGTTTTTAGCCATCGGTGCTGGCCCAAAGTGCAATGGGCCGCCTGGGGGGGGGGCAGCGAGTGTCCCCTCACTGAAGGAGTTTGGGTGGGTCCTTGTTGGGGATGTTATAGAGGGGGTCTCAGTTGGGGGCAGCCAGGCAGGATTGGGCTAAAACCAGCTTGAATAGGCTGGAGAGAGAAGATGGTCAGGGTTTGAGGACAATTTGTGTGATAAAAAATATTCATTTTTTAAAACTCTTATCTTCCTACTAAATATTGACTCCAAGGCAGAAAAGTGGTAAGGGCTAGGAAACAGGGGCTAAGTGACCTACCCAGGGTCACCCAGCTAGGAAGTGTCTGAGGGCAGATTTGAATCCAGGACCTCCTGTCTGTGAGCCTGGCTCTCGATGCACTGAGCTACCTCAGCTTCTCTTGCATGACTATTCTTTTTTTTTTTTTAACCCTTGTACTTCGGTGTATTGTCTCATAGGTAGAAGATTGGTAAGGGTGGGCAATGGGGGTCAAGTGACTTGCCCAGGGTCACACAGCTGGGAAGTGACTGAGGCTGGGTTTGAACCTAGGACCTCCCGTCTCTAGGCCTGACTCTCACTCCACTGAGCTACCCAGCTGCCCTGCATGACTATTCTTAACAAAGCTGGGTAGCTCAGTGGATTTAGAGACAGGAGGTCCCAGGTTCAAATCCAGCCTCAGACACTTCCCAGCTGTGTGACCCTGGGCAAGTCACTTGACCCCCATTGCCCACCCTTACCACTCTTCCACCAAGGAGCCAATACACAGAAGTTAAGGGTTTAAAAAAAAAAACAAAGCTAAAAGTGCTGGTTGTTTATGTTTGCTTCCCTGTTTATTATTTTCTAAATAAACCTTTGGTTCAATTCCTCCATCATTCAGTTATAATCAGGCTTCTCCCTCCATTTTAGTAGTTCTTTACACTTAGTCCAATTCCCCTTCCTGACATGATGCCGTGTAAGAACTCAGTCTTGTGTTCTGCTAAGTTGGGCTTTTAGCATTTTATAGATGGTCCAGAGGAAGAATTGAACTGGGTCCTGTTGTGGAGCTCACAGTCGGGGAGAGACAAGAACAACATCCAGGCTTGCCCTTAGAGAACTCCGTCTGGGGGATCAGGAAGGAGATGAGGAGCCTTGGATGTCCAGAGGCAGGAGAATACAGGGCAAGGCCCGCTCCTTGGGCCCCGAGCCTGTCCTGGGCAGCCACAGGAGCTGCTCAAAGCCAACGAGGGCCTTTGGGGACAATTCCTCAGGAAGACACTGGCCCGCGGGAGCTAGAGGGAAGCCCAGCTGAGCCTGGCTGTCCTGAAAGGAAAGGCCTTTCCTGATTTTGGGAAAGGTTCGGGTTTGGCTTTTTCCTCTTCCAGAACAGAGATAATACCAGGACTTGGAGGAATCAGCCAGTCTCCACTGGCTGCCATGCTGCCGTCACAACAGTGCTGCCCCTCTTCCCAAAGCTGCCGAGGACTGGAGGAGTTTGTATCTCATGTAAGGTCCCTGGCGTCCCCCACTCCTGCTTTCCCAGGGATGGAGGGTACCTGAGGCCGGTCACCCTGCCCATGTTGTAACTGTACCCCATTAACTGTCTCTCTTTCCCCTCTCTCTCCTTCTCTCTCTTTGTCTCTGTCTCTCTGTCTCTCTCTTCCCCCCTCTCCCTCTTTCCCCCTCTCTCTTTCTTTCTCTCCTTCTCCCTTTCCCTCCCTCCCTCGCTTCCTCTGTCTCTGTCTCTCTCTGCTCTCTATCTCTCTCAGTGTCTTTCTCTGTCTGTCTCTGTCTGTCTGTCTCTCTCCCTCATTCTCTCTCTCCCTTTCATTCCTTCCCTCCCTCCCTCTGTCTCTCTGTCTCTGTCTCTGTCTCTCTCTTCCTCTCCTTCTCCCTCTCCTTCTCTCCCTCCCCTCCCCACATTAGTTTTCTATGGTTCCATTTTGGAGGTAATTTCTTCCAGGTATCTCTATTTCAGCTTGTTGATGCTGGCACACGGGTGAGCCTCTCCCTCCTTATTCAGCTCAGTTATTTAACCAGCAAACAGAGTTTGGATTCCAGTTTCACAGGCGGCCAGCTGTGTAGACCGGCCTTTCTGAAGATAGTCTTATGGCAAAAAGAAACCCCGTTCCAGGCGATGGCCTTGACGATGCTCTTTGAGGTTCGCTGTAGCAAGTTCCTGCCATTTGAGTTTAAAAAACATCAGATCAAAAAAGAATTCTTGAAAGGGGCTTGAATGCGTTTTCCTTTAGGCAGCCTCCGTGGCACGTTTTTAATGCCTCCCTTCCAAACAAATCAAGGTAAAAAACCAACGAATGACTCTGAAGCCCCCATCAGTCCGAGTCTGTCCTCGTGGGGGATAAGTGACAAAAAGCAGCGCCAGTTCTGGTGATAGAGGGAGGACCCGAACTAAACCAGCTGGACTTGTTAGCATTTCTCCTTCTCTAAACCATCTCGTAGAAAATCACCAATTGGATGGCGCATCCTTCTGGAAGTCTGGATCTGTGGTATGGCCTTTCAACACGGATCGCTTTATAAAATGAGCCAGGATGTGTTTGATGTAGTCTGCAGACCCTGTCATGAAGGACCTCATGGTCTGGGTTCCGTCCCTCAAGTCGGGCTCGGGCTGATTTCATCTAGTCTCGGACATCTTCCTCACCTTCCATCTTAGAATCAATATCACGTATTGGTTCCGAGGTAGAAGAGTGCTAAGGGCTGGGCAATGGGATTAAGAGACTTGCTGTAGCTAGGAGGCCATGTTTGAACCCAGGACCCCCCGCCCTCCTCCCCAGGCCTGGCTCTCAATCCACCGCCCACCCCACTTTTTGCAGGTTCTTTCCCGGATCTGGATCATTATAGATGGCGGCTCATTACGAGAGCATCCAGCTCTGCCCCGCTCAGGATCTTTAGCAGAGCTATTCTTCGACGAGTGAATCCTCCACAGTGCCCTCCTCCTCCAGGCATGGCCACTTCTGGATCTGGCAGAGGCTGGACAACATCCACCATGGCCAATGAGCTCCTGTAAGTGATCTCGGTAGCAGAAGGCGAGAGGTGGAGGCAGCGGGGTTAGAACCCGAGACCAGGAGCTCAGGAGAAGAGGGATCCCAAGGTGGGGCGACAGGGGAGCCATGAAACATTTTTATTTTATTTTATTTTATATTTTTTATATCTTTCAAGTATTTATCCTTTTTCATATCTTTCAAGTATTTACCCATATTTATATCTTTTTTGTATCTTTCAAGTATTTACCCATTTTACATCTTTTTTGCATCTTTCAAGTATTTATCCTTTTTCATATCTTTTTTATATCTTTCAAGTATTTACCCATTTTTATATCTTTTTTTGTATCTTTCAAGTATTTACCCATTTTTATCTTTTTTGTATCTTTCAAGTATTCACCCATTTTATATCTTTTTTGCATCTTTCAAGTATTTACCCATTTTTATATCTTTTTATATCTTTTAAGTATTTGCCTATTTTTATATCTTTCCAGTATTTACCCTTTTTTACATCTTTTTTTTCTCTTTCCAGTATTTACCCGAGCCTGGAGACTGAGGTGGGGGACATGGGAGAAGACTGAAAAGATCTTTTTCCTTCTCAAAATTTTCTAAAGGCATTTTGCAACTCTTGCGTACACACACCATCCCCATTTTACAGAAGAGGAAACGGAGGCAACAGGAAGCTGAGGGACTTGTGTTTGGCCACACAGGTAGTGAGTGTCTAAGGATGGATGTGAAGGGAGTTTTCCATCGAGCTGTCCCTGCCTCTCGTGGGCCGACGGTTTGGCTAGAGTGCCACCCAGTGCGTAGACGATGTGGTACATTCCCTTCCTGAATAAGTCGTCCGAAAGCGCCTGCCTGGCTTCTGCAGCTTGTGGCAAGCAGGGCGCTCACTCAGGGACGGAGACGGCCCAGTCAAAGACCCCAAAGGCTCTGGGCTCTCCTCCCGCCGTCATTGGCCTGGTTCGTCCCGGGGGCCCACGGGAGGCTCCGTGGAAAGATCAACTGAGCCATTCCTTTGCTCAGTGAGTCAGTAACAGAGGATGGAGCGCCCGAGAGGACGGGGTGGAGAAGGGCGGCTAAGCCCCGCTCTCTGCCTTCGGGGGGCTCCCGCAGCGAGGATCTGGGTGTGCAGGCTGGGGGAGGCCGGCGTCCCAAAGGGAGAAGAGGCGGAAACGGAGATGCCTCCACCTCACGGAGATCAGGGGCATTCGAGGGGAGCCAAACCCAAAGGCCGCCCGAGGTTTAAGAGGGAAGCTTGGCGTGGGTGAGGGATGGGCACCTCTTGGCACCGGCTCCTCTTTGCAGAGAACAAGGCGGCTTCCTAGCGGGAGGAAGGATTAGGCTGGCGGCAGTGAGAACAGATGAGGGGAAGAGAGAGGAGGGAGGCGCGATCTGGGTGCGGACATGATGGCAAGAGTCCAGGCACAACCACGGCCGGCCAACACCGAGCGGGGACAAAGCCACTGGGTGGCCAGAGGTGGGAGGGTTTGGGGCGGGAAATGCCTGTGTTTGGGACGAAGGCGGCTGGGGAGAAGAATACAGCATCGATGGACCTCTAGGGTGAGAGATGGGGGGACACCCGTTATTCAGCCAGGAGCTGAGGTAGCCAGTGGATACCCGGGAAAATGTCATCCACTCCACCATCTCATTGGCGCCTCAGTGGGCACCTATAAGGGGGGCAGGAGGGTGTCTTTGGTTTGGGTTTTGAAACAAAGTTCTCTCCTTAAGAATTCTAGCATGTCTCCACCAATGCCCGATGGCTGGTCTCCTTCCTGGCCAGGATTCCTGGAAAGGGTGCACATTATCGCCTTGGCGTGATGACAAATAAATGCGGACTCATCATCCTCGTAGGACTTTCCATTCCGGGACATCATGGCCCCAGAAACAGCGGTGACTGGGGAGCCTGTTCAGACAGGGGGAAACATTCCTGGGGCTTCCATAAGGCTTCTCTCTGGGTGGGCAGCTGGACCCCCACAGCCCCCTTCCCCAGGAACATGCCGTCAACAAACCAGGAGTTCCCAGCCTCCCCTCTTCACCTCTGTGATTATTGAGAGCCCTGGAAGCAACCATATCAATGAATTCCACAAAAACTTGTTAGACATCTCCCGTGTGCCAGGCGCAGAACTGAAGTGCTGGGGAGACAAAGACAAAAACAAGACAGCCGCTGCCTCAAGGAGCTTCCATTCTATTGCCTTAGAGCTGAGGTTCCCAAACTTTTTTGGCCTCCTGCCCCCTTTTCAGAAAAAAATATTACTTGGCCCCCTGGAAATTAATTTTTAATTTTAATAGCAATTAATAGGAAAGATAAATGCACCTGTGGCCATCACCGCTCTCTGGATCGCTGCAGCACCCACCAGGGGGCGGTGGTGCCCACTTTGGGAATTACTGCCTTAAGAGTGTACACTCTCTTCTGCGGGAAGGGGTGTCTACACCAAGATTGTGAAGACTTCATGTATCTCATGGCATTTTATGAGGCCTCTCCTTGGGACAGAGCCCAATTGACCTTGGACTGTCAATATTTCCGTCCTTCTCTCTTCCCATTAGGGCGCACGCTCTTTGAGGGCAAGGACTACAGTCTTCATCTTTGTATCTCCGGCCTCCAGCAGGGTTCTGTTTAATTACTGCAAGTTGAATTGAATATCAGGCCTCACAGAAGCTTCTTCTGCATGGGACTCCCATTTACCAAGTGGAAATGCTTCCTAGGAAAATTCACGATTGGCTCCAGCATCCCCGAGTGTATTGCTCCAGTAGAAGATAAATTATAAAATAAAAGGCAGCAGAATATAATATTGTTGGTCCTTCATTTTCAAAGGGGGCCAATGACATCACAGGGCACTGCCTTGACTTGTGCATGAATTGGATTTAAATGAGGCAGAGGGGTATATATCAGCCTCACTACTTCCAGAGTCATCAAAATTCAGTGGCAAGATCAAAAAGTCAGGATGCCTGGAGATGGCCCGGGATGCAGCGGACCACCTTGGCATCTTCAATGTCTCACCAAGGGCTCCATGGTGCTTGGGTTAGTCACCTTCATGGCCATTGGAAAAAATTGCTCTCATCTGCCCATTCCACCCAGGAAGTCTTCACAATCTTGGGGTAGACACCCCCTTAACCAGAAGAGAAAGTAGACTATAAGGCAATAGAATGGAAGTTCTTTGAGGGCAGCTGCCATCTTGTTTTTGTCTTTGTCTTCCCAGGGCTTTGGTCCTATGCCTGGCACATGTAGATATCTAATAAATATTTGTGGAATTAATTCATATGGTTGCTTCCAGGGCCTGTCAAAAATAATTAACCTTTAATTATTCTTGAGATTCTTTAAGCTTTAATTATGCTTAATTAATCTTAAGAGAGGTAAATTGTCCATAACCTTGGGCAAACCCTTAATGGGTGTTCTTTTATTTCTCTCCTCATATGGTGTTTATTTTAAATTTATTTTTAAAAGCATCTGACTATGAACTCGATCAACAGCACAAACATTTCATTATACACAGAAAAACAAAAAGAGAATTGTGTGTGAAGCCTATTAAGGTGTATACACACACACACACACACACACACACACACACACACACACACACACACACTCCCTCCCCCAGGTGGAGGTGGAACAGGCCCCAGCAAGGACCATATTTATCATCTAGAGAGGCCGGCAACCCTAAGTTTTGCCTCAGGGCATTAAGTCTGTGAGCCCCACCTCTCAGGAACTCTCTGCCAAGGCACTAAGGAAGGAAGTGGCTACCCCAACCCTCAACCCCACGATGGAATCACAACTCTTTGGCTTATCCGAGGACTCATTCAATTTTGTTTTCCACTGACTCCCATCCTACGTGAAATGCTCAGGGCTTAAAATGTTGCTCTTTTCATGTGTGTGGGAGTCCCAGGGAGACAAGAATAGACACCTCTAGTGGCTTTTTCCCCTCATTCTTTTCTAGCAGAGACTGATATCTGTCAGGAAGGGAAAGTTAATGTCTTCAGGTGGGCTGTATGCAGTATTTTTATCCATGTTCTTCCCTCTTTTCCCACTGCAGAAAGAGAAGGCAGCAAAGGACAAAGGGCCATTTTTTCATTTTTCTTTGTTTCGAGGGCCACCAGTGGGCCAGAGGCTGGTTGCTCAGTTCTCTTTGGAGAGAGGACATACTGGGCTAGAATGATATCCATATGCTGGGGATGGAATTCCTTTTTTTTTTTAAACCCTTGTACTTCGGTGTATTGTCTCCTAGGTGGAAGAATGGTAAGGGTGGGCAATGGGGGTCAAGTGACTTGCCCAGGGTCACACAGCTGGGAAGTGGCTGAGGCCAGATTTGAACCTAGGACCTCCCATCTCTAGGCCTGACTCTCACTCCACTGAGTTACCCAGCTGTCCCCCAGAGGATGGAATTCTTTTGTTCAAACTTATCTCCTGGTCACTGTTCCTTCAGAGGGAAGAAGTACCCCAAGAATTCTATGCAAGGCTTGACTTCTTTCCTACCAAATGCCAGTTCTACAATGAACATATCTAGAAAATGGCAAAGAACCCCCTTTACCTAAGTTAAAAGAACCAAAATCAGAGAAAGTACACTAAGAAGAATATATACCAGACAATACAGAATGAATGAGCTCTCTCATTGGGAGCAAAATAACTTTAAATCAACTAAGAGAGAGTTTCAGACCTCACCCACCCAAAGGGAAATTCCCTGGAGGTCTCTAGCAAATGAGTTCAGACCAAGCTAGCAAGTGGCATTGAACACTAGCTAATGGAAGGAGGGCTATTTGGAATAGAGGAAAGAAAATTTAGGGGGAGTCTTTAGTACAAGGGTCGGCAACCTTTTTGGCCATGAGAGCCATAAACGCCACATTTTTTAAAATGTAATTTTGTGAGAGCCGTACAGTGCTCACAGTGCTGCTCCTGTAACAGTGCCTGAAAAAAATGGACTTTATGGCTCCTGCAGAAAGAACCATAACTGGCCCTCGAAAGAGCCAGATATGGCTTAAGAGCCATACGTTGCCGACCCCTGCTTTAGTGCAATCTTCAAGTACCTTAAAGGGTGTCATGAGGCAACTGATTATATGGACAGGTGAGGGAAATGGAAGAAAGAGGACAGGATGATTCCGAAGGTGCAAACATGAGTAACACAAAGGATAGAGATGCTTCAGAAGAAATAAAGAAGCTTGGAAGGAGGAGCATGTTGAAAGGAAAAGATGGTGAGCTCCATTTTGGAAATATTTAGTATAAGATATTGATGATCATCCTGGTGGGGATATCCAACTGCCAATTGGTGATGAGGAATTGGAATTCAGGAGTGATCTTAGGGCTGAATAAATTTGTAATCTGAGTTTGGAAGACCTTATCTTCTGCACTAGACATTGATTTATAAACTAGAATTATCTTTATGGGATCTTTTTACTTATGCTTAATAAGCACCACAAAACGAGATGCCCAAATGCCCTATGAAATGAAGCATTCTGTTGCCTTTGAATACACAAACTGCTTTCTTTATTTGCCCTTCTATAAGAATAAACAGAACCAGTACCCAAATGTTATGATAGAAGGGGAGAGAGAGAAAGTGTATATGGGAGACTTTGGGGGGCATCACCCCAAAACTGGGTGACCTGGATGGTTGTGATGCCCTACAGGAGTTGGGGACGAGGCTTCTCTACAAGATAAGGTATTGGGTACCCCAATCCAATTCTGAATGAGGGTGGGGTTCACAAAAGCCTCCCCCGAGGTCCATCAATTTCACAGCGGGTGGTCTGGCTCCAAGATGGAGGCAGCCGGACCAAGCTGTGATTCCCCTCCCCCTCGTCTCTCAGGCACTCCGGAACACTATCTGGCTAATGAATGGCTTTTATTAATATCAATATTGGGATTGGGGAAAGGGGTGAAGGGCAGAGGGATTTGGGGTGCCCTCTTCTCTATTTCTATGGGGTCTGTCACTCGGGTGGGAACCTTTGGGGTTCCCACTCCTAAGCGTCTCCCCTTGCCTCTTTTTGTCCCATCCCCCATCCTTACACTTCCAAAGTGAACGTGTAGGTTATGTTTTAATTTAATTTATGTGTCACTATCTTTTACTTAAGAAATTCCTTTTAAAAATGGTTTTGTTCCTAACTGCAATGTTGTTATAATGTTGTCATCCCTTTAAAAAGTCCCCGCCTTTGCAGAAGTGGGAAGACTAGAGGTGTGGAATATTGTATATAGTACTGTTAGATTTAACTGGTCTGTCCAAGGAGTGAAGAGGGAGGGATACAGGTGAAAACAAAGATATAAAAATAGATATTAACAAAAATACACATATATGTACACACACACAACCTAATTCCAGTTCTTCCAGTAGCATGTGGAATGAATAATTGATGAACAAAAATTTCACACTGAAATGACCAACAATTAGTTAATGTCTTCATGTGATCCACATACTTTTTTTTTCTGTCTTCTCTCCTTTCCCACTGCAGAAAAAGAAGGCAGCAAGAGAAGGACAAAGGGCCATTTTTACATTTTTCTTTGTTTCAAGGGCCACCAAAAGCAAAAACTCATCACTGAATGAACGAACGGCCAGCTTTGGAGAGGTGATGGGTCTCTCCACATTTTAGGAGAGTTACCAGGATAGAGGGAGAACTGGCTGTTGTCTGTTGGCACAGTCTTCAAAAACCTGGGGTCCCACCTCCATGCTGCAATGAGGCATTGAAGCTGGGCGTAAATGGGAGACATTTTAACAAGTTGGGTTTTTGTTTGTTTTTAAGTTCATTTCTGGGTGTGCTTTTTTATACTGCAGAGAGACAACCATATAGGTAGAAGACCTTAAATTCATGTCAGATGAAGTTCATTTGAAGGAATTGGGGGGGGGGTGTAACCTAGAGAAGAGCTGGGGGTGGGATAGGGAATATAATACTTAATTTCAGGTATTTTAAGGGCTGGGATAGGGAAGAATGAGATTTGTTCTCTTTAGCAGAGGGTAAAGCAGGAGCAATGTGTAGAAGTTACAAAAAGGTGAATTGAGTTGTGGCTACATTTTCCTTCCTCCCCATCTTGAGCTCCTAGTAAAATAATTCAACTCTCCCCTGTCATCTTCTCTTGCCCACTTATCCCATCTCTGACCTAGCTCTACCCAGCCTCACTCTGCATTACTCCCATCATCCTACCTTCATCACCCCTAATCCTCATTGAAGCTGGAGAACATCAAGAGATCATGACATGTCCTGGATCCAGCTGCCAAGTACTATCAGGTGGGTCCTTGCTGCTGCCTGGCAATCCTTTTACATCTCCCTGACTGATTCACTATCCTTTTCTTCCTCACCTTCTCATTTCTCCTCAAATCTCTCATGGCTCTATGTCAGGTCTGGCAGGACTCCTAAGACAGAGCCGATGTCGGAGTGGGAAGGGAGATTGGAAGTTTTTGAAGTGTCCCAACAAAACCTCCTCATGCTAGAGAGGGAAGAAACAGATTGCCAAACTGAAACAGACCCCAAAAAGGACCCAAAGCCTGATTGATCTGAGTGGAAAGTTGTGCGTGGGGGGAAGGTGCCCTGGATATTCTGGGGACTTAAACACTGATCTGGAATGAACTCTCAGGACTACTCCCTGCCCCACCCTCAGCTTCCCTTTTGTGTATCGTTTTCCCACATTAGAGCATAAGCTTTCTTTTTGTTGCTTAGCACACAGAAAGCACTTCATGAATGCTTTATCAATCGCTCTGCTCTGTGCTCCACTGCATATAAAAACAGAGATGATCAGAGCTGGAAGGGACCTTTTGCTGCTCCCCATGATTTCTGGACTCTTAATCTTTAAGTTTTAGCTTCCTTCCAGTGATGATTTTAATTGTGAAAAGAAGGGGGAAAGTCAGAAAGTTACACAAAATGAACGTATTTTATTTTTTCCTTTAATATTACAATTCTAAAAATTCACTTGAAGATTGTGCACCTAGGTCCAAGTAACACACGAGCCGGCTGACGCCTTAAAAACAAGGCCTTCCTTTGGAGGCAGGTCACTACGGACATCTGCAGCCAGCTCCGGGCTGGAAGAGGGTGGCTCGGAACGCTTACATCACAGATTCCAGCAGCACGAGAACATCGGATGCCCAGGTCAGAAGTGCCACCCTGGAGGGTTTCTCCCCATTGCCTGCTCTCCAATGGCCAGCTCTAGCTCTGTTGGCCAAACCTTCCCTCAGTGCACAGGAAGGAAAATGCTGCGAGTAAGTCCCTCCAACTCCCTCCCCAAAGGAAGATGGGGGCCAGTTTATACAATATCTTAAACCATTAGTCAAAGAAAACAAAGCAGTAATACTTGCCTATAATACTTGATATTCCAGTACACAGTATAGTTGGAAGCAGAATGACTACCGTCCCACCTGGGCAGGGGCAGCTTTTCTTCCCTCTGCCGTTACTCTAATATTCCAGCACGAGTAACAGAGAGGGCCGCCTGGTGCCCCAAGTTCATGCATACAGTGAATGCTGACCCAGGACGGACGAGAACAGCAACTCAGTGGTTTGTGCTTACATAAATACCCACGAGGGGAATCATGCATTGGCCATATAAAATAAAATGTACGTAACCTAGAAAAACCTTGATAAAATTGCCTATAAAAATATAAACTGTAGTGAAAATATACAAAAAGCATTTATGAACAGATAGCCATTTCATTGAAGCAGGGGGTTGGGTTATCACTCTCATCCTAAACGTCAGCATTTCCAAAGCCCTGGCTTAGAACTGACCAGGAGGACTGGGCTCCTCACGAATGATCTCTCTTGGTCTCCGGAGATTCATCATCTGCCCCCCCCCCCCGTTTTCCCTATCGGTCCTCACTACAAGGGGATAACACTGAGGGTGAAGAGCGTGAACCCCTACCCTAGGATGAATCTTGAGGAGGTCCGGTTCCATCCTGCTAGATCTTTGGTAGACAGTGGATGCTGGAGTAGGGGATAAGCCGGCCCCTTTCTTCCCCCTGACCCCAACCCCTATTCCCCATGAGGAGGTCGGTGAAATTGTTCCTCTACAATCTCCTCTGATGGGGCTCCAGAGCAGTGGGGAAGAGGAGGAGGTCCTGGGGATGGGCCCCAGCACTGCCAGCGAAGAGCTGTCCTTGCCTCCCAGGAGGAATTCTGTATGGACAGTCCTGCAGACCTATACTGGTGCCATGAATTCCTCCCAAAGAATATTCCTCAGCTCTAAAAGCATAGCAGTATCTACTAGGGAATCAACTGATCAAATATCATCCCACCAAGAAAGGGCTCATGTTTTTATAAGCAATTAGGGAAAAACAAAATATTACCCCCCCCCCCATAACAAAGGCTAGGCTTTCACATTCAGCCCACAGGTTACAGTCTTCCTATCTAGAAATGTTCTTGAAGTACTTTCAAAGAACAATCACAAGATCCATTTCTAAAAAGAGAAGGTGCGAGATGTTTGACTCCAGTGGATCTGCCAAAGAGGAGGAAATTCCCGCACTGGAGCTCCCAAAGTGAGCAAGTGTCTCTTGTGAGGGCAGCGGTCAGTGACTGCCCCTGAGCCTTGGTATGCTGAAGCCCCAGAATGGCCCCATGTCCCAGCTCTCCTAGCGAAAGGAGTTGTGAAGAAGCGGGTACTTCAATCACTCCAGCTACACCCCAGCCAGGGATGAACTCTGAAACCTACTATCAGAATAGAAAATGAGACTATTATATGAAAGGTGTAACTAACTATAGATACTGGCTTCCTCCAAAGAATAAAACTCTAGATTCTAGAGTCAGAAAAGTTAGACTGAGACTCACTTTAGAATACAATGAAAAAAATGGATGACGATACGAATGGAAAAAACAAACAAACAAACAAAAAATCAAAACCATGACGGAAAAAGGATTTCTAGGAATCACTGAACAAATCTGAAAATTAGTGTCTGTAGCACACATATCACTTTTTCTAGAAGAGTTCAGTTAAGGTAGGGACTTTGGAAAAAATGTAATTTTTAAATCTCAATTTGTAAAAAATGCTCCTTACAATGTTTATGAATTAGAGTGGAACCAAGAGTATTAAACACAAGATGATTTCCTCCAACTAGGGCCTGTCCAAACCCAAACTGGATGAACAGTTCCTACTATAAACTAAAGGAAATCCCCCAGAACAAAGTTCCTCTTACATTTTGATTAGAACAGATGGCTGCCGCTTTATTATCAGGTGGCCATCCCAGGGTATATTGTCTAACAGCAGAGAGGAAGTCCCTCTAAGAAGCCGGCCACAGGCTGACAAGGGACCAAAGTCAGTCACTAGAGCTAAAGACATTTTGCTCTCTGAGAGATCTGGGAAGTGATTTGACCTTGATTTCTTTCTCTACCTTCTTACCCAGGAATTGCTAAAAATAAGACTAATTGGGGCCCCGTGGGAGCCATTCACCCTACAATGCTGAGAACCAAGCAGTGCTGGAAAACTTGGACGGTAAAACTTCTCTGAAGTGGTACTTGAATTAGAGAATGTGAGAAAACTCATCTGGAACCAAATCAGTTTGCTCTTTGGACAGATATGTCTGAGAAAACAGGAGGTGGGGGGCACTGAGGAAACATAGCTAAGCTCGGCCCATCCAGCATTTCTGGTCAGTGTCCAAAGCTGTGCCTGTATGGTCTGGTTTTGTCCAAGAGTTTTGCCAAGGGACCTACCATAAAGGACTTCTCCCCCAAATGGCTCCCAGACTGCCAAGGATGATGGCCCCCCAGCATAGAGATACACCGCCAAAAGGTTCATCTAAATACAATTGGACATTTAAGATGAAACCCCTATTGTTCTGCACCTAAAATAATTATGGTTGGCAAATATTATGGACAAGAATTGAGATGGGGCTCTCTCTGTGGAGTTTCCAAGTCCAAAAGCTGCTTTAGAATGTGTTTGTGAAGATGACCATGAAAGAACAAGGAAAAGGACAAACAGGACTGACTTCTCAGGGCACGTCAGGGGCTTTAACAACAGCATTTCAGTGATGGCCCTTTAGAAAAGGGCATCTTGCACGTGGCCAGTGCAGCAGACCTCGGGGAGGGAGGGCGCCCACCCCTAGAGACGCTCCAGCACACAGAGGCCCTGCGAGCCAGAGCAGGTTGGAGGGGAGGACCACAGCTCTGGGCCTCTGACCTCACACACAATGGACACGACTGGGGGAAAACAGCTGTAAACAAGTGAATGGGATCCTAACGTGGGCACGAAAAAAGGCCGCCGTGCTTGGGAAACGTGTCCAGCAGATTCCCAAACACGGACAGTTTACATTCTCTGCCTGACAGGAACAGACCAGCCTGAGGTCCATCTGCTCCATTCGCTTTGGTCATGGCATCCCGAGGGGACGGCGGGCCGGACCTCAGTTGTCCTCGTCGTCATCGCTGATGAGGTCTCGCTTGTCCGTGTTGGTGTCTCGCTCCCTCACAAAGTCCTCCCGGATGGCTTCGAGTTCCGTCAGCTCGAGCCGCACCTTCTCCAGGTGGTAGCTCCTCCGATTCCGAATGGGCCGGAGCGGGAAGGGGTTCAGGTCCCCAAAGGCAATACTGATCAGCTTCCTATGGGGAAAAGAAGAAGGCATCATTGGCGTGTTGTCCCCTTCAGGGCCGTCGTCAAGCAGCCGGTCACCGAGCTCAGGGAAAGGGAAGGAAGGCCGAAGGCAGGTCCTGGCCTCGAGGGGCTCCCGGCCTAGGGAGGGAAGCCACAGTGACAAGGAGGGAGCAGGAGAGGGTGAGGAGAGGCGTTAGCTGAGACCTACAGGAAGCCAGGAGGAGGAGGACGTGTCTGGACCCCAGAGAATATGGAGAGGAGCAGGTGAAAGAAGTCTGCAAATGAGGATGGGCCTTCAAGGCCAAAGCCTGGAAGTAACAGGAATTGGCTGAATCCAGGAGATGATTCGGTCATATCTGTTCTGTAGGAAAGTCACTCTGGCAGCTGACCAGAGGGTGGTGGGAAGACCCCCCCCCCCCAGCAGCTGCTGCAGCAGTCCAAAGGACGAGGGCAGTGCCAGGGGAGGGAAGGGGGCACGTGAACAGGAGATGGGATTGGACAGGAGCAGTTCCTGGGGGAGGGTGCAAGGCAGAGCCAAAGACCCAAGCCTGAGGGTCTGGAACAGTCAAGGGGGAACTGGGAGAAAGGACAGGAGCTCCTTGAAGGCCAGGATTAAACCTCCTGTTGCTCCTAGGTGGCAGTGCTGCCCAATGGGGACTCGCTGGTCATGCTGGGGATTCTGGCTCAGGGAGAGGGCCTCTGGGGTCTCTCTCATCTCAGATTTGTTAAATAAATCAGGTACCAGACACATTTATCTCATGCCTAGGAAAGTCTGACTAGATCTGTTCAGAAGTGTTCTCAGTGCATGGTGAGGCAGAAAGTACAATGGACTAGGGAAGGAAGGTCTGGGTTTGAATCCTAGGTCTGTGGGACCTTGGCAAGTCACTTCTCTCTGGGCTTCCATTTCCTTGTGGGTTCCCTAGATAATACTGAAGGTCTCTAGATCTAAATTCTTTAAGACCAAGTAAGAGATAGAGAATATTGCAAAATGTAAAATGAATGACTGATTATATCAAATTAAAAAGGTTTTGTACAAACAAAACCAATGCAACCAAATTTAGAAGTAAAGCAACAAACTGGGAGAACATTTTTATAACAAAACTCTCTCACAAAGGTTTAATTTCCTAAATATATAAGGAACTAAGTCAAATTTGCAAAAAATCAAGCCATTTCCCAATCAACAAATGGTCAAGGGACATGAACTGGTAGTTTTCACACAAAATCAAAACTATCAATAAACACATGAAAAAATGTTCTAAATCCCTCCTGACTAGAGAAATGCAAATTAAAACAATTCTGAGGTATCACTTCACACCTAGCAGACTGGCCAATATGGCAGCAAAGGGAAGTGATAAATGTTGGAGGGGATGTGGCAAAATTGGGACACTAATACACTGCTGGTGGAGTTGTGAATACATTTAAATTCTATTCTCTGTGATCCTAGGGCAGTTGTATGCCTGGACTACCATAACTAACTCCTTGTTAGCTTATTCTCTGCAGCTTCTCCACTCTCCACTCAGCTCCCAGAATGATCTCCTGTGGATCTCATTGTCTCCAGGAAAATGCAAACTCCATTGTTTGGAATTTAAAGCCCTTTGCAGTCTTGTTCTAGCCAGATTACTGTATTTATTACACATTATTCTCTTCACACATTTGTCCTCTGCCCACCTGGCTTACTTGCTGTCCCTTCCCTGTGATATTTCACCTCCTGTCTCCATCTTTGCCCAGGCTGGCGCCCATGCTGATAATAACTCATAGTTTATTCAAGTCTTTTAGAATCCCTCAATTTCCTTGAAGCTCAGTTCAAGCACAACTTCTTAATGAGGCCTTTCTAGAGTCTCATAATCACTATGACCTTATATTTGTTTTGTATATATTTTATACTTCTTTTTCTACGAATACACACATAGATTTCCCTATACTTTATGAATGTTCCTGGAGGATGAAGGCCGTTTTTGTCTCTGTATTTTGAGCACCCAGCACACCTGGTGATTAGTAAGTATTTGCTGGATGATTGAAGCATTAGATTTCAACAAATTATGAGATCAAAGGAGGTCAGAGCTACAAGAATCATGGCATCTTGAGCTGGAAGGGACCTTAGCATCAAGTCTACCTGTACTTCTCTTTAAAGCAGAGGAAACAGAAGCCCAGAAGGAAGAAGTCATTTAATCACAGCCACAAAGCTGGGTGATAGCAGAAATTGAACTAGAACTCACATCTCCCAAACCCTGGTTCACCCTAATGTTTTCTACTCATTATTTCTCTGATGAACTAAGAAAGCAAAGAAGCAAAGTCACCATGTTACCATGGACAAGTCACAACCTGTCCTGGGTCTCCACTACCTCATCCATAAGCTCAATGGTCTTCAGAATCCCTTTGAGCTCCAATAATACTCAAATTCCATGCTAAATTACTGCAGTGTTTTTAGTTCAAAAATATTGAAGTATCAACTCCATAAAAATTCACAAGATGGCGCTCTGCTGCTATATGTAAAAAGCCAATTGGGGAAGAAGCGGATAAATTCTGTTTGGCAGGCACTGGGTTGAATGCCACTTTTATTAATGTTCCCCATTAGAAATGACAGGCATTTGGCACTACTCCCAGCATATGTAGGGACACTGGCAATACTGGAGTCTGCCCAGCTATGAACTTTGTCCTATGAGCCAAAATAGCCTGAAAACAACTCATGTCATAAATAATCAGCTGCTTTGGTACTCAAACTTTGTCAAATCTTCCTAGAAACAGAGAAATGACTATAAACAGTTTGAGTTCCTCTCAGTCCTGGGATTCCATGTTTTGGAGATTATTTCTCCAAGATCCCAAATAATCACATTATGTAGGGATAAGCTAAATAAATAAAGGCTCTATCTTCGTTTTTGAAGAATTATAACCCTCCACTGGAGCCCCCACCTCTGCATCATCATTGGAAAGAGATAACTCAAGATTCCCAAATGCTATGCCAGGAGCACATAAATCCAGCCAAGTCCTGCTGAGTTCAAAGGGTTTCTTCCTGGTCCAGTAAAGAAGTGTGTTTCCATCCACTCTCACTAAGTGCAGGGAGGGAATTGTCACTACAAGGTTAGACAAGAAATAATTAATATTTTTAGCTATAGCACCACTGATGGAAACCCAAGTTAGTGAAAGGCATGCCCACACCATGAAAGTCATGGATTTTTTTAGCACTAAAATACAAGGATTGAATCATCAGCACTAATGAGAGGCCGAGCCACATATTTAAAAGCCATTCCATATTTTATGGACTACATCACCATATAATCTGGACATTAACTTGCCAAAAAACAGTCGGTGCTTTCTCCAGTTGAGCCAGCCTCTCAAACCCTCCAGCCCCTAACATTTCACTTGGTGATCTTTTGGTGGCCATGTTCAGTGGTTCTACTGCCACCAAGTTCAGTGATCCTGTTCTCTTACCCCCAAACTCCTATGGCCTATAGTCTTTGTCCCATGCCTTGGAGCCCTTGATAATGTGATACTGAATTGCAGGAGTAACTTAATATGCATGGGCAGGTCTCGTTTCCCTAATATAACAGTAAGGTCATGAAAGGCAAGAATCCTTAGAGAAATCATTTCCCTTCTCTAGACCTCTTAAAAGAGAGGGTGGCCTAGACAGAAAATGTCCAGGGCCCTCTGATGTTCAAAAAATCTGTAAGCTCTTCCCAAAGTATTTAGCAAAGTATTTCTAAACAATATCAACAAATTGGACAAGTATTTGTTAGAAGGCTGCTTATGAAATTTCTTTTCTGTCAGAGAACTAGAGCTCAGTAAAAAATGATGCAGAAAATACACTAAATTAGAGGAAGTGGTTGTTACCATTTGCCACACTGAGAAGCTGCTCACTAACTATTGGCACTTGGGGGCTAATGTGATTCAGAAGACCAACAGTGGACCGTTTATCCTCCCAAGGCCATTATGCGGGTAGTTTGGGGCCACCTTTGACACCCTCACTGCCTCCCCAGGTAAAATCTGATTCAAATGAGGATTGTCACTAAGGAATGAAACTGAGCTCCGGATGGAAGGTGTTTCAGTTCTGAACTAGGAGACGAGGTTCCAGTCCTTTTTAGCACCAATGACTGGTCCCATCCCTCCATTCTCTGTCACGGACCAGAAGGTCAGGGATAATTACTCTTGAGGTGTCTGCAGAGACTCCAGAGGCAGCCTTGAGCTTGGCCCCACCACTGCAAAGGGTGATTTCTTCAGGAAAGAACCATTAGCCAAGACTCCTAGCCCATACCTAGCATCGAGGACAGTGCGGGTGAAGTATCGCAGACACTTGAATATGGCCATCGGATCGTGCAGCTTCAGGATTGCTTCTTCTTTGTACTTAAAAAGTGCCAGAGCAAAGCGGAAAATGACCTGTGGATGCAAACACAAGAATCAGAGGATTCTGGGAGAATCCCCACAGTCACGCCTGCTCTGAGCCCTGCCACCTCCTCCTATCCCAAACTCAGGTATGTCTCATTTTTCCTGAGGCCGACTGCCAACGAGGCTTTTGTGGGCTATGATCATGTTTGCACCCTCAGTGGAGGGAACGTTTGGCTGCTGGAAGGAGAGTGAGAGCAGCTGACATCACAGCCCCTCTCTGAATGCTGAGCTCACTGGCTACTGCTCAACTGACCCGGGGCTTTTCTGCGTCTCTCCTTAAACTCCAGCATCATCAGCTTCACTTTGACCAAGACCAAGCTTTGTGACTGAACACATTTCTAAACTTTTCTTTTATAAGCTAATACTTCTCCTATTCCTAATGCTACATGAAATCAGAAACTACTTTTCTTATCTAAATTAATGGATTGCTGATTATGGGGAAAGCACTTTTGATACTGATTGGATAGGTAACTTCGCTAAGCCTCATTAAGCCTCAGATTTCTCATCTATAAAAAGGAGAAAACAACTCTTACACCCTTTTGGGCCTTAAGTAGATATTTGGAACACAGTCTCAAGGGCAAAATCACCATGACACAGCCTCTGCATTCGGCTCAAATCAGAATAGGTTCCAACTGACTGAAGGCCTCTCGGTTTCATTTCACCTCTTACACTTTTTTCTGTTTGACTCAAAGACTTCCAGAGTACAGTGATTATCCAGGTGGTCCTGCAGTGCCTTCAGATGCATAGGCTGGGCACATACCTTTGGTCCTTCATACAGGAAAGAGTCCCAGATTTTAAAGAGGATGTCACTGACAACACTGTCCACAAATATCACCAGGAACCAGTTGAAGGTAATGAGTGTGTAGTCGACTTTGTACTGCTCAAAGTGGGCATGTAACCGAGGCAGTTTCTCACTCATGAGATCCTTGAATACTCGCTGGTCAACCTCAAGAGAGACAGAAGAGGGTGGTAAGCAGTATTCATCCAAGCCAGTTCAGCAGTCATCTAAACCACCACTGAGAGCCTGCAGTGTGCCTGGCACCATCTGAAACACAGAGTCTACTCTTGGCATCTAACCCAATGCTGAGCACAGAACAAGAATTTCCCCAAAAGCAGGCTAACTGAAGAACCTCAGAAATGCTGTGAACAGTGGGAAAGGCAAGGACTAGTATTTCAGTACTCTTCAGAATGTCAGTTTGAGATCTCTTTGAGCCCAGCAGGAATGAAATCTGTAGCTCAGGTCTTGGTCTGATTTTCTTTCCCTTCAGAATTCTCACAAAATTTTGCATCTGCCTTTCCTATTCAATTAGATAAACATTTCTTCATCTATTTGGATTATGGTGATTTATCTTGGATTATTAGTTTATAAGTTCTTTCAGGACAAGGCCCACCTTTTACTCACAGTCCTCCTTATAAGACTTTCCTTCCTAACTTTAATCCCATCTTTTTTTGCCCTTTTCTTTTTCACAGGATGGTGTAAAAACTGGGAACTGACACCAAAATGGATTTGTAGATCTATGAGAGTGTCTATGACCAAAGGCTCTTCTCCTGAAAGCTAAGCAAAAACACACATAATATCCCAGAATACAGAGACTGGAGGGAAGGCTCTTGGATGTCATTAATCCTTCATTCTCAGGAGGAAGAAACTGAAGCCCATAGAGATTAAGTGACTTGCTCAAAGCAACATAGGTAATAAATAGCTGAGGCAGAATGCCTTTTATAAGATGGATTTTACATCATTTATAATTTCCCCAGTATTCCTACACCTAGTTTCCTCCCAGAGAGCAGTCCCATATAATAAAGAATAAAAAAAGAGGAAGAAAAAAGTTCAGCAAAAAAAAAAAAAAAGTTCACACTGAAAATGTGTGATGTTATATGTGATATTCCAAATCCACACACCACCTCCCTCCTCTATAAAGAGACTGGGAGGGGGAAGTGTCTTTTTACTTTCTTTTTTGGGGCCAACCTTGGCTACTCTAACTTTATGACATTCCTCTGTGATTGTTAAGTGGTTCTTGCCATTGAATTGGCTGTTTTCCTGGCTTTGCTGGCTTCACTTTGCATTAATAGTTCACAGAAGTCCTTCCAGGCATCTTTGCACTCACCATGTCTATCACTCCCTACAAAATCTTAATGATCTGTTATTACCGTAGATTATAATTGTTTAGCTATTTCCACTTCAATGGAAATCTTCCTTGTTTACAATTCTTAGCTACCACAAAAAGAGCTACTATAAATATTGGGATGCATATGGGGTCTTTTTTGGTCCTTAATCTCCTTGAGGATATGCGACCACCAAGGGAATCTCTCAATCTAATGGCAGGGATACATTGGTAACTGTATTCACATGATGCCATGTTGCTTTTTCCAGAGGGATTACAGCACAGATCTAATGTTCTTTCCACACTAAATGGTGTCTTCTCTCCACATAATCTGCTATAACCACAGGCCTACAGAATGTGAAAAACCTTTCTATTATCATCAATAAATTATTCCTTGTTTAATTTTTCAAGCTGACAATTTCTTTCATTAAGTTAAATAACTAAAACTTTAAAAAGGAATAAATTTAAATTAAATTTCAGATTAACTCTAAAAACAAATGATGAAAATGTAGCATTTACCTCACGCCTATCAGATTGGCCAATATGACAGTAAAGAAATGTGATAAATGTTAGAGGGGATGTGGCAAAATTGGGACACTATTGCATGGTTGGTGAAGTTGTGAACTGATCCAACCATTCTGGAGGGCAATTTGGAACTGTGTCCAAAGGGTTATAAAAGAATGCATACCCTTTGATCCTGTAATGCCACGACTGGGTCTGTATCCCAAGAAAATCATAAAAAAGGGGAAAAGACCCACTTGTGCAAAAATATTTGTAGCAGCTCTTTTTGTGGTAGCAAAGAATTGGAAACTAAGGGGATGTCCATCAATTGGGGAATGGCTGAACAAATTTTGGTATATAATGGTGATGGAAGACTATTGTACTATAAAGAATGATAAGCAAGATGATTTCAGAAAAAGTGGGAAAGATCTACAGGAACTGATGCAGAGTGAAATCAGCAGAACTGGGAGAACACTGTACACAAAAACAGCAATGATCTGGGACAATTCCAAAGAACTTGTGACAAAGAATGCCATTGTAGGTTTGGCTCCTACCTGGCTCACCAAAAACTGTTATAAAAAAACTAGTTCCTATGGAGATATAGATATCTAGAGATGTGGATGTATCTCTGTATTCTTCCTAGGGGGAATGGGGGAACACCAACCCCAATCACCCTTGCTAGCTGTTATAATTTACCCTTTCAATAGCAGTTGCCCAGGGAGGACCCCGAAAGGTTAGGTGGATGGGTAACCCTTTCAGGTCCAACCTGGGGTTGGATAAATTATTATAGGACTCTGATTAGCCTTGGATCACATCTGGTATCTGACTGCATTAGCTCCCTCCCGAAGGGTCATGATACAAAGACCACTCAGGAAGGTACTTATTAAACACTCTTTATCTATAATCTAAAATCAGGGAAAGGATAATCAGGATAAGGTTTAGGGATTGGAGACCCCGTCAATCTAATATATATAACTAGACAACTAGACTGGAGGCTACTGATTTAGTAGAAGCTGGAGCTTTGTTCTTCACAACCCCTCTGGCCCAGCCTGGCCGCTACCAAGCCAGAGAAAGTGACTGCTCTTGACACAGCTGTGTTGGTGATTTATTCTCTCAGCTTTTTCACTATCAGTGTTTGGTGATGTACTAGCCCTCACAGCCTTCAAGAAATATTCAGATCCTACCACCCTCTTCTTCATAGACCTCCCAACCTCCCTTCACCACCCAGGGCCCCAAGCCCAAAGGAAGACAAAAAGTCAAAAGCCAAAAGGCCAAAGACCAAAGGCCCAAAGATCCCTTCCAGGTGGCTGTTAGGGTTATTCATCCTCCCAGACCAACCGACTTTTGCCCCTGGCTCATGGCATCCGGGAACATTCCAATCTCTCCAACTGCCTCCCTTGTCAATCAAGGTGACATCCAACATTTTTCAGGATATGAATGTAACAACCTCCAGAGAAAGGACTGTTGGAGTCAGATGCAGATCAAAGCATAGTATCTTCCACATTAGTTTACTTACAGTTTCATTTGGGGGTTTTGGTTTTATATGAGTATTCTTTTACAATAATGACCAATATGAAAGGTTTTGCATAATAGTATATGTATAATCCTGATCAAATTGCTTACCATCTCTGAGAAAGAGGAGGGAAGGGAGGAAGGGAGACAATTTGGATCTTATAATTCTGGAAAATGTATGTTGAAAATTATTACATGTAATTAGGAAAATAAAATATCTTCGAATAATATAAACTCTATCTCCCCCCACCCCCCCAAAATGTAGCATTTGCTAAATTCTGCAATACCTGTGATCCTAGTAGAGTCTTTGTGTAATAATCTCGAGGCATGAAAACTTCCACAATGGTAACGAGACACCAGAAAGCATCTTCTTGGTCCAAGTAGAGGAGAGCGACTGCAGCCAACCTACAAGTAAACCAAGAAAAGTGAAAAAGCTGATACTTCCAGAAAACGACATTTGCTTCTATGTTATTTACAGGAAACAGATGCATTTCTCTCAAATAGCCAGAATAATTTATAGCTTCCCAATAAAGAAATGTTAGATGTTAATCTAGCATCCCTGAAAGTTTGAGAACAGAAAATCGATATTCTTTTCCTTTTTTTGTTTTTAACCTAGTCTTTCTTGCCAATTCTTTCCTTTGAAGGGACTATTTCTCTGGAGCAATCACATCTTTTTCATCAAAAACAAACAACAAATAAAACAAGAAACATTTCTTCAACTCACTAATCAAATTTGTGTCCTGTTCAAAAAGTTCAAGTAAATCCATGGATACTTTATAAGAAATTCAGAAACCAATGTGGAAAGCAGTGGTAGTTAAAAGCCCCAAGATCTTTCTGACTCTCTGGGTGATTATGGACAACAGAGGGTCTGTCTCTCTGTAAGCCTGCTTCCTCATCTGCAAAATGAGGATAATAATGCTTTTACTCAATATGGCACAAGGTTGTGAGGAGCGAAGCATTATGGAAGTCTCTGTATTTGGGAGGACTGACTTCAAAGGAATCAGAGAAATTGGTATAGGTCTGATCTCCTGGCCTAAAATTCTACAAGGTTTTAGAAAAATTAATCCAAGAGAGATAAGAAGGTTTCAAGAATGAAATTCTGAAACTCCAAATGGAAGCAATTCTGAAGAGAAAAAGAAGAAGGGCATTGTCTCCAGAGGTGGAGACACAAGCCCAGAATACTCCTTGCCCAACTTCTGTTGTCCAAAGACATGCACAGAGGATGGGAGCAAAGGCACTAGGGGAGGTCAGACACAAAAGAAGAGAAGCATTCTGAGAGAAAAATGCCAAAGGAGTTCCATTGGGGGAAGAGTTCAGGGCACCAAACGGTGTTGGTGGTTTGGTTTAGTTTGAGCTCTACCAGGAGAAAAGAGGAACTGCCCAGCAAGGACATGGCGCCTGCTTCTGAGGGGTATACAGTGATCACTAAGGAGGAGCCTCCATGGAAGACGTCTGAACAGGAAGGCTACAAGGTCAGATGTGGGTATTAGGAAGGTTGCTTTGCCAGCCATGTGAAGAATGCATAAGAAGAGGGCAGAGACTAGTCAGGAAAACCAGTTCAGAAGCTACTACTGCACTAGGCTAGGAAAGAGCTATTGAATGCTCAGAGTGTATACAACACAAGACTTTGAGCCACATTGGTCAAAACTAAATTGCTCATTGGGGGAATACCGTTGTCCAAAAAATCCCCTCCCTAGGAACTGCTCATTCCTCAAAAGGCCAGGTCAAGGATTTGGATCATACTAGGGAATGTAAAATTCTGATATCAAAGAGATGCGGGCGGAGCTGGGCACAGTCTGACACTTTTATGGGAACATTTTTCTCTGAGGGTATTAATCTGTCTCTCCCTGTTCATCAGAGAGAGAAGAACCAACTTGTGTCAGACAAAAGTAAAGTGGCTTTCCTCCATACTGCATGAAGTGGGGGCTTATTGTTCTAGATTTCTTCAAGATACTAGATATTCTGTTTCTTCTCTTCCCTTAAAAAGTAAGAAGGAAACACAGTGCAGTTTAAGAGCACTGGCCATGGGTCCAAGGACTTGGGTTTTAATCACATCCTACTCCCACCCCTGACCCTGGTCCAGATGGCTGCACAGAGCTCTGCCCCTGCTGGATTCAAACCTGTTTAACCCTTGGCAGTATCCTATATCGGGATTTCTCCACGAAAAGGCCAACAGGACATTGCGTAACTTCTGAATGCCTTCTGAAGTGGGGGAGGAGTAATGCTTGTTATTGGGCAGCGTTCTTAGGAGATCCAACTCGATTTGCTTTGAGGCTGGATTCTGCTTCTCCAGGGCACTCTGGAGCAGGCTCTGGAAATATCCAGGCTCAGCACGGTCCTTAAACTTCTTGGTGCGAAGGTCGACACACCACTTCCACATTTTGGAACGATGTTCATGTGGGATCCCCGTGCGGATGAGATTTTTCAGTTCAGGAGAACAGATCATCTCTCGGTTCATGGTGCTGGCAAAATAATTTTCCCATTTGACCCCAGTGGAAATCTCCTGATTTTCCGTGAGAGCCAGAGTCTTTAGATCTAGTGCTCGTACTTTAGCGACTAGCTTCTCCTCTTCATCATCCTCAGGAACTGTCCGGAACCCGTAAATGTCATATTCACTGAGGAGAAGAAATTTAAATCTGCTTTAGGTCTTTTAACTACACCATTAACAGAAATGTGTGCATCCTCATGACAGTACTGCTCCTATCTGCTGGTAAGAGCACAGACTGGAGCCTAGAACCTGGGTTCAAATTTCCATCTGTGTGAATATAGCCAGGTCCCTTCCCCAGGGCAACTGGCCTCACTGTTACCTTGATCTTGACATTCTATGGTGCCAAGAGCTAGAGTGGCCCAAAGTGGCACAAAACAGTCTTTGCCTTCAAGGAACAAGGAAAGGAGGAGAAAAATAAGCATTTATATAGCGCCTGCTATGTGCCAGGCATTGTGCTAAGCACTATTTTCTCCTTAAATCCTCACAACTCTGTCTGGTAGCTACTGTTGCCTCCATTTTTATAGTTGAGGAAACAGAGGCAAAGAGAGGTTAAGTGACTCGCCCAAGTGACTAGGATCTGAGGCCATATTTGAACTTGGTCTGGTCTTTGTGACTCCAGGCCCAGTTCTCTATCCCTGTACCCACTGGCCCCAGGAAAGCCCCTTCTGTGCCCCAGGTACAAGGGTGAAGCAGACCCTGTTCACAAGGACATTCTACTGGAGGAGGCCTGGGCACAAAGTAAAATAAGCTCTTCAAAGTTCAATCAAAATGAAGAAATCGAACAATAATAAACACAAAGACACAAGCCATAATGCGGTGCATGCTTTGATTCTCTCTCTTACTAAGTAGCTCTGGCCATGTTACTTGACCACCCATAATTCCTACCTCCTCACTGACCAAATGAGGGATTTAGATCTCAAAGCACTCTTCTGGGTTTGAGGAGTCTTTGCATCTGTTTTTTTTTTTTTCTTAATTAGTGAGGCTTAACAAAATATTTCTAAGAAACAAACAACAATAAAAATGTCAGAGCCCAGCATGGCTATGGCACAGGGCATGGGAAGGCAGCTGGTGTTACTGTCTCCCTTTGTCCCAAGCCTTAGAGCCCTGTGCTCATCCTCGGGGGGAGGGAAGCAGCCTCCGCTTCCTTTCTTCTTCACCTGTAAAATGGGGGCAAAGGCAGTCCAAAGCTCCAGGCAATCCTTCCCTCCAAAGGGGAAAGTTAGGAAGGCAGGATTCCTGCGTGCCCACCCTGGAAATGGTCCAATGGCACATTTACCTGACAAGATGAGGTTTGACAAAAGCTTGTTCAGGCTGTTCTGGGCCTTCCACTTGCAAAGCGTCTTCCAGTAACCGGGCTATGACATCGTGGGCAGGTCCCTGCTCTTCAGAGCACACGGGAGTCTTCATTTCTTGAAGCAAAATCAAATACTTGCTTTCTATTTGACAAAGCTTGGCTTCCAGGCTGGAATACTGAAGAAATTGTTCTCATGACCACTTTGATTCAGATGCAGACACAGAAAGAACAGAAATATGCACACACGTCTACGTATAGACAGACAGACTTGCTTTGTCAGGAATCTGTCCCTGAGGTGAGGGCTCCCTCCTTTAATGTAGATCACAACCCATCACCTTTTGGCCAGCTTTCTGCTGACAAGCCTCTGCACTTAGCTGCTCCTTACTCAACATCCAGCCTATCAGTGGGTCCATACAATCAAAGCCTTCTACCTTGGGAGGGCTCCATCTCCACCAATACAGCCTTCAAAGGATCAGTCACTTGATCAGAAGCAGGACTTGAGTGGAGAAAGATGCAGGAAAATAATGCCCTTCTCTCCCTCCATTTCCTCATCTCTAAAACAAGTTTATAAGAGCTTACATTTCTATACTGCTGTGAGGTTTGTGAAGCCCTTTGCATACATTATCTCACTTTAGCCTGTCCCAAGAATGTAGCTCTTCTACCACCACCCTTCCAGGGTAAAATGGGGCATTAATTTTTCAAGCCCTAAAATGCTAAGAAAGTAAGATTATTTATTAGAGTCTATGTTCTTTGGCTCCATTTTACAGATGATAAAATGACTGTAGTCAAGCTGGAAAGGGCATGACTATCTGTTGGGCTTGCCTCCTTTCCATTATCTGACACCTCTACATTCATACATACATGCACTTTTTAAAAACCCTCACCTTCCATCTTAGAATCAATACTGTATTGATTCCCAGGCAAATGGGAGGTAGGGGCTAGCTGATGGAGATTAAGTGACATGCCCAAGGTCACACTGCTAGGCAGTGTCTGGGGTCATATTTGAACCAAGGACCTCCTGTTTCTAGGCCTGGTTCTCTGTCCACTGAGCCACCTAGCTGCCCCCTATACATATACTTCTAGTTTCTTAGTCATAAGACTAAGAAAGACAAAACAATTCCTGAATAGTTTAAACCTCTGGCACTTTTTAGTAAAATTCTCTTTTAAAGCAAGATATGCCAAAATGATATTTTAAACTATTTGCAACAGAACTACTTAAAAATGTACTGTTTAAATGTCATAAGAGTATACCTCTTCTCAATCAGGCAAGCCATAATAAAAAATGATTAATTGCATTTACTTCAAAGTACCACCAAACTTCAAAGAAGTAATCACTTCCTTCTCTATAGGATTTTTGTTTTAACTGGCTTTTCTAAACTCCCAAATTGGAATGTCCTCCTTTCATATCTTCCCAGCACAGGGTAAAATTTTCAAGCTGACCTTAACCATTAAATCCTTCTCTCGTCTTTCTGCATTTCTTCGAAGAGCTGACAGTTCCAAAATTTCTTTATTTAGAAATTTATTCTGTGTTTTATACCCTTGAAGACAGTCCTGCAGAAGGGAGGAAAAAAAAAACCACTCCATGATTATAAACATTCTGGAATTCTGATTATGCCATCAGCATATAAGTAATTAACATAGCCATGTTAAGACATGTCTTTTCTTAATAGCGAGCATTTACATATATCCCTTTAGGGTTTATAAAGCACTTTAAAAGTTTTCTCATTTGCTCCTCACAACAACCCAATTTTATATATGGGGAAACTATACTATATTGGGGAAATTATATTATATGTGGGAAAATATACATTTTATATATGAGAAAACTGAGGCAGAGAAGGGCTGACTTATTCATAGTTACTTTTCACATTACAGAACTGACTTGATCTAAGGTGAGCGAACTGAAGCCCTCTTTAGGCTTTCAACTTAAGGACAAATATTCTTAGTAAAACAAAGAAGACATTAAAACTGACTGTTTTAAAGTGGGGATTTTCTCTGCTGCTTTTAATAAAAGAGCTTCCTTGCCTGGGAATCACTTCTTAAAGTTACACAAACACTGTGAGTACCCAAGACCACTCTGGAGACCACAATTACCCAACATCTTAGAGTAAGAAGAAACACAGATGTTTATGGACACCTTCACTCCATGAGAGCCTCCCAAATGGAGAAATGGGGAATGTGAGCCCCAAAGAGGTTGTGCTGCTATGATCACAAAGACTGGCAGGTCCTGTGCCCCACTGATCCTATCTCTCAACCTGTTACTTCCTGGGAACCCCACTGACCTCTGCAGCCTTCCCTTCTCTACTCTCTCCTTTAAAACCTATAGAATCAGACTCAGAAAAGATGAGACGCCCCAGAACAAAGAATGTTCAAAGGCAGAAGGAACTTCAGAAAAGAGACAGTTCCAGAAGGAATCTCAACAGGCAGGACTGGAAGGGAACCTACCCCTGAGGCTGAAGAAAGAGAAGATGCTTGCTCCAAGGCTGGTCAAGCCCCAGTATGAACCCAGGCTTCCTGACTCCCCCTGTAGGGTTCTGGGGCATGATGCCAACCCTCAATAAATACATTCCTGATAATGTTTAAGTTAGACTCATGAGAATCAAATCCTATTTTCATGGCATGTCACACACTCATCTTCATTAAATCCATACAGGCTCCATTCTCAGCAGGAGCATTTATCATTCCAACTACCTGGTACTGTTTGTGCATTTTTTAAAAATCACATCCAACACAACATTAAATTTTAGCATGCTGGAGTTGGAAGATATAAAAAACTGTCTTGTACAATCTCCTCAACTTTTAGGTGGGAGAATTCCATGTGGCAGAGCTGGAAACTTGATGCCTGATTCCCAGACTTGTTTTCTGTTGCTCCACGGACCCCTTGGTTCTAGAGCTACTCCCATGTTTTCTGTAAAAGGACACACAGCTAGATCTATATGCAGACACAAAAGCAATTAGCTGATTATATAATTTGGCATTCCAGAGCACATTGATAAGCCAGTGACAAACTCTGCTGACCTGAGGCTTAAGTGTGGGCTGTGCAGAGATACTCAGGCATACTAGCAGCTATCAACTGGTTTCAGGAAACCAAATCCCTTGGAAGTCTGAGCAGGAAAGACTGAAAGGTGTCAGAGAAAGAACAATGAAACTGGAGTCTTCATGAGAGACCATAGGTACACCAGGTACACACACACACACACACACACACACACACACACACACACACACACCCTCAAAATGAGTTAAATTCAATAAATTAAAACAGGCTGAAAGAACGTGCTAAGTCATGTCAAGGGATTTCATGGAAACCAGTCAGGAATCATTGGGGCAGTGATGACCAGGGCTTCCTGCCCACACTCCTGGCAGTGTTGGCCAAATTCTTTGTTTGAATGCTTGTCGATTTTCCCAACTCAAGTGTTCTTTGCGTCACTCTCTATGAATTTATATGCCCCCATGTGGCTCATTATTTTTCTCTGGGATCTGACCTTTCATGACCCACCTGCCTGGTCAACTCAGCTAGGAAAGAAGAAGTTTCTCAGCTCTCCACTCAGAGAGGTCACTCAGGCTTAGAGGAATGGGGTCCTCGGAGAGGGGTCCTTGACTGTTTTTGTGTCTGGACTGTGTCGGAGCCCATGCCCCATTCAGAGTAACTGCAGAAATGGTGACTGTCGATGGAAGGTCATGCCATAGACCCCACCTCTGAAGTCTACCCCCAGATGTCCTCAGGGGTTCATGGAGCCCACATCAGGGACCCCTCATCTAGGAGAATGGTGGCTTAACATGGACATGGTGACTGTGGGTAAGCCCTTCCAATGCACTGTTTCAATGGATTCTCATAAAGGTTGTGTATAAAGGAGAAAGAAGGCAGGATTAGAAGCTCGGAAGGCCAGGGTCTGGCTTGGACATGCCTCTGTCCTGTGACTTTCACAAGCTTTAGTGTCCTCACCTGCAGAATGGGGAAGTTTCTGGGGTTGCTCTCCCGGGAGGCCAGTGTTCCAGAAATGAGGGATGTTTCTTACAACCCTACAAAGCAGGAAGTGTAAGTGTTCCTACCATTGCTCCACAGCCTTGGAGCCAGGGTTAGAGAGGACAGGGCAGAGCCAGCAGGTGGCAGAGCTGGAATGGGAGGCCAGGTTCTAGACTCTGAGCCTAAAAAAAAAAAAGCAGCCTTTCCCCTGGCTACCTTGCATCCTGGCCACTGGATTCCCATGTTCTCAAGTCAAGTCTGTCAGAAGTTCTCTGGAAATCAAGAGACAAGGTGGCATGATGCACCAGGGCATGGGAGGCCCACTCTTGCTGGCCCAGGGGGGCTCTTGGGAATGGGAAGGCCCCTTGGTGGGCAGCTGGGTGGCACAGAGGATAGAGTGCCATGCCTGGAGTTTCAAATCACTTCAGAGCCTTTCTAGCTGGGTGACCCTAGGAAAGTCACTAAGCCCTGGCTGCCTAGCCCTGGCTGCTCTTCTGTCTTAGAACTGATATAAAGATAGTGGAAGGTGAGGGTTTGAAGAGAAGAAGAGGAGGGGGCGAAGGTGTGCTCTTTTCCTCTCCCCCAGAGAGAGAGAGAGGGCCACAGAGTCAAGGAGTCATCCAGCTCAGAAGTGTTGGAGGAAGATCCAAGCCTAGGTCTTTCTGACTCTGGGCCCAGGGCCTCTCTATACCACCATCTGGGTTTTGGGACTTTCACAGCCACATTGTGAAGCCCAAGGGTTAGGAGAAAAGGGAACACAGAGGCTGGAGGCAGTCAGGGCCTCCAGTGATGACTTTCTTAGCTTCTATCCCAGGGGCTAGGAAGGAGAGGCTGCCCCAACCCTAAGGCAGGGAATCCATTTTGGTCTGGCCTTGAGCGCTGCCATAACAGCAGACTACAGAAACAACAGAGTGGCCAGCCACCAGGTAAAGCTAGAGATCTGGGCCTTGATAAACTGAAGAGAAACCTGTTGTCAAGGAGCATCAGTCCAGAATGATCTGTTCCTCCTCACGAGGGCTCCAGCTAATGCTCAGTCTTAGTCACTGAGTGCACCTGCAGCAGATCTCCCTGATATTCCTCCCACTAGCCCCAAAGGGAAAGCCACTGGCCAAGGATGACTCTCATCTGGCCCTCGGCAGCTTTTCCATCTCACTGCTCCTGCTTCTGCCCTGGGGCCAAACAGAATAAATGTATCTCTCTTCCAGGGTTTGGAGATCAGTGACTTCCATGGAAGCTCAGAGACTGAACCTGGGGAGGAGACATCTGGAAGGACATGATGAAGAAGAGCCAGAGCAAGAAGAGTGGCAGAAAGACGCAGGGGCAAGACAAAGGATGAGACCTGGAGGAAGAAGGGCAGGTGGGTGTGGCCTGAATGAGAAGGAAAAGGAGAAAGAGAGGAAGGGGAAAGCCTAGTTTGGTATAAGATTCATGAGATACAAAAATTCATGGCAAGAAATGTCAAGACATAAGGGAGCATGAGTGGTGCTGCTGGATTGTGCAGCTTGGGCTGAAGTCACAGGAGGGGACCCAGAATCCATTTTGCTCAGAGGCATTAAGTGACTGGCCAAGGTCAGTCACGCAGATCATAATCAGCAGAGTTGGGACTCGCACTCAGGCTGCCAAGGTCAGGGCCCTTCCCATGCACCTTCCAAAGTGCAAAGGGGACACTTCATCTTTGGAAGTGAACTAACCCACAGCTTGTTTTCCACAGCCTTTTGATGTTTACCCTGGGCGGAAATTCCTTGGAAAGCATCAAGTAGATATATCAGCACATTCCTTGAGACCCTCTCCTTTACGCAATCGGGGCAGTGAAAGAGCTTTGGAAGGAAGAACTGGGAAGAAGAGCAGCCAGTTGTCTGTAGCACTTGTATTAGCAGCAAATGCTGGTTCTAAGAGACTCTCATCTGTATGTGTTGTGAAGGTGACTGTGGCAATCCCAATCCAGAAGACCTTGGAGAAGCCTGATCCTTTGCACAGAGGAAGGATGCAGGCAAAGGAAGAGGTAGACATTTCAGACACTGAAAATGCTTCTATTCTTTTATGCTTATTTGTTCCAAGGGAGAGCATGATGAAGGGAAGCCATCAAAAAGTGACAGAGACGTTTTAAAAAATGCCAATTAAAAATATTTTTAAAGGTGTGAAAAAAATTTTTTTGAGGATTGCTGATATTTCCTTGTCAATCTCTGCCTTAAACTAAAATATTTGTCATCATTTTGGTCTGAATTTGTGACTTCTCTCCCAATACAACTCAGAAACAGTTGTGTAATGTACTCTTTCCTTATTAATGAAGGTGTTTTAGCTGCTTGGGGCACTGAGAAGTTAAGTGATGAGCTTACAGTCATTCAGTCAATGTGTCAGAGGGCAAACATGAAACTAGGTCTGCTTCAGGGCTGGCCCTCTCTGATGGTCTTAAAATTCAAAGAGAATCCTATGGCCTACAAATGTTCCTCCTCTGGCTATCTTTATGATCCCAGAGTTGTGTTGATCTTAAAAGCCTTGAGGCTCTTCTTAGTTATTTGTTGTAAGACAACAACAAAAGAATGTAGATTAATTTCAAAGCAGGAAGCTGAAGGCTCTCTCCTACTCTGGCCTTAATGTAGGCAAAAAACTCCAGTGATTTCACTCTGATTTTGGCCTGTAATTTCTAAATATATAGTTTCCATGAATTAGAAGCATGTGCCCTCAGTGAATCAGGCTTGTCTAATGACATGTTATAATGAGTTATGTGGAATCTAGCCTCTTTCCTATGGTAGCTGTATTTCCAATGTAAACTGGAGGCATTTCCTTTTGACTTCTGATCTACTTATTTTTTTTTTCAAATTGGTGGAATGTAGCCCAGTCATTCTGGATGAATTTAATCAAATTCAATTGCTTGAATGATAACCAAACTACTGTCAGTTTCTTGGGATCAGTACACTGTACAAAATGATCCAGAAAGCATCTGGGCCCAGATGCTTTATAAAGCTCAGTGAGGTCACCATGAATCCCCTTTAGATACAGAGAAGGAAGGTGGGGTGAACATTTCCAAGTTCACCAAGTAATAACACATTAGACCTCTTTTTCTACATATAGTTAAGTGGTAGGGTAGGAAACTGCTAACACAAAGTCTTGTCTTAGCCTTGCTCCCAGTCACCCATGTTTCTATTCTCCCTGCTACAGGGCTGCAGGGCCTGTGTAGCTTACAGCCTTGGAGAGACCAAATACACAAGTAAGTGTAGTACAAAACGGATAAGGCAATGTGTATGCTGTCTAGGGAAGAAGTGAAGGAGAGAGAGGATCCGAGATGTTCAGGAGCCCCTCCTGCTGACACCCACTTCACACAGCCCAGCCCTCCTCCCCCTGCACCTCCAGCACCAGGCAGGGGCCTCTCACAGCTTGGAGCCCTCTCCTCCACGTGCCCATCTCCAGCAGGCCTGGACCGTCTGCACTCGGGCCCTGAGGCTCCTGCCTTTTCTTACAGTCCTGCTTCTCCTCCTGCCCATCTTACTCCTCCTTCCTCAGTCTCCTTTGTTGGAGGAACATCCAGGATATGCCTGCTAACCATGGGTGCCCCATGGGGACCCCCTGAATCTTCTTCTTCCTCCATACTATATCATTTGGTGATCTTCTTGGTTCCAATTATTATCTCTTTGCTATAATTAGATCTATTTATCTAGCCCTAACTTCTTTGCTGACCTCTAGGCTCTCACAATTCCAATAACCTCTTAAGACATCTCAAACTAGATATACAATAGACATCTTAAACTTAGCACGTGTTGAATACTGACTGTATTGCCTTCCTCTAAACCTCCTCCTCCCTGACTCCATCTACTGTGGCCCTGGGCTTCCTTTGAGTCCTAAGTAAAATGGCACCATCTACACAAAGCCTTTCCCAAATCCTGTTAATGCCAAAACCTTCCCTCTGAGATTATTTCCAGTTTATCCTGTACATAGTTTGAACAGTACACTCTGTCTTACTATTAGACTGTGAGCCCCTTGGGAGCTGAGACTGTTTTACCTTTCTTTGTACTCTAGTGCTTAACAGTGCCTTGTACACAGTAAGCATTTAATATATGCCTGTCAGTTTGACTTAGACCATTTCTGGGGTACAGATCTGTGTTGGCAATATGCCTTAGTCCATTTATACCCAACATGTGCCTGTCTCTTCACTGCCCTTTGGGGGATACACAACTTTAATTCCCAAGTGACTGTATTATTCTCTGATTCACAGCCATACAGCATCACTGGAAGAATATGGGGATTGAAAAGAAGTTTCTGTTTCAAAGAAAAGCTCCCTTGAAAAATAAAATAAAAAAAGAAAAGCTCCCTTGGCTTACTGAATTCTTACTTGATCTTTAAAACTAAATTCAGATGCCTTATGCTCCAAGAAGTCTTCTCTGGCATCCGTCCTCCCTTTCTGTTGGTAAGGACCATCCATCCCTGGCTTCCCTTAAGCCTCAGCTCGTATCTCACCTTTGGCCAAAGGACTTTCTTGTTCTCCTCACTGCCAATGCCTTCTGGTGTCACTGTGTGTAGCTTGTGTGGACATGACTGGTTTCATATGTGCTCCTGAGGACAGTGATTGCTTTTGTATTTTTGTGTCTGTGAATCCCCAGCATTTAGCACATTGCCTGGAACATGGCCATTTTTTCTAACTGACTGACCTTCCAACTTACCTCTCAATGGCATTTTATGGCTCTCTAAAGTACTTGGCAGGAAATAATCTGGTTTTAAAGCTTGTGGTGGGGGTCAGAGTTTTCAAACTTCATCTACAATACCCTCCCCAGGAACAGGACTATTATTATGTAAGTCCCCTAATAATACAAGGTGCTTTATAGACTAAAGAATCTTGTAGAATTAGACAAAACAATCTTGGAAAGCCAGCACAATATACAAATCTAATAAGATAAAATTCAGTGAGTAACATCCTACACCTGTTTAGAAAGCCAGTGACAGGAATACCTGGTGGGTGAATTATGGTTAGATGTATTTTTCATGATAAAAAGAACTTTAGGTTTTAATACCCTGTAGGTTCAATGAATTAGTAGTCAAGAAAGAGGATTCAATTTTATGTTGAATAAATTGGAGGGCATTGTCCAGAATGACAGTGCTAACTGGACTGTACCCACTCCTGATCAGACATCTGGAACTTCTTGTTCCATCTGAGGCACTAAATTTTAGGGAAAATATCAACTATCTCAAGAATGTTTCTTTTTAAAAAACTCTTACATTCTGTCTTAAAAAATATAAACTAAAATTTTAAAGCCAAGGCCACTGATCTAGGGTTTGCCCATTCTATTCTCTTCCCTTTTTGCTAGTCAGTTCAGTATCTGAGGCACTTCTACCATTTCCCACATTCTTTCAAGGATCATGGACACATCTGCTAAGGGGTGATTTACCAGAGCCAGGTGAACATCAAGGGCAAGGAGTGGTTCTCTTTCTAATCCCCTATTTACCTTGGGAATCAAATTCTCTATGAGCCAATTTTATAAGATCCTTTCCAGTACAATGGTTGTTCTCTTTGGCAAGGAAAAGCAGCCAAATTGGAGCTGAGCAGTTTTGTGCTCCCCCAGGGCTCAATTAAAAACCTCAACCATCTCTGGGTTATCTTTTGCTTTCCCTGACAGTCTCAGCTCAGTCTGACCTTTACCCCCCCCCCCGACACTGCTCTTGCAGGACAGGACCCCACTTTTATATTCATCTTCCATGACTTCTCTCTGTCTGCCTCACAGGAAGAGCTTGGAAGTACAGCTTCAGGAATAAAGTCAGAAAGACTTGGGTTAACATCCCAATTGTGAGGATACTAGAACCTCTGACCTCACGCAGCTAGTCTACAAGCATTTACTAAGCACCTACTAGTTACTAGATGTTGTATTGAGGGCAAGGAGAACAAAGAGAGAGAGAAGCAGTCCCTGCTCTTGAAGGACTCACAATTTAATGGGAAGACATGAAAACATGAGATATATATAGAGAGAATAAAGGGAAGACAGTCAACAGAGGGGAGGCACTTTAAGCACTTTCTTGTAGAAAGTGAGTTTTCAGCTGAAATTTGAAGCAAGCCAGGGAAGCCAGGAGGTGCAAACAGGGAGAGAGTTTGAGGCATGGGGAACTGTCAGTGAAAATACATGGAGGGGCAGTCAGGTGGTTCGGTAGATAGAGAGCCAGGCCTAGAGATGGGAAGTCTTGAGTTCTAATCTGGCTTAAGATACTTCCTAGCTGTATGACTTTGGGTGAGTCATTTAACTCCTATTGCCTAGTTCTTGCCTTTCTGTCTTAAGAGTTGTTTCTTGACAGAAAGGAAAGAAAGACAGAAAATGTATACTCACTGGGGCAGCTAGGTGGTTCAGTGGATTGAGAGCCAGGCCCAGAGACGGGAGGTCCTGGGTTCAAATCTGGCCTTAGACACTTCCCCAGCTGTGTGACTCTGAGCAAGTCACTTAATCCCCATTGCCTAGCCCTTACTGCACTTCTGCCTTAGAACTACACAGTATTAATTCTAAGACGGAAGATAAGGGTTAAAAAAAAAAAAGAAAGAAAATGCATGCTCAGGAAATAGAATGTCTTGATCAGGAAAGAGCAAGGAGGCCAGCGTCACTGAATCATAGAGTATGTGGGAGTCAGGGAGACATAAGAATCCAGGAAAGGTAGGAGGGAACTAGGTTATGAAAGGCATTAAAGGCCAAATCCAGGACAGTGTCTGCTCCTAGAGCTGATGTGGACTCACTAGAGTTTAATGACTGAGGGTCAAAGGGACATAGTCAGACTATGCTTTAGGAAAATCAATGTGAGAGCTGAATAGAGAGAGGGGGAACTGTAGTGGGGAGACTTGAGGCCAACCAGAAGGCTCTGAAACAGTCCAGCTGCGGGGTGCTAAGAGCTGGATGGTGGCAGTGTCAAAGGAGAGAATGGGGCAGATTTGTGAGATGTCATGAAAGTAAAATTGCCAGCAGATTGGCTATGGAAGGGGAGAGAAAGTGGAAGGTCAAGGATGACAAGTAGGTTGCAAGCCTGGAAACTGAGAGGAGAGGATTGTGGTATCCTCAACAGTGACAGGAACACAGCAGAAAGGGGAGAGTTTGGAGGAAACTTTCCTGGCCTAGATGTGAGATTCTCAAAGGCTCTTAAAAAGATTTTTCTTACATGAAGCTCATCTCTGCTTCTCTGAAGCTCATCGAGTGCAGGGTCTGATACATAGAGGTCACCTAATAAAGACTTGCGGATTAATCAACAGCCTCAGGGATTACTCTGAAGGATAACCCTGGCTTGGATATGAGCAACACTTTGAAAGTTGGCTACGGTAGTCTTCTTACTTTACAATCACACAGAGTCAGTCAATTCCTCAAGATCATCATCAATATCATCAGCCACCACCTTTTCACAATCACTCCCAGACAAGGTGGGTTTGGGGGAATCCTACTCCTGTAATAAAGAAGAATAAGGAAGAACTTTTTGCTTGCTTACTTTTAGTCTGTCGAGTTCCTGAAGGTCTTTGTTAGTGGAAGAGGACGTGGAAGTGCTAAGGGTCTGGGGAGATGCATTCCCCTCACATTCACTGAGCTGTCTGGAGAGTTTAATGATCACTTCATCTTTGGCTTGGATTGTTTCCACTAACATGCCCAGCTGCTCGTTGAGCTCACCAACTTTGCATTTCAAGTTCTTCACTTCCTGTTGGAGGCTGTCTTTTTCCAGATTGAACTTTTCAAGCTGGCTGCTGAGGCCTAGAATCTGGTCATCCTTTTGGTGCAGAAGCTCAAGCTTTTCTTTTGGGATCCCATCACAAAGATGGCTGCTCGTGAAATACTTATCATATTGGGATGACCTGACTGTCTGCTGTAAGAGTCGGACAAGTTCCTGAAGAGGGAGATGAGGTTAGGGGAAGAACAGAGGTAGAATGAATGATTAAAACCTAAAGAAAAAGAAAAATGTCAGCAACTCTCCACAACGCAATTGCCAGATATTGAAGAAATGCAGCAACTTTACTAGTAACATTAAAACCCAGAACTTTTTCTTGATAGACTTTAAAAAAAAAGAAGGAAAAAAGGGTTTACTTTTTTAAGGAAAGCAAGTAGAAAATAAGAAATAATAATGCATGCATAATTAAATAATATCACTACTAGGGGAACATTTATGCAAATATTAAATTCTTCTGAGAATTTAAAGCATTTTAGCATGAATTATTCAAGTACATGTAGGATTTATAAAATTCATCTTTTTCCTGACTGACTCAGAAATTAGTCCTATTATCTGACTTGTCTCAGCCAGACAAAACTAAATTACCAGTAATGCTGATGACTACTTAAAGTTGACAATTTTTGGACTCAGAAAGATTTCTGAAACCTATTTAGAGTGATAATCAGGTTTGTGGGTGCAGACCCATATAGGAAGTAGGAAGACATTTCCCCTTAAAGATTGGTTCAGCAGTGATGAAAATTCAAGGTATTTGGAGCTAACATTATTGAGAACATTTGTGCCTTCAACACTGGCCATGGGCCCTGGAAACTGTTAAATAAAATTCAGATTGGAAGTTTCTTAAGTTCTCATCCACTTTTGGCCCTTTGCCTACCAATACAACTATATAAAGAGAAAGTTACCTTTTGGCTAGAGAGTTCCTTCTTCAGTCTTTCTAGTTCTTCCTGTTGGTTTTGAAACTTCAAATGTATTTCAGAAGTTGATTTACTGCCATTGCCTGAAGTCCACTCAACTGGATAATCACCACTGTTGTTTCGGTTCTTGTATGACCCAATCATATCTTTCAAAGGTCGCTTTCCTTTATAGGGAATACGGCCAAAATCAAAGGAGAATGCTGAGCCAATTACTCCTATGCAAAAACAAAACCATTTGTCTAGCACAGACCATGAAACCCACATCTGAAACCTCAAAAGTGCCTTTTAGAACATACAAGGGAGATTCCTATCAGTCCTTGACAACCCCCAAATCACCACACCTTCACACATGGACGGGAATGCTCGGCCCCTGAAGACAATTACATCCTCTCTCTATTTGGGGTACTTCTCAGCTTCAGTGTTCAGAGACCCCTGACCTCACTGATGAGGGCCGTTCTTCCACTGGCGAACACCATTTACTTCCCATTCCCATGCCTCAGCTGTGACCAAAACAATTCATCACCTACGAGTTCATTCTACAAGACGAAATCCACTTGGAAACTGCAACCTCCTCTGTATCCCCTAGTCCTGGTGGAAGTGGGGAGGAGATGGCCATCTGGAAGGAGGACCCATCACTATAAGATAATGCCCAGGGAATTTTCATCCCACTCGGCTGCTTTCCTGAACTTTGTCATTACCCCAAACTCATCATTCAACATGATGAAATCAATTCAAAGGAAGTTTGCACCTCCTCAGATCATTTCCCTCCCTGGTTGTAGACCTTCACTGTAGACTTTGATAGGCCACTGTCTTCCAGCCCTGCTGTTCAGCTTCTTCTTCTATGTTGTGTCCCCCATCCTACAATGAGCTCCTGGAGGGTGGGCTCTATCTGATCTGCCTCTCTGTATCCTCAGTACTTAACACAGTTCCTGGAACATTGGAGGCATTTTAATCAGTATTTTATGGATCCTGACTCCAGTTCATCTCTGAATTTAGCCAGGCTGGGCCTCAGATCACTGACATATCATCCAGCCATCATTCTACCTTCCCACTTGTCAGGACCAGCCAAAGCCTGTGCTTGAATGGCATGGGCGTCCGGAACCTAGAGCCGGTGCCCTCGCCAACTGAGATTACCATTTGAAACTATAAATGCCAGTCTGCATTGGTGCACCGGGACTTTGGTCAGAAAAGAACAGTGCCAATGAGAAGTAGTAGATTTTAACTTCCTGTTTCTTCAGTGTAGTATAATAGAAAGCCCACTAGACCCAAATTTTAATCTCCTCTGCTCCTTATCTCTGAGCCTCAGTTCCACATTTGTAGGACAAAGGGTTAGGCCTTGCTCTTTCAGCTCCCTTCCAGCTCCAGTGTCTGGGAACTTTCTGCCTTCAGTAAAGAACCGTGACAAGCCCAAAGGCATTTTCCCCTCTACCACTTCAATAAATGCACTCCAAAAATTCATTAAGAACATGGCAGAACTCTTAAGTGATAAAAGTAAATGTAGCCATATTCAAATATACACTTAAAACACAACAAGGGGTTAATACAAGCTGTTGGGTAGATGATGGCTCACATCTACATGGGCCTTTGCAGCTTAAAAATCACTGTGGATTGTTTTCCGTGGTCCAGCTTTATTTACGGGCATATAAAATGAAATTGTGAAATGTTTTACAAGCTTCTTTTTACCTTGAGTAGCTTTTGATTTGTATGTTTTTGTTTATATAGTTTGAAGAGCATGACTTCTGCTTTTGTGCAATAGGTTCAACCGTGCATTTATTAGACATATGTTGAAATGGCAATGTAGCATCTACTCACTGCTGAACTGAAAGGTAATTAATTGTAGGTGGGATTTTAAAGTGTGTACATCCAGCTACTTGGTTTTCCCCCCATGTTTTATTTCTTTTTTCTAATTGTAAGAATGACATTTTGTGATTAAAATGGTATGTGCGTGTGTGCACGTATGTGTGTATGTAGACACGCACATGTGAAAGAACTACCTGTTAGCAATATTTAAAAATAAATGATTGGGCAAGAAACCTTAAAAAAAAAAAAATCACTGTGGAAGAAATGCAAGCCTTAGGAAAGGTGGTGTTGCCTCAACCACATGCACTTTACAGAAGATCAAGGAAGAGCAGAGATAAATGTCAGACAACTAAGGAGTGGCAGAACTGGAACCAGAATCCAAAGTCCACTGTTCTTTCTACAAGAAATGATACTGCCATATACTGATGTTATTAGGGAAACTTAGGAATAAAAATGATTGGGCTAAAAGGTCTTTCGTGTTTCTCTAGCTCTTCTTAAAATAGGTTCCATTTGAAAAACAGATAAAAAATGTAGAAGAGATTTTTTTAAAATTATTTTTCAATAAAAATATATAGCCATGTAATTCTTCTTTCTAATGGTACTGGAGATATGACAATTTCTGTTACATCGAACTAGGCTATATTTCTCTGTTTTTTAACTTTTCAACTGGTCGTGCCCTTTTTATTCATTCAACAAGCATTTAAGTACCTGCTATATGCCAGTACCTTGCTAGAGACTGGGGATGTAGAGATGAAAACAGGGCCTACCCTCAAGGAGCTTATACTTTATTGGGAGTGAAAAGGAAAAAATATAAATAGAGATAAGTGAACATCAAACATACAAAGTAGTTCCTGCAGAGCACAGCAACCACACCAGGCCTCAGGCTGGAGATGGCTCTAGAGCAGTGATGGGCAAACTACAGCCCTCAGGCCAGATGCAGCCCCCTGAAATGTTCTATCTGGCCACAAGACATTCTTCCTAATCTGACGAATACAGTGAGTATTATACAATACAATGAAACTTCAAAAGAGTTGCCCTTTCCTTTGGCTCCCTCTTTAAAAAGTTTGCCCATCACTGCTCTAGAGGAAGAGGTAAAAGAATGGAGGGAGAAAGCCTATGCAAAGGCAGAAATAAAGGAGCCAGGATGCTGTGTCCAGGGAACAGTAAGGAGGCACATCTGGCTAAAGCATAGTATGGAAGGGGGTGATGTCCAACAGGCTGGCGTAGGTGGCTGACGCACATGGTGAAGAGTTTTAAGAACCAAAAGAAAAGTGAACAGGGAGCCCCAAGGGAGTTCGAGGGCAGAGAATGCATGTTCTAAGGCCTCACATTAGCTTGTTCTTTGCAGGTGTTCAAAAAATAACAGAACTGGATATTTACCTTTGTTTCCTTCTGAGATTTGTTTCTTCCTTTCTTCATGAACCATTGATTCCTCTAAATCTTTAGGATTTGGGTCTATTAATTCCCAGTCTTCATTAGTGTAAAACACACTCTTCCGGCTATCATTATTTCCTCTCCCAGGTCTAAATGAAGACATTGAGTTTCTGTGAAAATAGGAGGAAATGACTATTTAAAATCTTTTAAGTAAAAGAAAGCACAGGGGGCAGCTGGGTAGCTCAGTGGATTGAGAGCCAGGCCTAGAGATAGGAGGTCCTGGGTTCAAATCTGCCCTCAGACACTTCCCAGCTGTGTGACCCTGGGCAAGTCACTTGACCCCCATTGCCCACCCTTACCAATCTTCCACCTATAAGTCAATACACAGAAGTTAAGGGTTTAAAAAAAACAAAAACAAAAACAAAAACAAAAAAAAGAAAGCACAATCACTTTTGTTATTACATTTCACTTTTGACAAGTGATCTGAGAGAAACTGGTGTGATTGTGTGAAAGAGAGGGAACAAGAAAAGAAGGGAAGGGCAGAGAAAGGGAAAGAGAGAAGAGAAGGGAGGGGAGGACAGGCTAAATCTTAATCGAAAGAAAACCAATGATTACACAGAAAGTCATAGCAATCAGAAATTGATTAGTTTATTAGAATTAAGATTAAATTAGAAGAAAGGATAAAGATGTGAAGATGAT
Source organism: Gracilinanus agilis (assembly GCF_016433145.1). Taxonomy (NCBI): domain Eukaryota; kingdom Metazoa; phylum Chordata; class Mammalia; order Didelphimorphia; family Didelphidae; genus Gracilinanus; species Gracilinanus agilis. The sequence goes on from NC_058131.1 coordinate 689,509,585, forward strand.
ACCCTGTCTATCTCTAGCATCTCCAACCTGATCTTATGGGGCAAACTATTGATGCTTTTAAAAAAGGTGAGAAAATAGGAAAAGGCAGGGATGCTGATCTCAATTATCACCATTTTATAGAGAAGTTAAATATAAAGCAGCAAAGAAATAGGACCAAAGAAGTCAGAAATTACCCTAGCCAACACACATTTCATTTCTTTGCTGAGCAGAAGCCAAGGACAACACTAGTCTAAAAAGCAAATTCAGCTGTAAAATGTTATAGGGATTGGCAGATGACTATAAGCAATTTCATCTCAAACAACAGCAAAAAGAAGGGTTGGATTAAAACAAGTGTGTATATAACTCAGCATGAATCTCAACCAACAGCATTCAGAAAGAAAAATTGGTTAGTCAGTTGTTATACTCAAGAACAAAATGATACCACTGATGGAGTCTTTTTTTTTTTAAACCCTTACCTTGCATCTTGGAGTCAATACTGTGTACTGGCTCCAAGGCAGAAGAGTGGTAAGGGTAGGCAATGGGGGCCAAGTGACTTGCCCAGGGTCACACAGCTGGGAAGTGTCTGAGGTCGGATTTGAACCCAGGACCTCCCAACTCTAGACCTGGTTCTCAATCCACTGAGCTACCCAGCTGTCCTCTGATGATGTCTTTTGTCTTACACATAAATTGAATTTAAGTAATGCAATGTTGGGCAAAGTCATTGGCCTCACTCATTCTTCCAAAGTCACTAATAAAGAAAGAAAAAAACTACAGAAGAAACAAATGAAAAATGGAAGAAAATAACATGCATTTTTATAACAAGTTTTTTTATCATCATCAATGATAGTGGAACCAGCACTACTGGACCCTAACAACTCAATCCTCAAATGTCTACATGAAGAAGAAGAAATGTATTTAAGTGCCTGTATGGAGAAGAGTAGCTAGACCTATAGTTAGGTAAAGAAGAAAAATGTGCTACAAGAGATTATTTGATAAAATATTTTAGAGAGGAACTGAAGAAAGGACAATAATATTATTATCTCCAAAAAAGGCAACTGAAAGGACAAAAATCTCTACCAACTTTCCAATCTTCAAAAGGATATTCTAGAGAGAGGGTGTTATTGATGACAAAATGAGAACTGAGCAGGCAGACTTTCACTCATTTTGAATTTGTATATAAGATCGCATTTTTATAGTCACTTAATTGATAGGAAAGTACAGTGAATACAATAACCGGCTGTATTTGTTAGCTCCATAGAGGCATTTGACACAGTACTACAAAATGTGACTTTACAGGTTCTTCTCCAACAAAGGGGTTCTTCTTACGTACATGTTAAGATAGTATAGAATTCTTTGATAAATGTAAGTTTGAAGACAATTCTGTTCAATGATCTCCTTATTAACATACATTTATTATATACTGTGAGTCTCTGTATCCCAGTACCTAGCACAGAAGGCACTTAATGAACATTTGATAATTGACTGGAGTCAAGAACAAGTCATGTCAGATAAGCCTTACTTTAATAGGGTTAAACTGGTAGAACATGGAAATGGAACAGTTTACTGATTTTTCACAAAGCATGATAGTTTTTCATGCTCTTTTTATGGAAAAGATGGACAGATGTGGAATAGATTAGTAAAGAATTCATTGAATGATTGTACTCAAAGAAATTAGTGGTTTGATGTCACCTTTAGTTTTTAGTGGAGTGCCTCCAAGATCTGAGCTTGGCCCTGCACTATCTAACATTTTTAATCAATGACTTGGATAAAGGCACAGATAGTCTCTTCATCATGTTTGCAGATGGATCCAAAATTAAAAAAAAAATCCTGACAGGATAGAAAACTGGTCTGAATCTGAGATAAAATTTAATAGGAGGGGGCAGCTGGGTAGCTCAGTGGATTGAGAGTCAGGCCTAGAGATGGGAGGTCCTAGGTTCAAATCTGGCCTCAGACACTTCCTAGCTGTGTGACCCTGGGCAAGTCACTTGACCCTCATTGCCCACCCTTACCATTCTTCCACCTAGGAGCCAATACACAGAAGTTAAGGGTTTAAAAAATAAAAAAAAAAATTTAATAGGGATAAAATGTAAAAATTTATATTTGGGGTCAAAATAATTGATTTCACAAGTACTAGATAGGGACTTCAGTTTGTTTGAAAAAGATTTGGGCATCTTATTGGACTTCATACTCAAAATAACAGTGCTATTGGGCTGCATTAAGAGAGGTGTAGCTTCCAGGAATAGAGATGAATCTTACTCTCTTCTGTCCTGAGGACCTACATCTAGAAAACTGGGTTCAGTTCTGGGAATTACTTATTAGGAAGACCATCAATAAGCCAGGGAGCATCAAAAGATGGCAATCAGAACAGGAAAATGTCTCAAACCTATGCTCTATAAGAATGGAATTGGAGACTTTTAGCCCTGAGAAGAGAAGGCTCTTGAAGTAAAGATAGCTGCCTTCAAGTGATTGAAAGGGCTATTCATGATTGGTTTGGTCCCAGAGGACAAAAGTTGGAGCCACCCCAGGAGAAATCAAAGTGACAAATTTAGGCTTGATCTAAGGACAAAAATCCTAACAGGCTCTATTAAAAAATGAAGGTCCCCAGGAAAAGAATGTAGTAGTGAGGATTCTTTTTCAAGAACAGGATGGACTAGAAGTCTTTGAATTGCACCTGAGGAATTGTTCAGTGCTTTCTTGTGTATTAAATGACTTTCCCCTTGGCTGCTGACAGAATTTGTTGATTCTGAATTGAATCACTAAATTTAGTCATTATGTGGCTTGCAATTTGCGGGCTTGGAGTTTTTTTTTTTTTTTTTTTTTTTTTTTTTTTTTTTTTTCTGGGGAGGTCTATGCTTTCTTTTAATTGCTTTTCCTTTTCTGTGTTCAGAAATTCTAGATAGTTTTCTTGTATTATTTTTGCATGACAGTGTCCAAAGTCTTTTGATTTGTGTTCTTCTAGGAGACCTATACTCCTTAGATTGTCTCTATGTGTCCTTTCTTCAAGATCAACATCTTTTGATTGATGAGATCATTTTTTCTTTTAATGTTACTGCTTTTTGATCTTCTTCTGGATTGTTCTTTGCATCTGTGTATATGCCTTCTTAATCAGTTGTCCTTTCTTTCATTTCTTCGGTGAAACTTGCCCATGCAAATTCAAATTTTTCTGTTCTACCAATTATTTCTGTTGTATAGACCATAAATGCTAGTTTTGTAATTTTCATTTCTCTTTTAATCCACTCAGAAATAGTGTGCTGTGGTTCTATTTTCTCCTCGAATTCCATAGTCCTCTTGTCTTATAAAGTGCTTAGTCATTTGCTTTGTTTTGCAGCATTTATTCATATAGATATAAACTCTTTTAGCAGATCTGGTGACCATATTTCCTTCTGCTATTCATGTTTTCCCTGTTGATTTATCTGGTTATGATCAAGGTCTTTAAGTTTTCTTTAGCCTCCTGAGATCTTTGGAGATTTCCTTCTTTCTTTTCCTTTTTCTTTCTTTTTTTTTGGGGGTGTGGGGTGGATAAGAGGAGCTTATCTTCCCCTATTGCCCACTTTCTGAATCCCTTTTCTCTGATGGCAGTTCCTCTTTGGCCAGGTCTCAAAACATCTCAGCTTCCTCCCATTCTGGCCAATTCATGGTTCACTAGTCTAGGTCTCTCTGCCCAAGTGACTTTTGGGAGAACAGAACTGGGCCCATCTGGATACCGGGTTGTCTCCCTTAAGCTTAATTGAGTGCCACACAGATATCCACATACAAGATTCTGCCCTGTTCCTGTTGTTCTTCAGTTTTCTGGCCCAGCAGTACAGAGTACTGCCATGCTGGTGCTTTCTATAGTTTGGAATTTGGCTCTCCAAGGTTCTGAGAGAGAAGTGGGGGGAGCTGAGCTCTATTTCAAGCCCAGGAATATGTTAGTCCTGTTCTGTGTTTCTCTATCTTTTTCCCCCCTCACATGGGGAAGGGACAGGTTGGAGGGAGGGAGAAAAATACTCATTAATTAAATTCAATTTTAAAAGATGCTGAATAAAGGTCATCATTAATATAATTTTTTAAAAGTGGCATAAGGGATATTTTCCTAAAAATGCATTATCAGGAAAGGAGTTGGGCCAGACATGTAGTAAAAGCAAGTGGTAACAGATGACCAGCCCAAGCACTGCTCTGGTACAAAAGATGATTTCTAGCCCAATGGGTAGATCCTCTAAAGGACATATTGGAGAATACATCAAGAAGAGGAGCACAGGACAAGAAAGCATGGTTGGATCTCAATCTGCTTGATGGAATACTCATATAACTAGGTTCAGAGTGCCAATGAAGGGCTGATCTGCCAGTGGTTCAGGACCTGAAATCATTAATGTCTCACTGATCTTATGGTAAAATCTACTCATTTATTAATCTTCCTCACAACACTGAGCACCCTTAAGTAAAATAGTATAGTTACTAAATGCTATAAAAACAAAAATAAGAAATCTTTACAAGACAAAGCAAGCAATAGAAGCTATTAATAGAAAGTTCATGCCCTCAGGGAGCTTCTCATCTAAGAGGGAAATTATATATATATATATATATATATACATACACAAAAAATCATATAAAGTAGAATGTATTAATGAAGTGAGGAAGGCTTATATGTGTGATACGTGTTTTCTTTCATAGCAAGAGGAATATAGAAAATGTATTGCATGAAAGCACTGGTAAAACCTATATCAAACTATTTGCCACCTTAGAGAGGATAAAGGGGAGGGAGGAAAGGAGGGAAAGAGAGAATTTGAATAAAAAGAGTCAGATAATAATTGTTAAAAATTATTTCTACATAAAATTGAAGAAATAAAATAAAATTAACCAAACAAAAGAGAGAGAGAGAGAGAGAGAGAGAGAGAGAGAGAGAGAGAGAGAGAGAGAGAGGAGAGACAGACAGACAGAGACAGAGGCAGAGACAGAGACAGACAGAGAGAAGGGAAAGGAACAAGTATTATTAGGCATCTCCTTTATACCAAGCACTGTGCTAAGTGTTTTACAAATACTGCTTCCTTTGATCTCTCACAACAACTTTGCAGGGTGGGTGCTAATATTATCCCTATTTTATGGTTCAGGAAACTGAGGCACAGAGAGAATAAGTAACTTTCTCAAGTAAATATCTGAGACTGGATTTGAATCCAGGTCTTCCTGACTCCCATCCCAGTGCTCTATTCAATGTGCCACCAACCCCTTTTGCTATAAGGGAAAAGGACAGATCCAAAAAAATTAATTCAAAGAAAGAGTGATTACTTTAATTCATGGATAAGCTGACATCTGAGACTTGAATAGAAATAGTCATGCAATGCAGGAAGCACTAGAAGAAGGCCTGGAACAAAGCATGGAATTAGGAGAGGGCAGGAAGAGAGCTGGCAGAAGCAAATGGTTTCAATTGGTTGTAACAACATCTGTGAAGGGGGAAAACATAAAATAAAGCCAGAAAGGTAGATGCACAATAGGGTTAAGTGGAGTGTCTTCTCACTGAGCAGGCCGATACAACTAGCATACTGGTGTAGTACCTATATTAGAGGGTCTAGAATCAGTTCATTCATTCAGCAAATACTTAGCTATCACCTACTATGCAGGAGAAACAGCAGCTTGTTTCTTTGCATTTGTTGACTAGATCTGCAGCTGCTCTGATCTACAACTTATCCAGGAGGATGAGCTGACTTCTGCCAAATGTTAATATTCTATCCAGATTTTCATAGGAAAGTTTTGCATGCTTTGCTTTTTAAAAAATCCTTCTATATTTCATTGTTATATTTGGATTTTTAAAAGTTCATAGAAGAATTAGAAAAACAATTATCAGATTTCTTAAGAGCCTAGAGCCATGTGAATTCCATCAATTGACATTTCAGATTCCACTGAAACCCAATTTATCCAGAACCCTCAGTGGAATTAGAGACAATAACAAAGAAAGGAGTGTTTCCTCACTAAGAACTCGCTGACTAAAGCCTCCCTCCTAGCAGGCCTATGATTCCCTAGGCCTGTCTGCTAACCAAGTCTCTCAACCTTAAGCTTATGAGCACATTTTAAAACAAAACCCTGCAATGAGATTTCACCATTTAAGGGATTTTTCAGCCTGTAGACAAATTGAAAGGCTCCACTTTGCCATGTGGAAGCTCTTGTGGAAGTGAATTATAAACACCAACTTTAGACATCTCATTGCATTTACACTGGCTACAATATATTTTACTGCTTCTGAGAAGCTTCAGAAAGCTACCTGGACATCAAACAGACCCAAGGAAAGGCTTACTAAAATAGGCCATTTCTTAAGACACTTGAAAAGCCCAACATTCTATAATGTATAAATATACTATTGCGGAGATCACAGACAGAATTTCTGCCCTGAAAGGTTTCCTTCCTCTTCACAAAACCACTCTTACTATCAGGATTAGAAAGTAAAAAGTAAAAAGATGCAGTCTGCACTCATCTTTATAAAGTAACAGAACCAGCACAGTTCAATAGAAAACCAAAGGCAAAATATATCACATAAAGAAGTTCTGGGGATGGGTGGGTGGGGAAATCAATACAATGAAAGGGAGGAAGAGGTTAGTGATAGGTAATACTTAAACTGTACTGTCAGTGGAATTGGCTCAGAAATAGAAGAATAGCCAGACTCATTGGGGTATAGAATTGAATCATATTCTATAGAAAAGTAGAAGAGGAATAAGAAATGGGGTGGTGGGGAGAGGAGAAATACAAGGGAGGGAGAAGCTGGGAGGGGTCATCCAAAAAGTCCTATAGTAAGAAGGAAGTAAAAAGGGAGGGAGTATAAGGGGAACAATATAATGGGAGGGGAAAGGGGGGAGACTGACTAAAAGCAGGGAAGGAAAAGAATAGGAGTAAAGTTAGAATTAAAGAAGGAAGTTAAAATAGAGGGGAATACACAGTTAGTAATCATAACTGTGAATGTGAATGGGGTGAACTCACCCATAAAACACAAGGGCATAGAAAAATGGATTAAACACCAGAATCCTAGTATATTTTGTCTATAAGAAACGCGCATGAGGCAGATAGACACACACAGGGTAAAGGTAAAAGGCTAGAGCAGAATCTATTGGACTGTAACTAAGAAAAAGAAGGAGCAAAAATAGATTTGATTAAAAGAGACAAAGAAAGAAACTATATCTTGATAAAAGCCAACATAAATAATGAAGAAATATCAGTATTCAACATATATGCACCAAATGGTATAGCTTCTAGATTTTTAAAGGAGAAATTGAAGGAGCTCAAGGAGAAAATAGATAGTAAAACCATACTAGTGGGTTTTAGGGAAACCTTCCCCTATCAGAACTAGACAAATAATACCAAAAAATCAGTAGAAAACCATAGCATTTTCCATCAGAAAATGTGGGTTTCCTTCCTGGCTCTGCTTCTTATTAGATATATGTTAGTGGGCCAGTCATATCCCCTTGGTTTCCTCCAAGTAAATGGGAAGAATCATCAACTATCCATACCATGCAGAGAGTAACATTAAGGAAAGCAAAGTGAAAATTGTAAAATGCTTTATGTAAATGTGAAAAACAATTAAGTAAAATTCCAGCATCAATTTATTTAATGAATTCATGTGATTATTGTCATGAAAAACAATGACTTGTCTCCTCACAGGTGGGTGTTTATTAATGAATGTGAGCAAAGGAAAAAAGATGGGCAGAAGACTGAGCATCACTGAGAGCTGTAGAATACAAATCTGAATTTTGAAAGAAGTTAACAGAAACACTGAGTTTCAAGACAAGTTAGACTCAAAGTAAAAGTCAATTTTCTGCAAATGCTTAACTCTGAGGTTGTGTGGTGGTTATCTTAAAGTATGCCTTACTAGAAAAAAAATGGAAAGCTACCATGACTTTGAAAATGCCAGTGTCTGGTACAGGGTAACTGAATTAAGTATTTTTCATGCTAAAAATAGTTGTACCATAGATCATCGTGGGCATGGAAACCTCCCACACAAACGTTAATATAGAATGTTGGATTTTTCCAAACCATTTTCACATTGATTCATTACCCCACTGGCCCCAATTGTGAGAAGTATGAAAAACAGGCCTTTTCCCTATTCAACATATGAGTAAAATGAGAAGTTAGGTGGATCTTCACTAAGGAGCTGTGTTGCCTTAGGAGAGTCAGTAATACTGCTATGACTGTCTTCCATGTATAGATGGCTTTATGCAGTTTCTTAAGAAATAGTGTGGTCTCATGTAAAACCCAGTGGAATTGTGCATTGACTATGGGAGAGGGGTGGTAGGAGGGGCGGGAAAGAATATGAATTATGTAACCATGGAAAATGTTTCATAATTAATCAATAAAATAAAAAAAGTTTTAAAAAGCATTGCAAACTAAAAAAAAAAAAAGAAGAAGAAAGAAATTGTGTAGAGACACAGCTCCAGAAGCAGGAGGCCCAGGGTTCAAGGCCTCTTACATATAATGGCTGTGTGAGTTTGGGCCAGTCAGGTACAGAGCAGATACTGAAGTCCATGGACAAATGAGCCCACTACACTGATGAAGTCAAATGAATGTCCAGTTCAAAACAAAAAATGTCATCCCAAAGTACTGCTGACATGTGACCTCATCTGGCCAGAAGCCTGGGCTCTTGACCCTTAGCCCTCTGCTTCCTCCCACCCTCTTACTGCCTGACTGTCCATGACAGGCCAATACCATCATTTCCTAACAGATGCAGAGATTTCAGTGTTTCTCTGGCCTTGGCTCATCAACTGTCCCCCCAGGATACAAAGCCAACTTCTGGGCTATTCACTGGGCAGTTCTGATTGTGGTTCTCAGCCTTTGCTGCCTGCTGGGGCCTGCTGTGCTCACTGGGGTCTCCATGCCAGCCTGAGGCTGGCTCAGCCAATAAACCAAAGGCCTCCCTCCTTAGTCCTGGCACACTATCAACTGCTTCTTTTGAATCCTTCTCTCATTTGCATTTTTAGAGAGGACAGAGAGCTAACAAGCAGAATTTGGAATCTTGTTAGGAAACCTAATGACAATGGCTCAGAGCTAGAGAGACACATTTGGGCTCTGTCTATGGGGAGATACCAAGAATGACATCATCCAAAAGGAGCTCAGGCTTTCTGGGGTGGGGATGAGTCCCTGTTAGGAAAGGTCTTCAAGCAAAGGTTTAGACAATCATTTGAGAAAAAAGAATATCTGTGCTGGCACAGGGCAGACTAGCTGCTTTCTCAGTTCAATTCAGTTCCCAGTCTGGGTCCAGTGCCACACTAGTACTAGGGAAGCAGCTCCAGGGAATGGTACTAGGGAAGCAGCTCCAGTTCCTGCAGGCACAAGGAGCTGATGTGCCAACAGGGGAGACAAGAATGAAGTACAGGAGAGAAGAGACCAAGAGAGGGACCAGAGTGATCCCATGGCCAGAGGCAGCTGCCAGAGAGCAGCTCCCTCTGCAAAGACAGGCAGGCACCGTCTCTGCAACACGGAGGTGGGAAGTGTCTGAGGCGGCGGATGCCAGATGCTGGACCTGAACCCAGGCCTCCCTGGCTCCGAGGCCGAGCTGCCTCCATGCCAATTATAAAAAGAATAAATCCAAGTAGTTAGAGATGGGCACGAGCAGGGTGAAGGGCAGAGGATCAGAGGCTGAGGGGGTATGAGCTAATGCCGGAGCCTGCAGACCCACAGAAGGCAGACTATGGAGGGGGAAGGGAGAAGGCCAGGAGCCAGATCATTTAGTGCAGCTCGTCAAGCCCTTGGCACTCTGGCCCCGACCTCTCTGCATGTTCCTCTCCCTTCATATCCGGCTTTGGAACAGCCGAGCCAGCTTGCTCGGTTCCCTCTGCCTTGGCTGACTCTCATGCCTACAGTGCTCACCCTTCTCCACCCTCCTCTGGGCCTCAGTGCCCTCATCTGCCCAATAAAAGGCTGAACTCTGTGATCTCTAAGCTCCAAGGTTGCCTAGCTATGAAATTCACTTATTTGCACCACTTCACTGGCTTCATTTTATGTACAAAATATTTTTGTCCAGGGAGAAGGGGCTGTACAACTAAAATGACTAAGCTTTCTGGCCTGTGAGAAAGGGTGGAAAGTGAAGGGTGATGTTGGCAAAATCCCCACAACTTCTTAGTAATGAGAATGATCTCCCATTTACATAACTCAAAAAGGCTGACAAAGCCTTACAAAATCTTTTCCTCACCAGAACTCAGATAGGCAGAATAAATATTATTATTCCCACTTCACAGAGGTCCAGAGGTATACAGTGGCATGACCATATTCACACAGCTGGCAAGTGTCAGCAGCTGGACTTGAACCCAGGTCTCCTGACTCTAAACACTATGCCTTTTCTGTTGCCCCACAGTGCCCACATAGCTCTGGTGGAGCTGGGAAACAATGAAGACTCACTTGATCTCAGTGCCCCACTGCTTTAGGGAAAAATTAATGGTACTTGGATGAACTGGAGCTGGCTGGTTGGCTGCTTGCTCTCCAACCAGCTCTCCAGGGGCAGCTTCCACAGAAAGGACGTTTCTGGCTTTCTCTGCAGAGGCATTTGGATGCAGGAGAATTACATCTGAAAGAAAATGGAAACAAAGGTCAGTTGGCCTCCTTGGCTTTCCCAGTGAGCCTGAATTCAGATCTTGGGGATCAGAAACATGAATTTCTATCCCTAGACAGCTTTTGACATTCTTTCCATAGGCTCTAAAGTAGGTTTTCTCTATTGAAAAAGGGAAGAAAGATTATGCTAACAAAAATGGGCTATTTCCTGGCTTTTCATATATTATGAAATGTTTCTCAGTGATGTTACAGCAAACCACCAAATAAGACCATCACTGACAGATGAAGATTACAAATTACTTCCATACACACTGTCACTAAAACATAGCATTGTTCCTTTAACTACCTTAACTGAATATAATTGGCCAATTTTGTAAAACACAAAACAAAATATATATTTTTCAAGAGTAAAGACAATAACACTGAATATACTTTCAAACTTCAGCATGTCCATTTTATAAAATTTTTGCCCGAATGTCTCCATTTACAATTTCCCCAAAATCATGAGAGCAGCTAGCTGGCTCAGTGGATATAGATCAAGGCCTGAAGTCAGGAGGACCTGATTCAAATCTGGCCTCAGACATTTTCTCACTACATAATCCTAGGCAAGTCACTTAACCCTGTTAGCTAGACCTTGGCCCTTTTGACTTAGAGTTGTTACTAAGCAGAAAGTATGGGCTTAAAATATATAAATACACACACACACACACACACACACACACACACACACACACACACACACACACACACGTAAAATTCTTCCAAATGAGATATCCTTGGGAAAAATACATTATTTAAATTTAGCAATAAGGAATTCTGGGAAAATGGCAGTTTAGACAGAACAAATCTTAAAATAAAACCTCTACACCCTTTCCACACTGAGATAGAAAACAATGCACTTCTAGAAGAAAGAGGATCAAATCTAACAACAGGACAGAGCAAGGGTATCCTACCATTGGACAGCTCAAGAAATACATTGAGAAAAAGGCTTGAATTCTTGAACTGTCAGGTCTGAGGGTATAGAAGGGGAATCCCAGGACCTCTCCACCACATGCTATGCTGAGTCTCTAGAGGCCCCTGAAATCTCCGGTTGTGCAAGCTCATCCTCCTGAAGAGAGGGCCTTGCTGGCACTGGACTTGGGGAGTTGAACACAGGCACCAAGAAGGTGACTGGAGGAGAAAGCCAGAGAAACACAGCAAAAACTCTTGGAAGATAGCGGTTTAGATGGAGACAAACCTCAGACCGCCTGGCTTTATCACACCAAGATAGAGAACAAAGGGCTTCAGGAGGAAAGAAAACCAGGTCAAACAGCAGGACAGAACAAGGGGACCCTACTGCTGGACAGCTCAGCGAAAACACTCCATCTTGTCCCCCAACTTCTTTTTTTTCCTCTCAAGGTTTTAACTTCAGAGCACATTAAGCAATACAGACTGATCCAATCAACACAGGCTTAATCACATCAATTGGACAGACAGGAAGTCTTCAGAGGGCAGAGAAACTCCAACACCCCTCTCCCATGGACTTCTGAGAACATAACTACAAACCTCCATTGCCAGCTGGGGGAAGATCTTTCATCAAAGCTCATTAAATCCGTCTGCTTAAACTAGCAGGACAGAAAAGGAAAAAATATGAGTAAACAACAGAAAAAAACAGAAAAGAAATGACAATTGACGGCTTCTTTCAAAGAAGTGAAAAGAGAGCAAATGAAATAGAAGAGGAAGAAGCTCCAGTGAATTGGACACAGGCTTTGGAAGATCTCAAAATTCAATTAACTTAACAACTTCAGGAAATCAAAAAGGAATCAAGAGAGGCTAAAGACAATTTGAAAAAGGAAATACATGAACTAAAACAAGAAAATAAAGTCTTAAAAGCCAGAATTGACCAGCTTGAAAACAAAGCAAAGAAGGCAAAAGATGATCTACAAAGAAAATCAGACCAGAAGGAGAGGGATGACCAAAAAGCCAGGGATGAAATTTAGTCTTTAAAAAATAGAACTCAACAACTAGAAGCAAATGACTTCACAAGGCAGCAAGAATATATAAAACAAAATTTTAAAAAATGAAAAATTTGAGGAGAATATGAAACACCTCATTGATTCAACCAAAGATCTGGAGAATAGAGCTAGAAGAGACAATTTAAGAATTATTGGTTTACCAGAACATCATGACAAAAGAAAGGGTTTAGACATCATCCTAAAGGAAATTATCCAAGAAAACTGCCATGACATTCTTGAACAAGAGGGAAAAGTGGAAATTGAAAGAATCCACAGATCACCTCCTACATTTAATCCACAACTAACAACTTCCAGGAATATTATAGACAAATTAAAAAACTACCAGACCAAGGAAAAAATATTACAAGCTGCTCAAAAGAAGTCATTCAGATACCAGGGAACCACAGATAGGATAAGACAGGATCTGACTACATCTACATTGAAGGACCGGAAGGCATAGAACATAATATTCTGGAAAGCAAGAGAACTGGGTCTACAACCAAGAATCAACTATCCAGCAAAAATGACTATATTTTTGTAGGAGAAAGTATAGTCATTCAATAAAATTGAGGACTTTCAAGCATTCATAAAGAAAAAACCAGACTTAAACAGAGAGTTTGCTGCCCAAACACAGAACTCAAGAGAATCACCATAAAGTAATTAAGAGAGTGGGGTGGGGTGGGGGTGGGGAAATCTTTTCTTTAAGGGACCTAATAAGTTCAATCAATTTATATCCCTAGAAGAAAAGAATATTTTGGCAAATATTAAAAATTGTTATTATCAACAGGGTAACTAGAAGAAGTTTACATAGAGGGAACAATGACAAACTGTATAAGATGAAATGTCAAGATATATATGTATATATATGTACATATATATGTATGCATAAATATATACAAAATAAGAGGGGAAAAAGAAGGTAATATTAAGAAAAATGGGAAAACAAAAAAATGGAATAAATTTATATTCCATAAAGAAGCACATGGGATGAACAGGGAAGAATAACAAAACTCTGGAAGGGTAAAGAGGTTGGAGGGAGGAAATATTTAATACCTAAGTGCACTGAAATCAACTTAAAGAGGGAAGAACAATCAGATCCACTGGGGCAGAGATTCGTGCCCTATAGAGAAGTAGAAGGGTAACAAAAGGACTGGTGGGGAGGGAAGCAACACTAGGAAGGGAGGAGGCGGGGGGGGGGATAGCTTAAAAAGACCCTAAAGAAGAATAAGAGGGGAATAAGAAGGGAGAAGGGAGAAAGGGGAATACAATAAGAGAGGGTATTAGGGGAACTGATTAAAAACGAAACACTGGTATAGAAGGAAACAGTGAAAGAAGAAAGGGCAGGACAAGGAGAGAGAATCAAAATGTCTGGGAATACACAGTTGATAATTATAACTTTGAATGTGAATGGGATGAACTCACCCATAAAATGGAAGCAAATAGCAGAGTGGATTAGAACCCAAAATCCTACCATATGTTGTCTACAAGAAACACACTTGAGACAGGCAGATATACATAGAGTAAAAATGAAAGGATGGAGCAAAATCTATTGGGCTTTAACTGAGAAAAAGAAGGCAGGAGTTGCAATCATGATTTCTGACAGAGCCAAAGTAAAGGTAGATCTGGTTAAAAGAGACAAGGAAGGTAATTACATCCTAATAAAAGGCAGTATAAACAATGAAGAAATATCAGTACTCAACAAGTATGCACCAAACGGTATAGTATCCAAATTTCTAAAGGAGAAGCTAGTGGAACTCAAGGACAAAATAGATAGCAAAACTATACTAGTGGGTGACCTCAACCTTCCCCTATCAAATCTAGATAAATCAAACCAAAAAAGAAATAAGAAAGAAATAAGAGAGGTGAATGAAATCCTAGAAAAATTAGAGTTAATAGATGTATGGAGAAAAATAAATAGAGACAAAAAGGAATACACCTTCTTTTCAGTAGTACATGGAATATTCACAAAGACAGACCATGTACTAGGGCATAGAAACATGGCAAAAAAATGCAAAAAAGCAGAAATAATAAATGCAACCTTATCAGATCATAATGTAATAAAAATAGTTATTAGTAAGAATACATGGAGAAGCAAACCAAAAACTAATTGGAAATTTAAAAATTAAATAAAATAAATGAACTTAACCTATTGGACAATGAAAGCAATAAAGCGATTATTTAACGAAGCCTATAGAAATGAGGGCAGAAATGAATCGGCATGCACCAAATGCCTATACTGATAAAATCAGACACTGTTACTGACATCTGACATAGGTTCATGATGAGGTTGAGTTGTGCCGCTGAACTGCTTGTATTTGAACATAAGGCATATAAACTTTAACAATCTTTGTGTATGTTACAAGTGTCACAATCTTTGTAATCTCTCTCAACATGATCCATCTGAAAAGTATGATAGGATGATTCCATTCAATGCAAAAAATTATAAAATTTAAGAGCATTGATAGAGAAGCATTCGATGCTTTCAACAACTGAACTTAAATTTGATTGTTTCAATTTCATTATGTGTAATTTTAAACGAGTAAAATTTAAAATATTCCTTAATGATAGTTTGAGGAGAAAATTTACTGGAGCAGCTGAGACTAGTATAAGCAAAGACAACAGAGATAGCTTTAAAGTGGAGCAGAAATACATATATGCAAAGTAAAAACTCCAAATCAAGAAAACACAATCCACTACAATTATCAATGAAATTCATAAGTGCTATTAAGGAGAAGCAATCCCATTGGATTTGCTTTGTAAGAATGCCATGACTGCAGATAACACAGAATCTAATAAACTGAAACATTTTGTCAAAGGCAGGATGAAAATTTATCCAGAGAAATTTAGATGCTTCTAATAAAGGAAAACAAATGTTTTTACCTCTAATTAAAATTAAATAAAATTAGAATAATGATGCTACCTTCAACTACTGAGATAATCAAAGCAATGTTCTTGGAAAGCATATGCAAAAGAGCTTGGAGTGATTCCACAGTCAAGTAATACAATGAGGAGAACCATCCATATGTCTGATGCCCTCTGTAGTCAATTAATTGAGAAACTAAAATTTCTAGATTTTGTATTGCAATGGATAAGGCAAGAGATACAGCTAAAGATGCTCATTTGAATACATATGTCTGATAAGTTATTGAAAATATTAGGGAAGACTCATTACTTTGTAAAACAATGACAATGCCACATAAAGAGAAATTTTCAATAAAATTGGTGAATTTCTTTAATGAAGATATGGAAAATTATTGGATTATGCACTGACATAGCTTTATCAAGGTTGGGATAAAAATTAGTCTATAATAGAAGTACTGGAAAAAAATTACCTCATGTAAACTAGCCACATTGCATGCATCACAATCAATTGTATGGAGAAATATGAAGAATTCCACACTTACATAAAATGAACGGCTACAAACAATTTTTGAAGATGGAACAAAAGTAACAATTTTTGAAGTTGGCACAAGGGTAATCAATTTTTAAAAATAAACAATCCGTTTAAAGGAAAGTTCTATAAAGTTGTGATAACCAACTTCTCTTCCTTGCTCTTTTCACATGAGCAGCCCCTTTTCCTACCATACATTCTGATGGTGTCCTTCATTCCTATTCCTTGGAATTTCTTATTGTTGATGGGCTGCAATCTGGTCATACTCTCCTATACTCCCATAAACCCTTCTTTTCCTTTCTATGAGATGTTTATCTTTAGTTCTTTGGGAGCAGTAGAGTCCCATAGCTCATTACCACAATGTGTTAAGTTGTTTTTCAGTTGTGTCTGCCTCTTTGTGACCCTATTTGGGATTTGCTTGGCAAAGATACTGGAGTGGTTTTGCTGTTTCCCTCTTCAGGTCATTTTACAAAGGAGGAAACTGAGGCAAACAGGATTAAGTGACTTTCCCAGGGTCACACAGCTAGTGTCTGAGGCTAGATTTGAAATCAGGAAAATGAGTCTTCTGACTCTAGATCCAGTACTCTATCCACTGTACCACTTTGCTGCAAATTGCTAGTACTGAAAAAACAGGGCCAGAAAAGGAGCTTTCCAAGATATTTTTTGAAAGCAATCTAGCCTACACTCAGTTCAAGTCAAGGCCCAATCCCTTATATATCTGTACTATCTGACCTAAATATATGTTCTATTGGACAAGTTCCATAAGGATAGAGAAAAATCTGTTTGCCACAGATTAATATGAAACATTTTATCTTACTTTAACTGAACGAGAAGGGAATGTCTTGTGTTAATACATTGAAACAAGAATCTGAACCGGAAAATCTTTTGCTTTGGCTAACAGTCAATAAAAAATTCTTTGGTTTATCAAACAAAGTAATTCAAAATTTACTACCATTTGAATATCCTGCATGCATGAAATAGGTTTTTCTCTATGGAATTATTAAAAAGATAAAGTATCTATCTCAATTAGTGTTTGAAAAAGAATTATGAGGAGTCATATCAATAATGACCTATTTAAGGAACTTTGTTCCCCATCCTTCACATTTATAATACTATTGTGGTTATTCTTTAAATGTTGAAAATATGATAATTATAAAGATTTTATCAATAAACATCTGTGTAAGTTACTGTATATTTAAAGTTTGTTATAAAATAGCCACAAAAATTGCAAGGATAATAATGAAAAACAGTGGGAAGAAAGAGGTATATCAGTACCAAATCTCAATCTATATTAAAAAGCAGTAATTGTTAAAAAGCATTTTGGTATTAGTTAAAAGTAGAGAAGTTGATCATTAGAGATTGGCATGTACAAAAGCAAATGAACATAGTTATCTAATATTCAATAAACCCAAATACTTACTGAGATGAGGACTAACTATATAACAATAACTTCTAGGAAAACTGAAAAGCAGTTTGGTAAAAAATAAGTACTGCCCAACATCTCACACTAATATCAAGAAAAAACTCCAAATGAATATGAGACTTGGACATAAAAGATGACCTCATAAGCAAATCAGAAGAGCAAGAAAGAAATTACCTTTCACACCTATGGACAGAAGAAGAGTTCATGACTAAACAAACAATAGAGAGGGTCACAAGAGAGCAAATAAACAATTTTGTTTATATAAAATTTAAAAGATTTTGCACAAACAAATTTAATGCAGTTAACATTAGGAGACACAGAAAAATGGGAAAATATCTTCACAGCAAGTTTTTCTGAAAAAGGATTCATTTCCAAAGGTAAATATAAGACTAAGAGCTATTTATTCTCCAATAAATAAATGGTCAAAGGATAGTAAGTAGTTTTCAAAGGAAGAAATCTAAGTTATCAAAAGCCATATGAAAAAATGCTCCAAATCACTAATAATAAGAAAAACTCCAACAAAAATGGCTTACGATTTAGATTGACAAAGATGATAAAAAAGGAAAATGACAGATGTTGGAGGATCTGTGAGAACCCGGACCACTAGTATACCTTTGGTGGAATTATGGGTTGATCTAGCAGTTCTAGAAAACAATTCAGAATGATGTCCAATTACCAAACTAATATTCTCTTGACCTAGATATACCATCACTAGGGCTTTATTCCAAAGACATCGAAGAAACAGGAAAAGAATTTACATGTACAAAGTTATTTATAATAACAAAAAACTGGAAAAAATTAACGGGTAACTTGCTATTGGGAAAAGGTTAAACTAATTATGGCATATGAAGATAATAAAACATTTTCCACAAGAAATTTCAAAATGGAGAGTTTCAGAAAAAACAACTCTGAATTGATGCAAAGTAAAGTAAGCAGAAATAGAACAATTTACACAGACATTATCAGAAAAACAATTCTGAAGAACTGTAGAACTCTGTACAATGAAATAATTAAATCATGGGTCCAAAGGATTGAAGGTAAACCATGCCATTAATTTATTAGAAGTGATGGACTTAAAATGTAGAATGAGACTTAAAATTTTGAACATGTCATGAGAATTTATTTCACATTTTTGTTATGAGTGTTTTATTGATCTTTTCTCTGTTTGACTAGGGAAGGTATTGAGAAGGAAATAAATTAAAAAAGTGCTTAAAAAATAAATAATTTTAATTGCAATAAATTCTTAATTGTATGTGAAAAAATGAGCTAATATCATTTGTATTGATCAGTGATTCCCAAAGTGGGCACCAGCACCCCCTGGTGGGTGCTGCAGTGATCCAGGGGAGCAGTGATGGCCACAGGTGCATTTATCTTTCCTATTAATTGCTATTAAAATTTTTTTTAAATTAATTTCCAGGGGCGCTAAGTAATATGTTTTCTGGAAAGGGAGCAGTAGGACAAAAAAGTTAGGGAACCACTGATATAGATTAACTTCCTAAAATTATCAAAGATAAACTAAAATGACAGTCATTTATGTAGCTTATATTACAGTAAATATCATATATTAAACATTACTAGTAGAGAAAAGAGTGCAAAAAAATTTAGAACTTTAAAGCAAGAATCTTATAGATCCATCTACTCTTTTTCTAGCTGATGACTAACAATGGTACCTAACAAATTAGTTGTAGCACAACCAGGACTAGAATCAGGTTGACTCCTACTCTGCTGAGGAAAGGGGCCTAGTGATGCATTTATTTTATAGGAGAAAAATTCTGTAATGGGAATAAACTAAATGCCTTTCTAATAATATCAAAAGTAAAGTATAGATGTCCATAATCATTGTTACTATTCAATATAGTGCCAGAAACACCAGCTATAGTAGTAAGACAAGAAAAAGAAATGGAAGGGATACGCAGAGGCAATGAAGAAACAAAATTATCACTTTTTGCACATGACAATGGTTTACTTCAAGAACCATGAAAAGTCAGCTAAAAAACTAATTAAAGGATATGATATAAATAAACCCACATAAATCAGCAGCATTTCTGTATTTTATAAAAAAATACCACCACCACCAGAAGGAAGAGATGAAGATTTAAAATTACTTCAGAGAGTATAAAATATTTGAGAGTCAACTTGCAAGGATACACAAAGGAACTATTTCAACATTACTACAGATATTTTTTATACAAATAAAGACAGATCTAAATAACTAGAAAAATATTAATTGCTCATGGGTAGGCTAAGCCAATAGAGAAAAGGAAGAAATAGAGGAAGAAATTGAAAATAACGGCATAACTTGTTTGGATCAAACAAACAGTCTACTCTTATTATGCAGTCTCATCTAAACAATGGCCTAGGAAGTCTGCTCTATTTTTACAGATTCTAGTTCCTGATTTCTGCTTATAGATCATAATTATTACATATTATACTTTGTTGTTAGCTCAGGGGCTAATATATGATTTTTCACATCTCTTCTGAGGGTAGTGTCTACTCTTTCTATGTTTTTTGGAAGATAAAGGGAAAGCAGCAATGAAATGCCTGGATCTTCATTAGCTGTACAGTTGGAAGAGACAGACCTGATCCTTTCTGTTTAGCCTACCCACACTGGACATCTGGGAAAGCTCAGACCCAGCAAGATTAAAGGATTTGTCCCAAATACACAGAGCCAGAATTCAAACCCAAGTCTCCTGACTCCAAATCCAGTGTTGTGCCAAGCAGTGGTAGCTGCCTATAAGTTCTGCTGTCAGGGAGGTGAGCCTGGCAGATTGCTTGAGTTCTAGAGTTCTAAGCTGGGCCTGGAAGGGGGCTGGAGGTGGGGGGGGGGTTGGCATAACACTAATTCTGGCACCAATATGGTGAGGAAGATGACTAGGTTGCCTGAGGAAAGGCAAATATCAGTCTGGGGTTGGAAACAAGGCAGATGCCAATTAATTATAGGATCAGTCTTCAAGTGGCCACTCTACTTCCAGCCTAGGTGAGAGAGAGCCAGTTTCCATCCTAATCTCCCACTCTACAACATGTCCTGCCCCACCAATCAATGTTCTTTCTTCTAGAATTGATAATATTAGATCTACATGTGCAAGCTGTACAAGGAACTGCAACCACTAGAGTAAGACAATAGGAAGGAAGTAGTTATGTTAAAAAGGCAACTTTTAAATTACTAGATTTAAAATGGAAAAAGAGATGAGTTGTAAAAGAGATGAGTAAAAAATTTGTAAGAAGCGAAGTCAATTGTACAAAAAAATCAAGCCATTCCCCAATTGATAAATGGGTGAGTGACATGAATAGACAATTTTCAGATGAAATCAAAACTATAATAAGCACATGAAAAAGTGTTCTAAATCTCTAATAATTAGAGAAATGCAAATCAAAACAACGCTGAGGTACCACCTCACACCTAGCAAATTGGCCAATATGACAGCAAAGGAAAGTAATAAATGTTGGAGAGTGTTATAAGGAAAGAGAGCATATGAGCAAGATCTGGAAAAGATGCAGAGGCAGGAAAGGTTCTGGAATTCTGCAGAAGTGACTAGGTGGTTTCTAACACAGAGTAGAGCCTCGAGTCTTGTCTCCTGGGGTGGACTTTCCCTTTGATTTCTCTCCTGTGGCTTTCCTTCTGCTACATCTTATCATCATCATCATACCTGTTCCTGTGGTTTTCCTGTTTCCTGCTGGCGGAGAGATATATATACAGGGCTGCTTGAACCACCTCAGACATCTGTCCGTGAGAACCTCTCCCTGAGCCCTGTTCCTGCTTAGTTTCCAACCTTAATACCTCTGTTACCATCCAAGGAGGGATATGGGTTAGAGGAGTTTATTTATATTAGGGTTTGGGACTTCAGGTAGAGAGGTAAAGGGCAGTGTAGCTAAAATCTCTCTGAAGGCTTCCCGTGAGGGAATAAGTGTAGATTTGTTGGGGAGGGTTAGTTAGTGAGTACTAGATAAGATTATCCAAATTCCCTTCCCTTACTTCAATAAACCAAACCAAACCAATCCCTGTGTTTATTACCTCTGCTTGGACTGTATGTGTTAGCCTGTCACCTATATCCTGTTGGCTTTCCCAAACCCTGTGTTATCTTTTGATACTGGCCCTGAGTAACCATTCCTTGAACCTACTGACATCCCATTACTACCACCCTGTTATTTCAGATACTTATTTCAAGGGGATGTGAAATTGGGACACTAATGCACTGCTTGCTGGTGGAGTTGTGAACTGATCCCGCCATTCTGGAAGGCAATTTGGAATTATGCCCAAAGGGCTTTAAAAGACTGCCTTTAAAAAAAAAAAAAAAAAAAAAGACTGCCTGCCCTTTGATACAGTCATACCACTGCTGGGTTTGCACCCCAGAGATAGCAGGGAAAATATGTGTACAAAAATATTCATAGCCATGTTCTTTGTGGGGGCAAAAAGCTGGAAAATGAGGGGGTGTCCATCAATTAGGGAATGGCTGAACAAATTGTGGTATCTGACAGTGATGGAATACTATTATGCTGAAAGGTATAAAGAACTGGAGGAATTCCATGTGAACTGGAACGACCTCCAGGAATTGATGCAGAGTGAAAGGAGCAGAACCAGAAGAACATTGTACACAGAGACTGATACACTGTGGTAAAATAGAATGTAATGGACTTCTCTACTAGCAGCAATGCAAGGATCCAGGTCAGTTCTGAGGGACTTATGAGAAAGAAAACTATCCACATCCAGAGAAAGAACTGTGGGAGTAGAAAATCAGAAGAAAAACAACTGCTTGATCACATGGTTCAATGGGGATATGATTGGGGATATTGACTTTAAAAGATCGCTCTAGTGCAAATATTAATAAAATGGAAATAGGTTTTGACCAATGATACATGTAAAACCCAGTGGAATTGCTCATCGACTCTGGGAGGGGGTAGGAAAGAGAGGAGGGAAAGAATATATGAATCATGTAACCATGGAAAAATGAATCATGTAACCATGGAAAAATATTTTTAATTAATAAATCAAATTTAAAAAAGAGATGAGTAAAATAGGTCAATATAAGAATTATTTAGTGTAAAGGGGTCTGTATGCTTTTCCAATAATGCAATACTGGATGGCTGTTAAGTTCACAATAAAAAACAAAATTCCATTTAAAGGGCAAATATTAGCACTTAGTAAATCATATTTTTGGTGGGAAAATCGTACTATAGAACACAAACTAAAAAATCTATATTTTCTTCAAAGAAAAGGAAAGGAAGGAAAGAAGGGAAGGAAGATTTATTAAGCACTTACAATGTGTCCATTTATAAATATTCTCTGCTCTGACCCAGGATATTCAGGAAGCCACAGCCTAAGGGGACCCTTTAAACCAGTGATGGGCAAACTATGGCCCACGGGCCAGATGCGGTCCCCTGAAATGTTCTATCCCACCCCACCACATTATTACTAATCTGACGAATATAACGAGTAGGATACAATACAATGAAACTTCAAAAGAGTTGCCTTAGAAACAGACTGACAGATGAGCATTTCCTCTCCTTTAGTCCCCTCTTCAAAAAGTTTGCCCATCACTGCTTTAAACATTTTCAAGTGGGGGCAGCTGGGTAGCTCAGTGGAGTGAGAGTCAGGCCTAGAGACAGGAGGTCCTGGGTTCAAACCCGGCCTCAGCACACTTCCCAGCTGTGTGACCCTGGGCAAGTCACTTGACCCCCATTGCCCACCCTTACCACTCTTCCACCTATGAGACAATACACCGAAGTACAAGGGTTAAAAAAAAATAAATTAAAAAAAAAAAAAAAGTAAGTTCTCTTAAAAAAAAAAAACATTTTCAAGTGCTTAAAGCACTTGTTTTATGTAATTCTCTCCTTGATTCTGTCACTAACTTGGTATGTTTCTCCTCCGGGCCTCTATTTCCTTATCTGTTACACAAGGAGGTCGGACAAGAGGACCCCTGCCATCCCCTCCAGCACTTCAAAATGTTTAAGACTTACAAAGAATTTAAGGATCAGAAGATTTCCCAAGTATGCTCCCTCTCGCAGGAAGGGTGCTAGTGCTGGTGCTGGTGACCATCTCAGACCACAGAGCCCCTGTAACGGTGGCACCAGTAATAATGAACAAAGCTCCCCCTGCCAGGCTTCCCATTTATGCAGTACTTTAGGCTTACAGAGCATGATCCTCACAATATGAGGTATGGAGGAGGAAGTCTAATTGTTTCCAATTGGCAAATGAAGAAACTGAGGATCAGAGAAGGCTCAGGGCACACAGCTAGTCTGGGTCAGGGCTGACTCCAAGACCAACGCTCGCTCTATCACGCCATGTTGCTACACTATTCCAAACTCCACTAGGACAGACATGTATATTCTGTTCTATAAGATAAGTTATTAATAGTTAAATAGGCTTCTAAAATTAGTGAAACAAGCAGTACAGCCTGTATCCGGTTTACAATTAGTCAGTATTATGACCAGGGGTCTGGAGACCTGGGTTCGGGGCCCGTTTCTGCTGCTAGTGACTAGCTGCGTGACTTTGGCCAAGTCCCTTCTCTCACCTTGTCTTCATTTCCACATCTACCCTTAACTCTAAACCAGACATGGTTTCTAATAACATGTGCATAGCAACAACAGGGTTTTTAGTCTACTGCTTCCTTTTATTCTTGCTGCCAAATCAAGAATACCCAAAATAATTTTGCTTTCTAAGTTTATTCTTTAGACCAGTGGTGCCCAAACCTTTTTGGCCTACCGCCCCCTTTTCAGAAAAAATATTACTTAGCCCCCTGGAAATTAATTTTTTAAATTTTAATAGCAATTAATAGGAAAGATAAATGCACCTGCAGCCATCACCACCCCCCTGGATTGCTGCAGCACCCGCCAGGGGGCGGTAGCACCCACTTTGGGAATCACTGCTTTAGACATTTCAATCATAATCCAACAAATCATTTCTTGGCCCAGGGCTGGATTATTGGTACTAGGATCCCCTGGAAACCTGCAAAGAAGCTCACAGCGGTGTCTGGCTCATATCCGAAGGCTCTGAAGGCGCCTCTCCTTTCTACATTTACCAAGAAAAGAATCTAAGGCAAGTATGCAGTTGGCAAACCTAACAGAATCTCCCTGCCTTCCCACCAGGGCCTTGGCTTAAAGGAGGAATGGGCAGGATTTACCTGGGCCAAGCAAGGAAAACACAGTCAGGTTCCCGAGAGACTACACTATATATATATATATATATATATATATATATATATGCCTATGCACACTACCTAACCCACAGAGGCCAGAGGTCTGGATAGCCCTTCATGTAATAGTCTCTCCACAGCTGACAGTGGTTCTCTGGGCTGCAGAGTGCAAGCACTGCTGTCCCATATTTAGGTAAGATAAACTGGTTCGGAGGGATAAGATGACTAGCCACAGGCACAAAGGTAGTCAGTGGCAGATTTTTACTGGAGTTCTAGATCTATTGAACTCAAAGTCCAGGATTTTTACCACGGTTCTCCGAGATTCCTTTCTCCAGCTTTAGAGGATTAGCACGTATAAAATTACAGAGCTAGAAGGAATCTTAGCAAGCTAATAGCCAAAGCTTTCATAGACCCAGCTTACGTGTCTTAGCAGCCTTCCTAACAGCTGACATCGGCACACAAATTTATGAAGTATCTGTTGGCTGAGTGGACATCACAGCTCTATCAATGGAATGATGCAAGCAAATGAATTCTGCATTCTAAAGTACAAGCATTCAGAGTTCACCAATCTGAACAAGACCAACCTCCTAGTTGGCATCTCTCCAGCATATCTCTTGCCCATGGAGCCCATCCTTCACCCAAAGGCCAAAAGGATCTTTTTTAGCCCAAGACTGACCTGGTCACTCTGCTCCTCAAGTACCAGTGGCTCACTGTGCCAATTGGATCAAATATCCAGGCCTCTATATGTCAGTGAAGGCCCTTCCCCAGAAGGCCCAACGTTATCACTGCCACCTTCTTTTGACTAACTCTCTTCATCACCACCCAGTCCAGTCAGGCTGGCTTGTACAGAACCTTGCACTATCTGTCTCTGTGCTTTGTCCTGTTGATCCCCTATTCCCATCATGCATTTCCCACCTCTCCTCCATCTCTTAGAACCCCTTGTTTCCATTTAGGACTTAGGTTAAATACCATTTTCTACATGAAGCCTTTCCTGATTCTGCTTAGCTCTGAATAGTACCTTGCCTCCAAATTATCTTTCATCTCTTTAATATGTGATTTGTATATAAAGTATACAATATACTTTTAATAGGAAGGAAGTGTAGATCAATAGTCACCCCAATTAACTGATTTCCCCCCAGCCCAATGGACAGAATAACACTATAAAATAAGGCGCAAGTAACAGAAACAATAAGGGGCTATGGTCTTAAATGAAGTGCAAATGTTAGCCTTGTAGAGGGTAAAAGACTTTCTTGAGTCAAGCTTGATAGACTTTGAGAATAGCCTAGTTGCTGGTTAGGCTAACAACTGGGCACCTTGCTAGTGGTCCTTTAAACTAAAATAAAAAGCCAGCCACTCTCCAGGAAGAGTGAGACAGGAGACAGCTGAGCAGTGTGAGCTCAGGCAATGGAAGAAAGTCCAATCCTTTGGAGGACATCATTCCTAACATCTTGGAGCTGGAGGTGGGGAGGAGCAGAGAGATGACTGTTTTACTCCCCCCCCCCTTCCTTGCCATGCCTGCAGAGGCAGAGCCACTAGCCCACACCCAGAAGGGAGAAATCTCAGAGAGTCAAGGCACCGACCAGAGCAGCTTTGCCAGTGAAGAGAAACTTTATGAGGAGAGAAATTGCCTTCAGGCTATAAACTAAAGAAGATAAAGACTACTCACCTTTTTAAGAGGAAGAATCCAAGAAGAAGCCACAAGCTACCGCCAGAGAAAAGCTTCACAGTCTACTTTCCAAAGAAGTTACTATGCCTGGCAACAACCAACCATAACTACAGGACCAGACAAACAACTCTTGGCAGCCACAGGTACCCTCAGTATCTCTAAGACTAGCCAGAAGCAGGAACACCACTGGAACAACATAATGGCATCAGCCACTCGGGTGGGGTGGACTTGCCCCTCTAAACATGGTCCTTACTTCTATGCCCCTCCATACTTTACCCTAGTTATACAAACATACCTTTTGATTTATATTCCATATGTGTCTACTTTTCTCTCTGAGGGCACATACACTGGTAGGAGAAGATGTCCCAAGTTTAGGTGATGAACACTTTATTGTTTTCTTTATTATTTCACTAAATATTTTTGTTTTGAACTAATTGTGTCCTCTGGATGACTAGACAAGCCAGGGTTCTAAATAGAAATGGGCCTTGAAAGTAGTAATGGGCCTTGAACGTTATTTGGGGGACACCCTCTTGTGCTATGTCTTTTTTTTTTAACCCTTAACTTCTGTGTATTGGCTCCTAGGTGGAAGAGTGGTAAGGGCTAGGCAATGGGAGTTAAGTGACTTGCCCAGGGTCACACAGCTGGGAAGTGTCTGAGGCCAGATTTGAACGTAGGACCTCCCATCTCTAGGCCTCACTCTCAATCCACTGAGCTATGCAGCTGCTCCTGCTATGTCTTTTAAAAAGATCAAGAACATTCTTCTTATATATGCTTGCCTATTAGCTTTGTCAAAGTAGTTGGACTGGATAACTTCATTGAGAAATGGAGATAATGTTAAAACAAAAGATATCAATAACATTTTTAACTGAATAACACTCACCTGTGTTATCTTTGGCAACAAGACCTTTGGAAAAGTCACCAGGATTTGGGAAGGTCCTGCTGTCCCGCTTTACAGTATCAAGACTGTTGCAATATTCCCATCTCTTCTGCTGTAATTCTTGTAACCAGTAAGTCATGAGTTGACGATTAGGAGCCTAGAGAGGAAGAAAAAATAACAAGAGAATAATTATCTTCTAAGAAATTCATAACAATATAGATTTATTCAGTCATGGTTAATTATATCTTTAAGAAAAAGGAAGGAGGAAAAAGAAGAGGTCAGATGGAAAAGAAAGGGAATCTCATCAGGCAGAATTATTAGACTATGCAATGACTTTTTCTGGGAGCTAGAGGCAGCAGGATACAACAGAAAGAATGAAGGGGCAGCTAGGAGGTTCAGTGGACAGAGAGCCAGGCTCAGAGTTGGGAGGTCCAGGTTCAAATTTGTCTTCAGACACTTCCTAACTATGTAACCTTTGGCAAGTCATTTAACCCCAACTGCTTAACCCTTAGAGCTTTTATGTCTTGGAATTGATAGTTAGTATCAGGGTTTAAAAAAAAGAAGAAGAATACTGGGGTTGGATTCAAAAGAAAAATAGACAGCAATGATAAGTCAAATAATAAAGCATTTAATTAAAACTAAGCACATTGAAGACAGAGTAAAACAGGCTAGGATCCAGCTGAACTCTCCCAACTTTCCTCTTTAGACAACTTTAGAATAACACCTCCAATCAGATTTTGGATAGCAGAACCAAGAAAGGGGCAGAAAGAAACATTTTTCCAACCTAAAACAACTTAGAAGGTCTGAAGGAGAAGTTGTAGCAATGGGGTGGGCATAGGCCCAGGACAAGGCATTAGTACCAACAGTGGGCCTTGGAGGCAGTTGCAGTGGCAGCTATAGCAGCAGCAGCAGCTTCAGGTGCTCTCAGCCCAGACAATTGGTCAGAGAGAGATACAGGAAATCCTTTGTTGGCACTGGGTACAGCTGGCACTGTTTGGTAATTCTTTTGCCCATAAACAACTTTGAGTCACTGTTCTAGGACAGAGAGGAGCACTTATGCTAGGTCACAAGAGATCTGGGGCTCTGGTCACAGTTCCAAGGCTAAGAGTTATACTAATACTTGTGGCTACAGGAAGGCAGGGACTCTTTCCTGGGTAAAGACCAAAGTATAGACCAGGAAAGTAGTGACCATACTTTTCCCAGGACGGCACCACCTCGGAAGCACCAAAACTTCCCAATCCCCAGAATTAGCTCTGAAAATAGCAGTGTGAAAAACCTAAAGCTTGGGACACCCCCAGGTGAGCAAATCCCAACTTTAATATAAAGTTCAAAATTAATAAAAAGGCTTGGAAAATGAGCAAACAAAACCACAAAAAATAAGAACTTGACCACAAAAAATTACTATGGTGGCAGGGAAGACTAAGACATAAATTTGGAAGAAGTCAATAATGTGAAAAACAAAATAATAAGCAAAGCCTCAAAAAGAAATGCTAATTGGATCCAAAAACAGAAAGAATTTCTGAAAGCAATAAGTGATGCAGAGGAAAAATTGGGAAAAGAAATGAGAAAGAAGAAAATTACAAAAAGATAATTAATAGTTTTGGCAAAAGGTGTACCAAAAAATGCTAAAGAAAACATCACCCTAGGAAATAGAATTATCCTAATGGTAAAAGAGACATAAAAATTCACTGAAGAAAAGAACTTAACAGATTTGACCAAATGGAAAAAAAGAAGTAACAAAAGTTCACTAAAGAAAATAAGTGGAAGCTAATGACTCCATGAGACTTCAAGAAACAATGAAACAATGTCAAAGTACTGGGGAGTACTGGGGAGTACAAAGAAAATGTGAAATATCTTGTTGGAAAAACAACTGATCTGGCCAACAGACTGAGGAGAGATAATTCAACAATAATTGGACTACCTGAAAGCCATGATCAGAAAAATAACCTAGATATCATATTTCAAGAAATTATAAAGGAAATCTACCCTGATATTTTAGATATAGAGGGGAAAATAGAAATAGAAAGAATCCATTAATCACCTTCTGAAAGAGAACCCAAAATTAAAACTCTCAGGAATGTTATACCAAATTCCAGAGCTCCCAGGTCAAGAAGAAAATATTGCAAGCAGTCAGAAAGAAACAATTAAAATACTGTGGAGCTACAGTTAGGATCACACAAGATTTATTGGCTTCCACATCCAAGCAGAGGGCTTGGAATATGATATTTGGAAAGGCAAAGGAGAGAGGGTTAAAACCAAGACAACCTATCCAACAAATGAGCATAATCCTTTGGGGGTGGGGGTGGGGAGAGTGGATATTTAATGATATGGAGGACTTTCAAATCTCACTGATGAAAAGACCAGAGCTAAATAGAAAATGTGACATTCAAACAGAAGCATTAAAAGAATAAAAGAGGCATGAACGAATAATCATAAAGGACATAATATTTACATTCTTATGGGAAGAGGATAACTCCTAAGAACTTTATCATTATTAGGACAGTTAGAAGAGGAATATATAGACAAAGGCACAGGTGTGAATCAATTATACTGAGATGCTCTCAAAAAACAGAATATAAGTATGAGAGAGAAGGATGCACTGGGGAAAGGGGGAAGAGAGAGATAGAATGGAACAAATTTTCTCACATTAAGGAGGTATACAAGGAAGAGCATTTTTAATGGAAGGGAAAATGCAGAGGTGGGCAATGCTTGAACCTCACTCTCATTGGATTTGGTTCAAAAAGGAAAGAATACAGATTTGGGTAGATAGTGGTCAAAAGCAAGACAGACTTTTGAAAAGGGACAGGATAAAAAGAGAGAGAGAAGGATAAACAGAGGAAAATGGGATGAAGGGAAATACAATTAGTGACCATAACTGTGAATGTGAATAGGATGAGCTAACTCATAATATGGATAGCAGAATGAAATGGAAACCAGAATCCAACAATATGTTCTGTACAAGAGACACACTTGGGCCAGAAAGACACACAGAGTTGAAATTAAAGGTTGGAGCAGAGTTTATTATGTTTCAGCTGAAGTGAAAAGGACAGAGGTGAAAATCATGACCTTAAACAAAGCAAAGCAAAATTAGACCTAATTGAAAGAGATAGAGAAATTGTATTTTGCTAAAAAGGTACTATGAAGTGATATCAAGACAATGAAGTAATATCAAATTTCTCTGATAAAGGACTCATTTCTCAAACATATAAGGAAATGAATTGAATTTATTAAAAAAAGTCCCATTCCCCAACCGATAAATGCCCAAAGGTATATGAACAGGCAGTTTTCAGAAGAAATTGAGCTATCTAAAGTCATATGGGAAATGTTCTAAATCACTAGTGATCAGAAAAATGCAAATTAAAATAACTCTGAAGTAACACTTCACAGCTACCAAAAATGACAAATGCTGGAGGGGATAAGGGAAAGTCAATACATTAATGAACTGTTGGTGAGGCAGTGAACTACTTCAACCATTCTGGAGAACAATCTGGAACTATGCCTGAAGGACTATAAAACTGCAGATTTCTTTGATCCAGTGATACCATTTCTAGGTCTATACCCCAAATAAATCACAGAAAAGGGAAAATGACTGATATGCATAAAATATTCATAACAGTGATTTTTATGTTGACAAAGAATTAGAAATTGAGGGGATGAGGATCGTCAGTTGAGGAATGGCTGAATGAGCTATGGCATATGATTGTGATGAGTGCTATTGTGCTCACAGAAATAATGAGGGGTGTGGTTTCAGAAAAAAAAAAAAAAAGACAAACCAGGACGAGATCTATATGAACTGAGACAAAGTGAATGAGAAGAACCAGGAGATCAATGTGCACAATAATAGCAATGGCATAATGATGATCAACTATGGAAGACTTTACTGTAATCAATATCCAATATCCAAGATAATTGTAAAGGATTCATGAAGAAATGCTATCTACATCCAGAAAGAGAATTGATTGATGAATCCTATGTACAAATTGAAATATAATTTTCTTACTTTATATACTTTTTTGTTTTTCATGTTTTCAAAGGTATAACTAATATATCATGAGGCTTCTTAGTGGGTGGGGTAGGGGTAAGAGAGAAGGGGAGAATTTGGAACTCAAAATTTTAAAAGATTGTATTAATAAATAAAAATGAGTTTTAAAAAACTGAACAACAAAAGAAATGAGGGAAAATCAAGTAAAAATCATTTTCTACTCTCATTCATGAAAGAATATAGGCCTCCAAGCTGGTGGAGGAAGAAATACCCTCTGGACAACTGATGAAGGCTTGTATCATGGAGGAACATTTCTTCTGGCTCAATTTCTTAGCAACCAGCCGTGCCTCACTGCTCTTGTTCCTTTTTGCCAGGAAAGCTGTCATCTCCTTCTACTTTCATTTCTCATAAAACATCTAGTTTGGGATTATACTCTCAAGAATGCTGCTGGTACCTTACTTAGCCATCACCTAGAACAAGAATAAATGTAATCTTAAAAAAAAAATCCTTTTTTTTTTTTACAGCACAAAATAGTGGCAAGAGATGAGAAGACAACTAATAATCAAAATTGAATGTTGCAAAATTATAAGGACCAGGCTTGGTCTCAAACAGAGATAGGGGAAGACATCTTTACCACCTTGTTGGCAGAAGTGGGAGATCAAAGGTATAGAACTCTATACATCATGTCAGACTTTTTCAACGTGTGGATTAGTTTAGCACAATACCACTATGCTAATTAAGCCATCATGACAGAATGGAGACATGCTGCTTGCAAAGAAACTCAATAACTGATAAGGTATTGTGGGGAAGAAAAAACTCAAGTATCTAGACTGTGTTCAGTATTGCTGATATATTATTACCTTAAATTTACATGACATATTACATGTCCATTCATTGGGGTATATGAGATATTCAGGGAGGGCTGAGACCTCTGGTGAGAGGGCTTGTAGAGTCCTTTTCAGGGCTGCTTACCCACCTTTCGTGTCTACCTTTCACTCAACTCTCACCTGTGGTTCTAAGAAGCTGTAGCAAGTGCAGTGGCTACACCCTAGTAAAATGTCTCAGCAAGGCCTCTGTATGTTATGTTAGGTACCTTTGCATACCCCTCACCTTTGGCAGAATGGATGGATAAGAACAATTTGTTCCAATGGCTATGAAGGTAGCTAAAGCATGTGTTGTGGAGTACTTAGAGCTTGGTCAGACATGGAAGACTCAAGGTCATCCACTGTATCCTGGGCCATCACCAGTAGTCTTGACTTTGGTCATGCCACTGGCATTCGACGCTGGTGGGAGAGTGAGACTCATAACTTTGTGTAACTGTGCCTCACTTAAATCCAGTTCATGCACAAGTCAAGACATCATCCTGTAATGTCACTGGTCCTCTTCAAAAACAAATAGCAATTTCATGTGACTGAAATCACAACTTTGGGAGGCAAGTAGGACCAATATATTGCCATTTTGCCAATGAGGCTGAAAGGGTGAGTAGCAAGTCCAAGACCACTCCAATATT
The DNA here is from genome assembly GCF_016433145.1 of Gracilinanus agilis. Lineage (NCBI taxonomy): Eukaryota > Metazoa > Chordata > Mammalia > Didelphimorphia > Didelphidae > Gracilinanus > Gracilinanus agilis. The sequence continues at coordinate 689,542,037 of NC_058131.1, forward strand.
CAAATGAGGGCGTAATCTCTTTGTTGGTGCTTCAGAGAATGGAGTATTATTTCAAGAACAGTCTTGTTAAATAGATGGACCTCTGTTTCAGGAAGAAGCCTGAAATCATTAAGAAAATTTTGAAGTTTCCTAATAGCAATCCAGTTTTTCACTTTCCTTCTGTTGGATTCTGAAATAGGGCAAATGAATTTTTTCCAACTCTTCTCATGCTCCTGAGGGCCAAGGTTATACAAGTTAGTTTAAATCAGTGATAAATCTAAAAGAGGCCCTTATCAACAGGGAGCTAGAAAATTGGCCATGCATTCTTGTCCTAGATATAGAGATAATCAGACAGATAGAGGTGTATATATGTACATATGTTTGTGTGTGACACAAATATATACACACACAGACGTATAGGCAAAAGAAGTTATTTTTTATAAGGCAGTGAATTTTTCTTTATGAAGGTAAATCATAGATAGTAGCCTGCTGAATGTTTATATATATATAGTTATATCTCTTATCATTCATCTATCTGTCTACTTCCTAATCCCTGCCTGTTTCTCTCTCTCTCTCTCTCTCTTTTTCTCCCTATGCTTCTTTCAGCGATCTGAAATCTGCCTCTACAATTTCTACTCTACACCTAGTGTTGCCTTCCGAGGCCAAGCAAATCAAGTCTAATCTAAAAAACTCTAATCTCTCACAGGATATCCCTTCAGATACTTGAAGGCAGTTCTCTTGTCTCTCTAAATACTTTCTTCTCCAGGCCAGGCATCCCTATGTTCTTCACCTGACCCTTTTTAGTAGGATATTAAGACCCTTTGTCAGGCAGATTGCCTTCCTTTGGAAGCTTTCTTATATATCTACATCCTTCCTGAAAAGTGGAACCCAGAGCTAAAGTCAGTACTCTAGATCTTATCTCATCTGGGCAGAGTACAGTAGATACTCTAGGTAGTAAATAGCAAAGCTTGGACTCATACCCACATGTCCCAGCAATTTACACACAACACACTAAGGTTTGGGCTTTGCAGACAAAAGGGATTCAAGAGTTACGCAAAGTCCTGAGAAAATCCCAGCCTCAGGGGTTAGTTCATTTACTGTTTTCCCCCCTTACACACACATTCATACACATGTACAAATACATTACCCTTGCATACAAGAACATAGACACACATGTGTATGCACACATACACACCCATATACACACCAAGGCCATCCTAGACATTTCCTCGGGGAGTGTTAAACAAGTTTGTCTTGGATACCATCCAAAATTTTTTATTCATGTACCAAGTGAATTTTACAAGTATCTCCCCCAAGGTGATCCTCCATACAGATCCAAAGACTATTTTATAATGAGTCATGTTAACTTTCTAGAGTCAGGTATACTAGGAACTAGAGGAAACAGGAAAACTTCCTCTTCTAAGGCAATTTACATTCTGAAAACAGATAAGACAAATGCTAATTGCATTTTTTAAACCCAATGGGAGTTGATTAACTTTCTTCTTTAATACTTGCCCTTTTTAAAATAACACCATCTAAATCACTTGGAATAACCAAGAGAATAGGCAGCCATGAGAAATGAAGGCTGACCAACCAATATAGCAAGATGTCCCAGCTCTGCAGGCATTCTTGTACTTCTGGGTTAACCTTACCCAGTAACATTACCTCACCTATTTAGACTATCAAGTTCTACATAGACAACAATTAGTTGTGAAAAAATAAACCATGAATACAACTTTGTGATTTTAATTTTTGTGGGTCTAAGGGAGGCAGTTGAGGTAGAATAGGATGAAGAATATTTGGCATCACAAAAGTCGTCAGTAGTGTGTATATTTTTCTTAAAGGAAGGGTAGGGGTATCACAAAAGACCTCTGGTATTATCTCATAAGGTATGTGATTAAACAGGATAGTGAAAAGGATGGGTCTCTCAGTTGGTTATAACCTAAACAAAAACCTCTCAGCAGGCAATATTCTAAACCTCAAGCATCCTCACCTAGGGCCCACCAGATCAATGCCATAGCTCCGATAAAGGCTCATCAGGAGGCAGACTTTGGACTCCAAAAAGAGCAAAATGGTCAATAAGATCCCTACCACACTCTTCATTTTCTGTAGGACAAGGTTGTACAGTATGAGCCAGAATGGGACAGGTTTATGCAATTTGTAGCATAGATCTTATTATCTTCTTTACCTCAAAACTTCATCCTCTTCAGAACTTCCCTTTTTTCAGGACACCAACTCCAGGATCATCCTTAACTCAGACAGTGATGTGCATCTAATCACTTGCAAATCTTGTCATTTCTACATCGGTCCCCTTTCCTCAACTCACAAAACCATCATCCTAGTTCAGTACCTGACTATCTTTCAGTCTGGACTATTACAATGGCCTCCTAGCTGTTGTTTTTCAAATATTTTCCTACCTAAGCTTATCCTCTATCTAGTTACCAAAGTGATTTTCTAAAAGCAAAGATATAATATCACTCCTCTACTGAAATTCAATGGTTCCCCAGTGATTTGAGGGTCAAATAATTCATGTTTATCTCATCCTTTAACATTTGTTTTCATGTAAGTTTATAACACCATTTTGTTAAAGCAATAATACCGTATAAGGTGGTACTCTATTGATAAGCTAGCCCAGTGATTCCCAAAGTGGGTGCTACCATCCCCTCTTGGGTACTGCAATGATCCAGAAGAGCAGTGATGGCCACAGGTGCATTTATCTTTCCTATTAATTGCTATTAAAATTTTTAAAAAATTTAATTTCCAGGGGGCTAAGTAATATTTTTTTCTGGAAAGGAGGCAGTAGGCCAAAAAAGTTTGGGAACCACTGATTTAGCCCATCTGTATACCTCCTAGAATGCATCAAATCATTGAGTAACAGACATGGTTATGTCCTGAGGAATTTGTAAGCTAATTCTGATCCAGATAGATTCCAAAGATCTAGAAGTTGAGAGGAACTAATAGCAATTAATAGGAAAGATAAATGTACAAAATCCCTCTGTATCCTGCAGAAAACTTTCTTCAGAAAGGAGGCTAAGTAGTTCGGAACCATCTCCTCTGTGAAGCTTATCTGCCTCCACAAACAAAGTATTCTCTCCCTTTTTCAACAGTCCTAAAGCACTTTGGATTTCTCTTGCCTTCTCAGACCCTAACTTCCATTATACTTAGCTGTGTCTGTGTCATATTTACATCACACACACATCAGTGAAGCTGACTGTAAATTCCTTAAGGTCAGGGACAGTGTCATTGCTTACCTTTGGACCCCCAGCACAAAGCCTGGAACATTAGTAGGCAATTCAGAAATATTTAATTGAACTAAACTAAGATAAAGGAGAATGATGCCATTTTCCGCTTTTATACTTTCCTCAGGGAGTAGGAAATGTGAAAGACTGTTGAAAATACTTTCTATTTCAAAAGTGCATGAAAGTCTGAACTGCAAAATAAAATGTGGCCTCCAAGTGACCACGTCTACATTCCAATGGATTAGGAAAGCAGCTGGGTCATTTGGGTAAATCTGAGCTGGATCTGGAGCTAACCACTACACAATTCAGGACAGTCAAAGTGCACAAGCTCCAATTTTGTTTGTTCAGGGTAAATAAAAACCCAAATAGCCACACCCAATGTCATCTTGGGAGCTCTGCTCTTGGCTCTGCAACTAATAGTTTCAATGTGCAATCATTACAGATTTCATTCCATGATCTTGGCTCTACAAACATCATCATATTTTTGGAAACACATAGATACTTTACAAAAGTGGAATAGAAAGATATCGAGGTTAAACATTACAGGTGAAATTATATCTGCTTCGCAAGGAAGCATTTTAAACTCCTTTTATGACACAAATATGGTACTGATTCCAAAGCCAGGTAGATCAAAAACAGAGAAAGAAAACTACAGACCAATCTCCCTAGTGAACATAGATGCAAAAATATTCAACAGAATTCTAGCAAAAAGACTCCAGCAAGTGATCATAAGGGTTATCCATCATGATCAGGTGGGATTTATACCAAGAATGTAAGGATGGTTCAACATTAGGAAAACCATCCACATAATTGACCATATCAACAAGCACACCAACAAAAACCACATGATTATTTCAATAGATGCTGAAAAAGCCTTTGACAAAATACAATATCCATTCCTTACTGAAAACACTAGAAAGTTTAGGAATAGAAGGTGCCTTTCCTAAAAATAATAAACAGAATATATCTAAAACCATCAATGAACATCATCTGCAATGGGGATAAATTAGAAGCATTCCCAATAAGATTGGGAGTGAAACAAGGATGCCCATTGTCACCTCTATTATTTAACATTGTACTGGAAACACTAGCAGTAGCAATTAGAGAAGAAAAAGAAATTCAAGGTATTAAAATAGGCAATGAGGAGACCAAGCTATCACTCTTTGCAGATGATATGATGGTCTACTTAAAAAATCCTAGAGAATCAACTAAAAAGTTAGTAGAAATAATCAACAACTTTAGCAAAGTTGCAGGATACAAAATAAAAACACATAAATCATCAGTATTTCTATATTTTCCAATACATCACAGCAGCAAGAGTTAGAAAGAGAAATTCCATTTAAAATCACCCTAGACAATATAGAAATCTATCTGCCAAAACAAACACAGGAATTATACGAACGCAACTATGAAACCCTTTCCACACAATTAAAACTAGATTTAAACAATTGGAAAAACATTGAGTGCTCATGGGTAGGATGAGCTAACATAATAAAAATGGCCATCCTACCCAAATTAATTTACCTTTTTACTGCTATACCTATCAAACTACCAAAAAACTTTTTTACTGAATTAGAAAAAAACTATAACAAAGTTCATTTGGAAGAACAAAAGACCAAGAATATCAAGGGAAATAATGGAAAAAAATATGAAGGAAGGTGGTCTAGCAGTACCAGATCTTAAACTGTACTATAAGCAATAGTCATCAAAACAATATGGTACTGGCTAAGAGACAGAAAGGAGGATCAGTGGAATAGACTAGGGGTAAGCGACCTCAGCAAGACAGTCTTCGATAAACCCAAAGAACCCAGCTTTGGGGACAAAAACTCACTATTTGACAAAAACTGCTGGGAAAATTGGAAAACAATATGGGAGAGATTGGGTCTAGATCAACATCTCACACCCTATACCAAGATAAACTCAGAATGGGTGAATGACTTGAATATAAAGAAGGAAACTATAGGTAAACTGGTTGAGCACAGAACAGTATACTTGTCAGATCTATGGGAAGGGAAAGATTTTTAAAACCAAGCAAGAGTTAGAAAAAATTACAAAATGTAAAATAAATAATTTTGACTACATTAAACTAAAAAGGTTTTGTATAGACGAAACCAATGCTACCAAAATTAGAAGGGAAGCAACAAATTGGGGGAAAATCTTTATAATAAAAAAACTCAAAGGTCTAATTACTCAAATATACAAGGAGCTAAATCAAATGTACAAAAAATCAAGCCATTCCCCCAATTGATAAATGGGCAAGGGACATGAATAGGCAATTTTCAGATAAAGAAATCAAAAGTATCAATAAGCACATGAGAAAGTGTTCTAAATCTCTAATAATTAGAGAAATGCAAATCAAAACAACTCTGAGGTATCACTTCACACCTAGCAGATTGGCTAAAATGACAACAAGGGAGAGTAATGAATGTTGGAGGGGATGTGGCAAAATTGGGACATTAATGCATTGCTGGTGGAGTTGTGAACTGATCCAACCATTCTGGATGGGAATTTGGAACTATGCCCAAAGGCTTTAAAAGACATTTGATCCAGCCATAGCACTGCTTGGATTATACCCAAAAGAGATAATAAGGAAAAAGACTTGTACAAAAATATTTATAACCGCACTCTTTGTGGTTGCAAAAAACTGGAAAATGAGAGAATGTCCTTCGATTGGGGAATGGCTGAACAAATTGTGGTATCTGTTGGTGATGGAATACTATTGTGCTCAAAGGAATAAAGAACTGGAGGAATTCCATGTGAACTGGAATGACCTCCAGGGATGGATGCAGAGTGAAAGGAGCAGATCCAGGAGAACATTGTACACAGAGACTGTAAGAATTAAAATTTAGTTATTAGCTATATATTAAAATTATGTGGCCGCCAGGAATCAACAATTCAAGTTGATTCCGTAATTAAATCAGACCCAAGTCAGCATCGGGTTGAAGAGTTTATTTACAATCAGGAAGGTAAGTAGGGATAAAGAGAAGAGGGAGGTTAGAGGTCTAAATAAATGAAGCTGTAAGCCGCAAGGCCCAACAGCCGGATAGGCAGAGTTTAGAATTGGCCCAGCTAGGCCAAGGAAGCCAGCCTAACTTACAGAGCATAAGCTGTCTGTGGTCTCAGGAGATGCTTCTTCCTCTAGTTCCAGACGGGGACTGCCTCCACAGGAAGTTCACTCACTTACTTAAAGAGAATGTGTCTTTCATCACTTCCTGTGGTCCACCTCTAATTCAAATGGACAAATGGCAGTTTCTACATTGATTTGGACTGCCCAAAGGGCAGTCCCTTATTCTTGATTTGTTACTTATTGTCACGTGTGGGTAACTCGTCTCCCCTCCCCACTAAGGGAGGTGGGAGTGACATCATTAGCACGCCTGGGTTGAGTAGATTTTTGACTATTAATGGGATAGAGCTAATTTCTATTTACACAAGACTAATACACTGTGGTACAATTGAACTTAACGGACTTCTCTACTAGCAGCAATGTAAGGATCCAGAGCAAGGCTGAGGGACTTATGAGAAAGAAAACTAGCCCCATTCAGAGGAAGAACTGTGGGAGGAGAAACACAGAAGAAAAACAACTGCTTGAACACATGGGCTGATGGGGATATTATTGGTGATGTAGACACTAAATGATAACTCTAGTCCAACTATCAATAATATGGAATTAGGTCTTGATCAATGATATATGTAACACCCAGTGGAATTGTGCATCAGCTAAGGGAGATTGGGGAGTTTGGGGGAGAGGGAAAGAACATGAAATATGTAACTATGGGAAAATATTCAAAATAGAAAGGAAGGAAGAAAGAAGGGAGGAAGAAAGAAAGAAAGAGAAAGAAAAAAAGGAAATATCTTAATAGCTTGACCATAACCTGAAAACTTATATTACTCTCATCACACTACTGTCATGCACTATAGCTGCAATATGTGGCCCATAAGACTGTTATGTGATGGATAAGTCCAGATATCAGAGGGTTCAGAGCCACAGGGGTCTTCCTAACTCTTTGGTGGTAGCAATGGCAAAACCACATGGATTGTATGAAATGCTGGGCCAGCCTCTAAGCTACCAGGCAATCTTCTTAACCCTGCTCTTTGCTCCTCCTGAACTTCATGTATGACAGCATGGTAGAAACCAGTTTGGATATAGAGCCATAATGCCTGAGCCTAAACCACTTACTAGCTGTGTGACTTTAAACAAGTTACTCTGCTTCTCTGGGCTTCATTTCTTCAACGGTTATGTGAAGAGGCTATGTCAGAAAGTCTCCAAGGAACCTCCTAGCCTAAAATTCTATGGTCCTGTGAGCTCCAATAGCATTTTTTTGGCAGCAATACCTACAAAATAGACAATGAACTTATTTGGGGAAGTGTTGACACAAGAGTGTAAAGAAAAAACCTGAAAAACACTGGTCTAGAGGAAATTCATTTGGATAAAGAGAAGGCATTCAAATACAAACCACCAAATATTAGATCAGTGATTCCCAAAGTGGGCGCCACCTCCCCCTGGTGGGTGCTGAAGCAATCCACAGGTGCATTTGGGGGCAGTGAATAACTGTAAGGGGGCGGTGATAGTATGTGACAGGGGGTGCTAAGTAATATTTTTTCTGGAAAGGGGGCGGTAGGCCAAAAAAGTTTGGGAACCACTGTGTTAGATCAACAAGAAATATGCATTACCATCCATTTTGTCACTGCCTTAAGAGCCCTAGGCATTTCTGTCTGTCCTATAGCTGAACCTTCCTATATGGATTGTTTCTTCCTTGAAAGAAAGGACTACCTTGCTTTTCTATTTGTATTTCCAGCGCTGAACCAAGTGATTTTCACAAAGTAAGCCCTTAATAGATGGTTTAAATTCTTTCATTTGTAGTATGGTATGACCACAACTCCATTTCTCATGGAAGACAATAAAGGTTTTTTAACACAGTCAAAGTGGTCCTTTAAGAAGATGACTGACAGCAGTTCTGTGGCTCTGTGGATAGAGAGTCAGGCCTGGAGCCAGGAGATCCTGGTTTAAATCTGGCCTCAGACACTTCCTAGCTATGTGGCCTTGGACAAGTCACTTAACCCCAATTGTTTAGCCCTTACCATTCTTCAACCTTGGCACCACTACTTAGTATCAAAACTTTTTTTTTAAAGAAGTAAGCAGAGTGCTGGTAAAATGTGAGGTAGTAGATCCTGGGTTCCAGTGTGATTCTGGGAGGCTCTGATCAGTGTAAAGATGGAATTGGTGCAAGGGGGATGGGACAGAAGGAGCCAGAGAAGGAGGGACTGACAGTGGCTGACAGTTTGTGACAGTTGAGACCAGAAGGATTCTGGGAGTTTTTCCCAGGAAAAGGAAGGAAGAGGAGAGGCTTCTGGTGGAGGACTAGGAGAGGAGGAGAACATCCCAGCTCGAATCCAGGCCTGAGGGCTTCCTGAGGATCTTTCTTTGGACACTGATACCCCGATTCCCTGGTCAAAGGCATCCCATCGCTTCTCCCCCAGCAAGACTTCAACCAACGAGTTAGCTAAGTTTTGGGACTCCATTTTGGGAGCCATCTCTTGGGCTTCTTCTCCCGTTACCCAGCCTTGCTGAGAGACCCCTTCTGGTCTAACTGCAATTACAGAGAAGGACAGAAATAGAAACAGAAGGAGAAGGGGCAGGAGATGCTTCCGCCTGAGTGACGGGCCCCACAGAAATAGAGAAGAGGGCACCCCAAAATCCCTCTGCCCTTCACCCCTTTCCCCAGTCCCCATATTGATATTAATAAAAGCCATACATTAGTCAGATAGCATTCCAGAGTGCCTGAGAGACGAGCGGGAGGGAAAGCACTGCTTGGTCTGGCTGCCTCCATCTTGGAGCCAGACTGACCTCGGGGGAGGCTTGCGTGAACCTCGCCTTCATTCAGAATCAGATTGGGGTCCCCCATACCTCATCTTAAAGGGAAGCCTTGCCCCCAACTCCTGTGGGGTGGCACGACCATCCAGGTCACCCAGTTTCAGGGTGATACCCCTCAAAGTCTCAGAGTGTATATACGGCAGGAGGGGAGAGCTAGAAGAGAGTCTCACCTCATAGACTTTATCTCCCCTCCATCCCTAACATTAATTACTGGCTAGCAGTGTGATTCTGGACAAGACACTTAACCTCCCATTGCCTAGCCCCTACCATGCTTCTACCTTGGAAATGATGCATAGTACTGATTCTAAGACAGAAGGTAAGGGTTTAAAAAAAAAGAAAAAGAAAAAAGATTACTCATTAAGATAGAGCACTGCTTCATTTCCATTTTATGCACAACACTTACTTGAGCAGCAAGAAGCGGGCTTCAATGAGTCAAGAAGACCTGGGTTCAGTTTTGAACTTCTAATATTCTGGCCAGTACCTGGAGTAATTATTCTCAAGGGAGAAAAAGGATTCCTCCCTGACTCATCATATTTCCCCTAAATTGCTGCAGAAAACTTGGAACCTGTCTCTGGCAACCATTCCTTACCTCAAGGATGTGATATTCTATCACAGCTACTGTTTTTTGCTCCCAATCCTGCTTTGACTCAGAGCCTCCTAGGATCTCAAAGATCCTTCCCAAGACAGGCATTTCCTGAATGCTTCAGCTTTATATCATTTCTAGCCATTATAGGCAGTTCATTGTCTATCAACTGTCTCTCTTAGCCCTCCCATTCTTCCTTCCCCAAGTTTTAGCTTGCTACTTGCCCAGAGGTAGAATGCACCTCTCAAGCCCCATATGTCTTAGCTTTTTTATCCTACTAGAAGGTAATGTCTTTAAGGACAGGGACTTTACAAACATATATTTGTATTCCCAGTGCTTAGGACCTTGTATGTTCTTAATGTTTTTTCACTCATCCATGTCTGAAACATGCTATGTGGCGTGATCCTGGGAAAGTCACAACCTTTCCATGTCCTAGATAACTCTCTGGTACCACTCTGCACCGCTAGAAAACATCTTCTCATCAGGATTTCTCTTATGAATGAAATCAGAGATCTAGTTCCAAACAACAACAAACCTAAAGGTGATCACTAGGAGGGCCACATTTTTAGTGGGGACACATTAGTTAGGTCAGAACAAAGCATTTTTTGAGAATCTTGTATTCCAATTCTGGCCTGCTCTGATTTGTCCCTTTCCCGAGAGCCCAGAACATTTTTGGTGGGCTATATACTTTCACACACTGGCTATATGACCATGGACAAGTCACTTCATTTTGGGGTACTCTGGGCAGTTCTCTAGAACTTTGAAGACAAGGTTCCTACCTACCTGAGTAGCAGTTTTATCCCAGAGTTCCCTTACCCATGAAATCCCAGCCCAGTCCCTATGCCCAACATTTTTAGCAACTGATTATAAGTGAATATGATAATTCTACATAGAAGATTCTCCTATCTAGATTTCCTAAGACATGAATTTCCAAGAGAATATTTTAGATGGCAACCTATTTCTCTCGAGTTTTTATGATTACATGTAGAGCTCTTGTATTATCAACAATCTATAATGTGTGACAAGCAGGAAAATGGAATCTCTCCCAAATGGATGTATCTTTCCCACCAAAATACTTCCAGGCACCTATAACAGTCAATGAGAGAAATAAAGACAGTTAAAGCTATAGGTTCCCTATGCTTCATGGAATATCTGAAACCGTGACTTTTAAATACAGACAGAAAATCCTTCGGATAAATTCTCATCATCCTCTCATTTTTTTCTATCTAAGTCTTATCTCTTCATCCAGATCATAAGTTTCCTGATGACAAGAGGAGATTCTTTTCATTTGTGTCCTCTACAGTATTTATTACATTATTGGCACCCTCACATTAGTCAGATATGGTATTCAGCAGAATTCATGAGGTTTTTAACAGGACTTGCCAATTCTCTGTTTCCATCCACATGGCATTATTTTTTTAATTCTCTTTAAAGAAAAAAGTAACAAATACTCAACAAAACAGTTCTGACAGTTGACTATCTCCCAATAGAGTTAAGCATGCATTCAGTTAAATGTATGGTATAGTGTGCCATTAGGAAGGTCACTTCAATACCTCTGCCCTATATTCATTTTACTCCTCTTGCTGCTTCATAAATTGTGGTTACTCTGAAAAGGGAAGGAAATTGGGAAAGTATGTGATCTTGCACTATTTACTGCAAAGAGCGAGGGGAGTCATTAAAGGTTAGAAAACATTAGAAAAGCTTTACATTAGCAAGGCTTAATGAGAGCCAGTTGACTAGAGCCAAACAGCAAAAAGCCCAAGACCAAAACCAAAGCATCTTGCAACAGGACTAAATTTAACACGTTACTCATGAAGCCACACGTTCCACATCACCTCTTGAACTATATTAGAAAGAGGCCCTATTTAGGAGATAATTTTGGGACTAATGTCTATTTTAAAATCTAAATACATATATACATGTGGACATACATACACATGGGCCTACTCTGTACAGCATAAAGCAGAGCCACTGATTCCACTAAATTAAACATTTCATTGAGCATCTGATAAGTAACTATTATGTGCCAGGGACTGTGTTAGACCCTGGGGATAAAATAAGACAGGCCTTGCCTTCCCTGAGCTTGCAAATGAGTAGGAAATCCATAAACTAAATACGGTTTTTTTCAGTGGGCAGCCACTAACACCTGGGAGAATCCAAGAAAGGGGGCAGTTAGGTGGCTCAATAGATTAGGAGTCAGGCCTAGAGACAGAAGGTCCTAGATTCAAATGTGTGACTTTGGGCAAGTCAAACCCCATTACCTAGCCCTTACTACTCTTTTACCTTGGAACCAATATGCAATATTGATTCTATGAGGGAAGGTAAGAATTAAAAATGACAACAATAACAAACAAAACGCCTTTGAAAATTGAGTTTTCCAGGGTTTGGGTATTCCAAGAGCTAAAGCAAGGAGGGAGAGGAGCCCAAGTGAGGCAGTTGGCAGGGGAGACAGATGATAGAATAATGTGTGCAGGGAAGGGCAAACAGTTTAGGTGGCTGATGGGGCAGAGGCTGTGGAGGGAAGTGATGGCTAAGCAGCCTAGAGAGAGAGAGACCAGAACCCAGCTGTCAATGCCAAGCAGAGAAGTTTGTATTTGATTCTAAAAGCAAGGAGCCACATGTCACAATAAATGTCAGTCAGACTGGGCTACTTCAGTAGAATTGCTTTGGCAGCTATGTGGAGGAGAGATACATAGGAAGATCACTTAGAAGACTCCTGCAATAGCAAAGGCAAGAGGGGACCAAAAACCTCTAACACAGGGGTTGTGGTAGCTGTGAAAGGTGTTGCAAAAAGGCAACAGACTCATGGATACTATTGGTGGAGCTGTGAATTGGTCTAGCTATTATGGAAGGCAATTTGGAATTGTGTCTGAAAAATGACTAAACTGTACATACTCTTTGACCCAGAAATATGATCCTAAAGATTTTTTTAAAAAAGGAAAGGAGCTTATAGAAAAAAATCTACAGAACAATTCTTTTTGCGATGGCAAAGAACTGGAAACTGAGGAGGTATCCAATTAAGAAATGACTCAAAATGTACAGAACAAAACACTGAATTGTACTTTAAAAAATTAAGAAAGGGATTTTTTTTCACAGAAACCTGAGAAGACATGTATGAACTTATTCAGAGTGAAATGAGCAGAACCAGAGCCATTTGTGGTAGTCACATCAACATTGTAAAAACCAAGCCATTTTGAAAAACTCAATTATCAATCATGACTCTAGAGTGTCAACGAGGCAGAATGCTTCCCACCCCCTGACCCAGAGCCCCCAGCCTAATGTGCACAAGGAGATATGGCCAACAAGGGAATCCATTTTGCTCTACTACTTATTTGCTACAAAGGCTTTATTTTTCTTATTGGGCCATGGTGGGGAATAAATGATTGATGATTAAAAATAAAGATGTTGCCCTAGTTCTATCCCTAACTAGTTACCTAGCCTTAAGCAGCCAGGCCACTCTGGCCTCCATTTCCTCAGTGGTGAACAGGGATGGGGAGTGATTGGGTTGCATCCTCCCTAATATATATACATGCCCTGGTTCTGGATGATGTCCTACTCCAGCCACCCCAGCCCTGAGACCTGCCCTTCTTCGTGCCTCTTCAGGTTTCTCCGCTAAGCTTAGAAAGTGATTTCTCCTCTTCCATGAACAGCCCCACACAACCTCCTCGAGGAAGTCTTTCATGGCATACCCTCCCCCAACTCAGAATGAACTTTCTTTTCTTGGACCTCTCAAAGCATTTTGTATGTGCATAACAGATATTAATTTGCATTAGAGTTATTTGGGCAGTGAGCAGTTATATGCAAGATGTCCCAAAGGTCTCAGTGCCATTTTAAGCTCTTACACCACTAATAGTTAAACTGCACTAAGATTTTGGGGACAGCCTGACTATATTTCGATTGAAATCTGTGGTGTACTGCTTGGCCTAGAGCATAGAATAAGAGCAAAGAATAACAGAAAAGCAAGTTTTTTTGTCTAGGATTTAAAGTTCTCAGGGCCCTTAGTAATCACTCAGGCCAAGGCCTTCATTGAAAGATCCAGAGAAGTTCCATGATCTGTCTGCAGTCCCACAGGCAGTGTGGAGTCACACCAAACCATGTACTCGGGCCCTTGGAATCCAAGTTCAGAGCTCCAGGCACTACCAGTGCTGCAGCCTTGACAGAACAAACAATTCTCTAAGACTCAGAACTGTCCAAAATGGAACATGCTGCTTCCAGTAGGATGACAATTTGTGAAGGATGACCCAGAAAAGGGTACAAGGAGAGGTTGGACCACATGCCCAAGCCAAAATCAAATCAAACAGCAAAGACCATATACTGTGTTCAAGACGCAAGACTCAGAGCCTGTCTGAGCAAGCAAAGAAATCAAGGCAGCAGAGCTTAGGGAGCCTGTGATTTTGCGGGGAAGACAGTTGATACAGCAAAGACTTAAGCAGAAATTCAAGACAATAGCTAAAAAGGTATAGTGAGGAAATGTGCAATTAACAATTAAGTAATTAAAGGCCAAACTACTTTTGCATAAAATATACTTTCTGTGATTATAATAGCAACAAGTATCCACAAAGAAACAGAAGATGTTTCACAGAAAAGTTGTATCCTTCACTCAAAAGCAGGTTAGCCCTGGGAACATGTAACTACTTGGCTATCCTGACCTCACTCTGTAAGGAAAAGGCAGAGGAAACACCGACACTTTAACAAACCCAAATCACAACGTGGGCAGCCCTGGGACATGGAAACCAAATCAAAAGGCCAGACAGTCCAGATTGGGAGGAAATCAGGCTGGATTCATTGAGTTCAATTAAATTCAACAGATATTCATTAAGCCCTGGCTGTGTACCAGCCAGTGTAGGAGGAAAGACCCCAGCTAGGAACATCCTCCCACACTCTTCTCAGCTGTATCACATGTCCCCATGTTCATTTGTCGCCAATCTTACGACCTTATTTCAGTCACAGAAATAAGAAAACATATTGGGGCAGCGAGGTAGCACAGTGGATAGAGTGCCAGGCCTGGAGTCGGGTACAACTGGGCAGAGACCTAGATTCAGATACCTCCTAAGCTGTGTGACTCTGAGGAAAGTAAGGGGGTAGGAAGGGAGGAAGGAAAAAAAGGAAAGGAGGAAGGAAGACCTAAAATGTTTTGTTTTGTTTTTTCTTTCTACTTGGTGTTGGAAGGGGACCTTCAGGCTTATCTAACCTATTCCATTGATTTTACAGATAGGGAAATTGAGGCCTGAATCCTGATTGTCCTGCCCAAGGTCAGGTAGCTAGTAATTTGCAGAGCTGAGGTTCAAACTGAGGTTATCTGACTCCAAGTACAGGGATCTTTCAGCTTCATTTGACTGATACACAGATCATGGTGAAAATTGTTCCTTTCCTTTCACTTTAAGAAAAGATTTAATGAAACAGAGCCCAAGGGTATACACTACTAGTATATCTCAACCTTGTGTTGCAACACAAGAAGTATTTATTCACTGGGAACTATGGTTTCTGTCAAGAAGGATGACCAAAGTAGGCTTGCCCCCAAAAAGCTGATGAGCACATCTATTTTTCAAACAGGATGTTTACTAAGACTATACATTATCAACTACTCTACAAAGTTCTTCAAGAAGTGGAAACAGTTGAGAAACCCAATAAAACCCCAACCACAGGCATTTTTTTATAAATGACCTCAGCTGAACAAAATGAGCATGGTGTGAGCCCCTCTCATTTATAAAATTCTAGAACTGGACAAGGCATTCTCTAAGGTATCTACTGACTCAATGATCATATGGGTCACCTTGTGGGATAGAAATGAATTTATAAAAGGAAAGCTCTGTTTATAGCATGATATATACATATACACATACTTGTGTATTTGTATAAATATACACAGGAAACAAATTTAAGAAAAACAATCAAGAATTACAAAAATCTATTTGAAAACTGAGTCTTTCTTATGATCAGTTGGGCAATGGCTAATTGAACTGAATAAACCATGAACCTGGGCTTCGATCCAAAAGTTAGTAAAGATGAATTCTAATTTTCACTTAAAATTTTTGAAAAAATTTCATTGAAAAAGCAAATTTTAAAATTTACATCAAGTTACAAAAAATTATATTATTATTTTAAAATTACATTTTGACTCAACCTCTTAAAGTATGTTCCCATCCCAAATCGAATATTGTTTTCAACTTTTCTATTGCTCTTTATAAGGCTCTCATTTAGATAGTTTTATTTTTTAATCAGTTTAAGACTAATTTTTATGCCAAAAACATATTCTTGTGTGTGGGTACACACACATATAGATATAGATATATATAGAGAAACATAAAAGCTGATGAATATTAGTTCCCTTGACTTCCACTCTAAAGTCACTCTCCTTAAGTCTTAAAAGTTATCATTTCCAATTATAAATATTAGAGGGGATGTGGCAAAATTGGGACACTAATGCATTGCTGGTAGAGTTGTGAACTGATCCAAAAGCCAATAATAGCCCTACTAGGTCTGTATCCCAAAGATATTTTTTTTTTTAAGGAAAGGATCTGTTTGTATAAAAATATTTATAACTGCTCTCTTTGTGGTGGCAAAGAATTGGAAACTAAAGGAATGGTCCTTAATTGGGGAATGGCTTAAATTGTGATATATGATGGTGATGGAATACTGTTGTGTTATAAGTAATGATGAACAGGATTTCAGAGAGAGCTGGAAACACTTACATGAAGTGATGCAGAGTGAAATAAGCAGAATCAGGAAAACATTGTACACAACAGTAACAGCAATATGGTGGAACAATCAAATGTGATGGACTTTGCTACCAGTAGCAATACAATGATTCAGAACAATTCTGAGGGACTTATGAAAAAGAATGCTATCTACCTTTAGAGAAAGAACTGTTGGAGTAAGAATGAAGATGGAAGCATTTGGTTTATCACTTATAAGTTTGATTATGTTTTAGGGTTTTAGTTTTATAAGATTATTCACTTACAAAAATGAATAATATGGAAACATGTTTTGCATGATAATACATGTATTACCCTGACTGAATTGCTTGCCAGCTCCAAGAGAGGGGAGAGAAGATGGGAGGGAGAAAATCTGGGTCATATAACTTCAGAAAACTCATATGGAAATTTGTTATTAATTTTTTAAATTAAAAAAGATCATTTCTAGTAGTTTATGATCTATACATACTCAAACAAAGATAAATCTGAATCATAGAATTTCAGAGCTGTAAGCAGTCTTAGAAACCAGCCAGACTCCTTCATTTTTCAGATGGGGAAAATCACACCTAGTTGAATTTATTTTCAGTAGCTTTACTGTCCCACCAGAGAACATAAGGGTGGGGAAAGTTTCTTCTTCCAGAAAGCAGAACTAAGAGCCATTGCTTACTTTATATTAACTATTCTATGACACACACAGATTTGGGGAGGAGGAAGGAAGCAATAATATCAAACCCAAAAGTAATCAAAGAAATTTTGGGACAGGATACCATGACCTGAAACTATATGACAAGAAGCTTCTATTTTCATGCTTAGTAAACAGGTCTGCAAGAAATGACACTTATATTATGATGATAAATTTGCTAGCTGCTGACGGGTCATTGCTTTGGGCCAAAGTCCCTTTGTACTTGATGGGCTATAACTAATTTTACTTAAGAGTTCGGTGCACACAACTCTAACTTTGATTCTCTTCAGCTTTATTGAAGAAAAGTACCCAACAGCCTCTACGAATCTACAGAAAGAACTAGTTTGCTAGAGCCTACTTTAATCAAAACCAGAACAAGATAGTAATGGAAGAATATGAAGTAAACACTTCAACAATGACTTCAGTTGTGGGCAAAAACAGCTGCTGAGTATGACCAAACTTAGTAAAGGGATCCTTTGGGAAAACCCCAAGCTCACAACTGTTGCTCCCACCACCCCAGCCACAACTGGTTGGTGCTGATCTTACTATCACTTGGTTAATTTCTTAAAAAAAAATATCATCCTGAAGATAAATTGCTTTGAATAAGGAATGGAAAAGATGATTGAAGATGGAAAGAACTCAAGAAAAGAAACGAAAGAGGGAGTCATAGGTGCTAGCAAAGTAGTCATGCCTGGAAGAATCAAGAAATGTAGAAGAGGCTAAGCAGGGGATAGTTGAACCAAGCGAAGCTGGCAGGGATAATGAGGGAGAAATGAGAGTGAAAAAGGAGGAAGACAGGTTCCATAACTCCCCAGAATGATCAACTCACACATTCTACCCACTAGTTCTCCTTCGGTGGCTTAAAGAGGGACAGAAAATGCTAAGGTTGAGCACATAATAGGGATGGCACCCAAAAGAAGATACCAGGCATGGGTAATTTCTCCAGATATGAAGGCTCCTGGAGTAGCCCCAGGTAGAGAAGTCCTCCAATCCTGGCAATTAAACAGGATTTCATCTTCAGAATGATCTGGGGGAGGGAGGGCGATTTTTGCAGCCTAGACTAGGAGAAGCAGACAGGAAACTTTGGAGAACTAGTCCAAACTCTTCTTCTAAGGGAATGGAAATTGGGACGTCTAAAGGGCAGGAAATGGCAAAGCTGGTATTGCCTGTAGGAGAGAGAACACAGCATAGGAGTGGGGGTTAGGGACAAGAAGGGAAATAAGGGACAGTAGGAGAAGTGAGGTCAGTAAGGGAAGCGCTGTGGGTGGGGAGGGGGCTGGAGTGAGGGAAGGAACTGGGGGAGGAGGACAGAGATGAGGGTGAAAGGGACAGCGGGAAGGAAGAGGAGGGAAAGAGACTTCCTGGAAGTGAGAAAAGGGGCGAGGGAAGATGGAGGGTGGGTTCAGAGGAGGCTCGGTTTGGGAGAAGTGCCTCAACTAGGCAGAGAGGGGGACGAGAAAGGCCCAGTTGGAGGACGATAGGAGAACTGTCCTGATGGGAGGGGGGAATTCTGGTTGGGGATAGTTCTGTGGATCGGGTCGGGGTGCTCTCTTGTTTAAGGGCCTGCGGGCAAGGGGGGTAGCCGGTTAGTGGCCGAATCCCAGGGAGGGGAAGGAGTGCCTTGCTGGGAAGGGTCCCCCAGGGTGGGCTGTTGGAGGGGGGAGGAATGCCACGTTGGTCAGGGTCCTCCATAGGGGAGGATACAACGTTGAGGAGGGTCCTCCGGCTGGGAGGTGGTGATGGTGGTATCTGAATGAAGAGGGCTTCTGGGGAGGGTGTCCCCCAGGGTGAGGGAGAGATTTCCTGGGAGGGTCCCCCGGTCTGAGGGAGGTGGGCCCACATGACTAGGGGGTATCCCTCTGGGGGAGGGCTTTTGGAGATTGTCCTTCTGAAGGGCCGGGGGTGCGGTTCCGAGGCGGAGGTATTCTACTTAGGAGCCTTGGAATGGGGGGGAGGGCCTCCCGGTCTGCTGCAGGGGGCGGGGAGGGAATCCCTCTGGGGAGGGTCCCTCGGACTAGGGGTGGTCCTATTCACCTTGAGCACCGTGACACTGCCTCCGCTGTGCACCTGGAAGAGCGCGGCGGGCGGATCATCGGCGCCCCCGGCCGAGGCGGGCCCGACGGCAACCGCCGGCCCCGCAGCTGACGGTTCGTCCGGGCCCTGGTAGCTGAAGCAGGCGTCAGCGATGTCCAGGTGGCCGAGCGGCAGAGCGTCCTGCGGACTCTTGAAGTAGTAGAGGTAGCAGCGGCGCGGGTCGAACACGAACCAGCGGCTGCGGTAGCCGCGCAGGGGCCCCTTGCCCGACAGCTTCTGCAGGTAGCCGCACAGCCGCGCCGGTTCCCGAGTCGTTTCGGGGCCCCCGCCCTCCTCCGAAGCCCCGGCCCCGGCCCCAGCCCCGGGCATCCCCGGGCGCCCGCAGCGCCAACGGCCCGCCCGCCGCGGCCGATTCCCCTAGCCGAGCCGCCCCGCCTCCGCCTCCGTCCCCGCCCCGCTCCCAACTGACAGGACAGCCGCCAGCTGCGCACGGCAGCCTGGGACACGTAGTCCTTGATCGGGGCGGGGTGCAAAGCAGGCTGGGAAGTGTAGTCTCTTCCTTTCCTCCCCGCTTCCACCTCCTTCTCTTCTACGGACAGGCGGGCTGTCCCGCAAAGCAGCCTGGGATTGATAGTCGCTCTATCCCTCTCCCCAGCTCCCACCCCTCCCAACCCCTATCCAACTCTCTCTAGTTCTCTCCTGGTTCCGGAAGCTGGCGCACAGCCTTCTGGGATTTGTAGTCCTTCCTTTCCTACCCTTTCTCTGGCACCTGTGCTTTCAACTAAGTTCTCTACAGAGTCCATTGGCGGGGCACGTGGTTTCTCCTAAAGCCGGTCTTTGGGCCTCCATTTCCATAGCACAATACCTGGCACATAGTAGGCCCTTAATAGATGTGAGTTGACCAACTGAACTTACTAGACTGGATCATCCCTAAGGCTCCTTCCTACTGAAATGGACAGTGCCTGGCCACCTAGTAGGCACTTAATAAATGTTAATTGATCGATTATTGAGCTTCTCCAGATTTGTGATGGACCTCGCCATTGGCAGGTAGGTCCCAAATCTGCCAGCCAACATCCATGGGAGAAAGAGGAAGTGGCCACACACAGCAGTTCAGTGGCCAGAGCCCAGCGCAAGAAGCCAGGTCTTTCGAATTCCAGAGCACGAGCGCTTTTCAGGGTCCTGCCCTGCCCCTCATCCAGACATGAAGGTTTATCAGGTTCATTTTTTTGTTTTTCGTGGCAAACTGACCCAGGGAGGGATGTTGGCATAGGAAAGGAAGGGCCTCCAAAGGAGAGGCAATGGAAAGCAACACAATAGGGCATTAGAAAAAAAAAAATTAAGAATAGCACATTAGGGGGCTATTGAGTCAACCATAAGAGAGCAGTTAACTTGTAGCCCGGTAACTGGCCAACCAGACCAGTTACAGATAACCTATTTAAATCTTTGAATTCTATTTTTCAGGAATAATCAGCTTCTTTGGCTTTAAGCTGACCTGCCTAGAAACCTGAACCACAATATGGTTTCCTTCCAGTCTGACTCAGCTTGAATCTTCCTCACCTCACTTCCTACTTGTTCTGTCTGCTTCCCCCCAGGTCCTAATCTCCCAGTTTCTAAACTCCAGCTGGTAACCTGACCCCTATTCCTTGTGGCACTTCTATATCTAACAGTTTAGTGCTATTGTTCTTGGCCACACTAAGTTCATGATAGATATTTAATAATCATAGTAATTAGAAAAGAAAAGAGAGAAAAAGTAGATGTCTGTTGCTTGGATTATGACACGAAATTAGAGCTTGTACATCAGTATATCTCTTTGGGACAGACAGTACAAAGGAACAATGGGTTGGACACAGAATTGGACTGGAGAGCAGCCTGAATTGTCTTCAGGAAACAGCAGGATTCACTACTCACCCCCCTTTATCCCTAATATTTTCTTCTTTCTCCAGTTTTCAGAGCATCACTCTCTCCTGGTTCTCCTTCTTCCTTTTTGACTTCTCCGTCTCCTTTGCTGGATTTTCTGGAGATCACTCACCACAGGTGTCCCACAGGGTTCTGTCTTATGCCTTCTTCCCTTCTCCCTCTGTCCAACTTCACTTGGTAATCTTATCATATCCCATGGATTTAATGGCCATCTCTATGCTGATGATACTCACATCTACCTTTCCTGCCTCAGTCTTTCTGCTGACCTCCAGTCTTTCATTTCCAACAACCTTTCAGACATCTCAAACTGGATGTCCAGTAGATGTCTTGAACTCAGCTCAATATGTACAAAACTGAACTCTCCCTTTTCCAAACTTCCCTATTGCTGTCAAGGGCACTACCATCTTCCCAGTCCCCAGTCTGACCTGCTTTGAAATCCAGGAGCCTTGCTTTATTCCTCACCATCTCTCACATCCTCACATCTAATCTGTGATCAAAGCCTGACAATTATGCCTTTGCAATCTCTCTCCAGTATACCCTCTTCTCTCCACTGATATTTTCACTTCTCCACTGCAGAACCTCAACACCCTACCCCTGGACTATTACAATAGCCTGGTGGGAAGAGGGTGAGGATCTGCCTGCCTCAAGTCTCTTCCCACTCTAATCTATCCTCCATTCAACCACCAAAGTGATTTTCCTAAAACATACATCTATCCATGCCACATAGACTCCTCCCCACACACAATAAATTCCAGTGGTCCCTAACACTTTCAAGATTAAACACAAAATCCTGTTTGGCCATTTAAAGCCTCTCTAGTCTTCTTACACCAGTCCAAATCTAATTCTATTTTTATTTGGAATTTGGTTGAGTACAAGTCATCCTTCTCATCATTCTCATCATCACTGATATGTAGAATTATAAAAGAATTGTACCCGAGATATAAAAAAGTGCAGTTTGCTTTAGGTAATGACCCCTGAATCACCAAGCTTTAAAAATACACAAAAAATTTGCACCATATTGACCTTTGACATTGATATTGACTCTTATAGAAATATATAAAACAGGAATTTATACTCCAGAGAAAGTACTGCAATCAACAGTGAAGACACACTATTTCATCAATTAACCATCCATTTACCAAAAAAAGACAGTGATGCAGAAATTTGTATTTAAAAAAAATCACATAAGACTATAAAATTTTACCTGATCAAGTAATTTGCCCTTCTAAAAGTTTCCCAACATATATGCTTTGATCCAGAAACACTGGCCTTCTGGATATTTCCAGAACAAGACCCTTCCTCTCTATGCTTCAGGCATTCTCTCTAGCTTCCCCACATGCCTGAAATGCTCTAGCTCCTCTATCTCTGCCTCCTGGTTCCTCTGGCTTCCTTCAAGTTCCAGCTAAAATCCCACCATTGACAAGAAACCTTTCCCAATCCCTCTTGATTCTAGCACCTTCCTTCTATTGATTATTGCCCATTTATCCTGTTTGTTTACATATTGTTATTTACCTGTTGGCTCCCCATTAGAATTCCCAAACACTTAGCACAGAACCTGACCTAAGGACAATGGAATATGCAAGACTATTCCAAACCCACTAGAAATAAGGAGGAAAGCAGGCGTTTGATCCATGTTTACTGGCTGACTCCTTTAATGGTCCCAAACTTCTCCTAGAAACCAAGCCCCATCTGTGGAATACCAGTGTCCTACCAATGTCCTTGTATAGCTAATGGAAGACCACTCTCCAAAGGGAGGGGTTAGAATAACTCTCATCTAGAAAACATTGGAGAAGAGCATGGTGGGTAAGAGTAGGCTACAAGAAGTGACAAAGAAGGAATTTTGGAGAAACGAAGCAACAATGCTTCATTTCAGAAAATTCATTCAGAAAAATGCCTGAATGAAAAAGAAGATGGCGGACTCACTTGGCTCACAGATATGGGACTTCCCCATCAGACGGTGATGGCCTCTGAGAAAGCCTTTGTAGCTGTGTCCTCCTGGAACTTCCCTCAGCACCTGGGGCTACCACATCCTTTTTTTTTTTTTCTTTTGGTATCTTTGAGTCTTTTTTATCAGTAGTTTCCATGACCAAAAAAAGACTTCTTATCTTTCAGCATGAGAGATAGAAAAATACCACAAATCCTGCAGCCAGGAGTCAGGTGTTTTGGTACGGTGGGATCTGCTTGTCCACTCTCTCCTGACGGATTTCACCTTTTGGAATTCAGGCCAATTCTGCCTCAACTGGCAGAATCCAGCATCCTCTCTGCCAGACTCCCAACCCCACAGGAAACTTCTTCCCAAGCCAAAGTCGAACTACTACTGATTGCTCTTTGAATTCAGGCATTCAGATGGGGCTGGATGCTACTGTTGTCTAACCCTCCTCTGATGTCCTGTAACCCAAGGGTTTGGAGCCTTTTTTGAGTTATGGACCTCCTTGGCGGTCTGGAGAAAATCTATGAATGCTTGCTCAGAAGAGTATTTCAAAATGTATACAATTAAATGGATAAGGTTGTAAATGAAGCTAATTATTTTGAAATACAGCTATTACAATATTGAAAAAAGAACACAACAACATATGGACCAGGGGCTCAGTGGATAGAGATCCAGGCCTAGAGATGGGAGGACCTGGGTTCAAATTTGACCCCAGACACTTCCTAGCTATGTGATCCTAGGCAAGTCACTTAACCCCCATTGCCTAGTCCCTACTGCTCTTCTATCTTGGAGCCAATCCATAGTACTGATTCTGAAACAGAAAGTAAGGGTTTAAAAACAAACAAACAAGACCCTATGGATCCTGCCACAAGAATTCCTATTGTAGAGGCAGTAAGGTGATTAGGTGGATAGAGTGTTGGGCCTAGAGTCAAGGAAGACTTGAGTTCAAGTCCAGTCTCAGGTACTGCCTAGCTGTGTGATCCTGGGCAAGTCACTGAATCGCTGCCTGCCTGAGTTTCCTCAGCTTAAAAATGAGACTAATAATAGCATCTACCTCCCAGGGTTTGTTGTGGGAATCAAATGAGAATAACTCTAAAAAGCACCTAGCCCAGTGCCTGGTACATAGTTGGCTCTTAATAAATGCTTATGCTCTTTCCCTACCTTATTCATTTGGCAATGATGAGTGTCAAGCGCCACCTCTATTGTCCTCTATCGGATTTTAGCATTCTTGAGTTATTGGGATTATTATTGAATATTGGAATTCAATATTTCAATGTAATTATTTAAATCTTTTCTTGTTCTTAAAAAAAAAATCAAAAACAATCTGTCCCTGTTTTGCCTCCCAGGGGGAAGATTAGGGAGGGAGAGAAGGAATGAGAATGTAAGTAAGCATCTACTGTGTGCCAGGCACTGCTTTTTTAATTTTATTTTTTCCTAGGTAATGGGAATAAATTGACTAGTCCAGGGTCACACAGTTGGGAAATATCAGGGGACAGATTTGAACCCAGGACTCCAGGAACTGCTTTTTACAAATATTTTCTCATTTGAGCTTCACAACAACCCTCCAGAGGTAGGTGGGTGCCATTCTTGTCCCCATTTGACAGTTGAGGAAACAGAGGCAGCCAGAAGTTAAACAACTTGCCCAGGGTCACACGACTAGTTGAGATCAGATTTGAACTCTGGTCTTCTCTTCCTAGCTCCAGCCTCCGAGCTTTATCCACTCCCGGTGCCACCAGTTGCAGCACTGAGCCCGGGCTAAGTCCTCTACAAGTGTTTGCTGAATAAATGAGTGAGTAAATGCAATGAGATCTGCTCCCCAGGCCTCCCCGCCTCCCTGAGCACCCTTCTCTGGGGACCAGAAATGGGAAGGAAGCAGCTGAGCCAATACGTTCCAGATGGAGAGAGCGGGCTGCATCTGACCACAGGCGCTGCTCGCTGCGGCTCGCTTCCCCAATCCTGGGGCGGTGGAGCGGCTCCGACCACAAGCCCGGAGACACCCCGGGGCGGCGGTCCCTGCGCGCCCCGCGCCTCCCTGCGCTGCCTCCCTCTCGGGGTGCCCGCCTCCGCCTCCGCCGAGCTCTGCGCTCTCGCCCCCGACGCCCGCGGAGGGAAGCTGCTGCTGCTGCTGCTGCTGCTGCTGAGCTCGGAGAGAAACAGCGAAAACCACAAACGAGCATCTTCTAGGTCGGAGCGCAACATTGCCCAGTTCCGTTCTGCAGCCCGACTTTTAGCCGCTACGGCCAATTAGCCATGTAGTGTCAGATTAGCGTGAGACTAATAGGCTTAGGCTGTATCAGACACTGGCGCCCAAAGCAAGGCAGAACCAGCTCCGGTCCCGAAGACTCCAGTTCAAATCCCGCCCCAGAAACCCACCAGCTGTATAACCTTGGACAAATCACGGAACCTGACAGCCTCGGTTTCTTCATCTGCCAAGTGGGAATAATAATAAATAATATTTTATGTCTATATTCTTAAATATTTTTATTTATAGATAAATGTGTAAAATTATATAAATAATAACTGCCAGCCTCCGTTTCTTCACCCGTCACACGGGGATAATACTAGCGCCTACCTCCTAGGCTTGGTGCCAGGATCAAATGAGACGGCATAAAGTGCTTTAGAAATTAAACACTTAATAACAACAATCAATAGTTAACATTTAAAAAGCCTTTCAAGGCTTACAAAGCACTTTCCAAAGAATATCTCACTGGATCATCCCAACAGCCTTGAGAGGCAGGTGCTATAGAAAGGACATCCCGAGGGCCAGCTGGGTGGCTCAATGGATTGAGAGCCAGATCTGGACTCCAGGGGTGTCCCGGGTTCAAATCTGACCTCGGAACACTTCTTAGCAGTATGACTCTGGACGAGTCACTTAATCTCCTCTGCCGAGCCCTTACTCTTCTTTGACCTTGGATCTGCTATACGGTATTTCTTTTTATTATTTAATATTTTTTTTAATTTAAAACATCTTAATGATAAATTTCCACAGACGTTTTCCAAAGAGCTATGATCCAAATCGTCTCCCTCCCTCCTTCCTTCCCCCTTCCTGGGTTAAGCACGGACTACACAGCACCGATTCTAGGCTGGAAGGGAGGGGTTTAAATAAATAAATGGCATCCGTGATACGATGGGGACGCTGCCCCTTCCGTGCACGCCTTACACCTGCCATCCTCTGGCCCAGCAGGGCGAGTGGCCCTGCGCACCAGCCCAGCTTTCCCTTTGAGCGGTTCTGAACAATCCAGCAGAAAGTCCATGTAACCCTTAAGCGTTAGCCCTTGCGGCACCTCTGAAGCTTCCCTCTCTCCCTTCTCCCATCCAGTCCTCCAAGCACTAATGACTTTCCCAGGACAACGTCTCCCCTGCCTCTCCTTCCTCCCCAGAACTGGCTTTTCAGCAGAGATAGAAGGAATAGCCTTGCATCTGAAGCCCAAAGATGGGGGTTCGAATTCGGACCCGGCTAACTTTCTAGCTAGATGACTGTAGGCGAGTCCCATTCCTTCTCTGGGTCTCACAGTTTTTCTGCTTTTGTTCTATGAGAGGTCTGGGCTGGGTGACCTCTAATGTCCCAGCCAGCTCTAACTTGTTTAATCTTTTTTTATTTTTAAACCCTCACCTTCCATCTTGGAGTCAATACTGTGTATTGGCTCCAAGGCGGAAGAGTGGTAAGGGTGGGCAATAGGGGTAAAGGGACTTGCCCAGGGTCACACAGCTAGGGAGTGTCTGAGGTCAGATTTGAACCTAGAACCTCCCGTCTCTAGATCCACTGAGCTACCCAGCTGCCCCAGCTTTGATTTTTGTCTTTGAGCTGGTGACAGGCCAAGCCTTCTTCTTCTGTCCTCTCAGCTGTTTTCTGCAATGCCAAGAGGTTCCTCCCATGTAGGGGGCTCTTGGCACCCTCTGGGGTCCTGGCTGCCACCTTCCTCATATGATATCGACCCCGAGGGAGGCTGGGAATTGCTCCTGCCCTCGTCCTTTTATGGGGAAAGGCTGATGAGAAGGAAACAAGAAGAGAGGAAGTAGCCAAAGTTTACTTAAAAGAGGAAACCGAAGTAAACAAACGTATCCTAATTCAGCCCTGGGATGGGCAGCCTTCAACCTGGCACCCACCACATGCAAAGAAGGATTCCTTTCAAGCTGAAAATTCGAGCCAGGGCTGAGGGGGGGAGGGAAGAGGACGTCACACCTTGCTTCCAAGAAGCTCCCTCCAGGCAGTGAGGAACTGCAGGCGCCACTTGCCGCCTTCCCCAGAGCAGGAAGCTTTTGTGAAGAAGGTGAGGCCAAGGGGCTTGTTCAGAGCCTCCCACAACTGGCTTCTGGCTGATCTTGGCAGGCTTATCACCCCTCAATGCACAGATCCCATTCTCTTCCGCATCCCTGGAGAGATCTAGGGCAGGGTGAGAGGGGCTTTGCCCCAGGGTGCTAAAAGGTAAGGGGTGTAAAAATGTAGCAGAATGAACCAATGACTAGGTCAAAAGTCATTTATTAGGCTCTTACTATGTACCAGGCACTGTCCCAGGTCCTGGCGATGCAAGTACAAAAGAAAGCTATTCTCTGCCTGGAAGGAACTTCTACTCTTTAAAAAAAAAAAAATTGTTTTTTTAACCCCTTACCTTCCATCTTAGAGTCAATACTGTGCATTGGCTCCAAGGCAGAAAAGAGGTAAGGGTGGGTGATGGGAGTCAAGTGACTTGCCCAGGGTCACACAGCTAGGAAGTGTCTGAGGCCAGATTTGAACCTAGGACCTCTCATCTCTAGATCTACTGAGCTACCCAGCTGCCCCCAACTTAGAAGTAATAGGAAAATGCTAGCAAGGGAGAGGGAGGTTATAGGAATGGTAAATGGAGTCCATGCGTGGCAGCGATATGAAGTTATCATAGCCATTAATTTCCTCTTCCTCGCCTCTCAATTATTTCTTGCCTTGTTTTAACATTTAAGAATTTTGTGTGTGTGTGTGTGTGTGTGTGTGTGTGTGTGTGTGTGTGTGTGTGTGTGTATCCAGGTGGCTCAGTGAATTGAAAGCCAGGCCCAGAGACAGGAGGTCCTGGGTTAAATCTGGATTCAGACACTTCCTGGCTTTGTGACCCTGGGCAAGTCACTTAACTCCCATTGCCTAGTTCTTACTACTCTTCCATCTTAGAATCAATACATAGTATAGGTAGAGGTTTAAAAAAAAGAAAGGATGACATGGAGGCATCCTGACATGGTAGATAGATATCAGGCTTGGGAGTCAGGAAGATCTGGGTTTGAGTCTTGCCTCTAACACTGCAGATGGTGACTCAGGGACAATCGGGAGACCTCTTAGAGTTCTCTGCAACTGCCAGGACTCGGGGCTGTAGAGAAGGTTCCTGATTTGTGTAGGTAGAGCCAGTTCCATCAGGTAGGAGGTCCCTAGACCAGTGCAAGGGCAGATCTAGGCAGTGCCCGGTCACTGAATTACAAAGTGATTGTTTGCCACCCTTCCAGAATGGTTCATGCCGCTTATCCCAGGTGCCCAAACTGCTAGTTATGGCTCCCTACCCGCCATCATCTCCAGCCACCCTGTAGCTACCC
Organism: Gracilinanus agilis; assembly: GCF_016433145.1. NCBI lineage: Eukaryota > Metazoa > Chordata > Mammalia > Didelphimorphia > Didelphidae > Gracilinanus > Gracilinanus agilis. The sequence goes on from NC_058131.1 coordinate 689,570,518, forward strand.
TGGCCACTGTTGCCCACTGACCTTCAAAATCCCAAATCCCCCCATCTTCATCCTTCTCTTCCTCTTCTTCCTCCTCAAGTCAAAAACTTTCCTCTCAATCAATCAATCAATCAGCAGTGTTTGTGAATGCGTGCCCCATGTCAGGTTCTCTGCTGAGTGCCGGTGATACAAAGACAAGGAAGGCAGCCCCTGCCCTCAGGGAGTTTACATGCATTCTGGGTAAATACACGAGCAAGCATATTCACAATAAATACAAATGTATGATATAATGCGGGGAGGAAGGCACTTTGCTGCCAGAGAGATCAGAACAGGTCTCCTATGGAAGGAAACAACTGAGCTGAGCTTTGAATGAAACTAGAGATTCTAAGAGGTGGAATTAAGGAGGGAGTATATTTCAGGCATGGGGCACAGCCTGTGCAAAGGCTTGGAGATGGGAGTTAGTGTCCTGTGTGAGTTGCTGCAAGAAGGCCAGTTTGGCTGGATTGTTGAGTACCACCCAGGGATATAGTCACACCTTGTTGCTCGGTCGTGTTCAATTCTACATGACCCCATGGATATTGAGTTTTTCTTGATACTGGAGTGTTTTCTATTTCCTTCTCCAGTGGGTCCCTATTTTACAGATGAAGAACTGAGGCAGTGACTTGCTCAGGGTCACATAGCTAGCCAGATTTGAACTCAGGACTTCCCGACTCTAAGCCTGATACTCTCTCCATTGCCACCAAGTTCTTAGCACAGTGCCTGACACAAAGAAGGGCTACAGAAATGTTAGTAGTCATTATTGCCATTCTCCTCCCACTTCCCCCACTCTCTCACTCACTCCAGATCTCCTCTTCCCCTGCATTCTGGCTCAGAATCCTATGATCTCCTGCCCGTAGTCATGACCTTTGGTTCCTCCTTCTAACTTTGGTCTTCAGGTTCATTTCCCCCATTTTGGTTTCACTCGCCTCCATCCCAAGCCTGGCTGCCATGGCTTGCACTTGCTGCCTCACTAGCTGCTTCCCTAGAATCATAGAATCACAGGTTCCTAAATCCAGAGGTGGAAGGGACCTCTGACCCAGCCCCTTAATTTACAGATGAGTAGACTGAGGAGCAGGGAAGTGACATGACTTGTCCAAGGTCACAGTGAGAACCAATGGCATAGACAGGATTCCCAAACACGTTCCTCTCCCTCCCTCCACCGTGATACGCTGCCCCTCATTTCACCTAGTATTCACTATTCCCAGCATGCAAAACCTCATTTTGGGATGACCCTCCTTCCCTCCAATTCCTCTCTTCCCCCTCTAAAGGCTCTCCATTTATACTGGACCGGACCGTCACTGCTGCCCCAAATCTTTTGTTATCACTCACCTTATTCCCCTCAGCTACCATTTCACACCCTTCTTCTCCACTCAGGAACTTTTCCAGGAATCTCTGCCTCTGCTTCTGCCGCTGGAACCTTTCTGGGCTCTTCTAGACCAGCTTTGGCAGAATCCCATCGAGGCCCGGACTTCCACATCCCTTTCTGGCCATCAGTAAGCTGTGATGTCACAAACCTGCCCCACTCTATGCCCTCGCTTCTCCTGTCCCCCATTTGGTGCCCTCTTCCCTCATTAGAATGGAAGATCCCCCAAAGCAGAGACCGTTGTGTTTGCTTGTATTCCTAGGTCTTGGCCCAGAGCCTGAAACGATGCAGGCACCCCCCGGAAAGTCGGAGCCTCTACCCTGTTCCTGAAAATTCAAGCTATACAAGTTCTAACTCCCTCGGTGTCATTCCCTGGTCACCAAAGAGGAGACATTCTTACCCCATGTGAGCACCAACCCCATTTCTCATGCCCCAAGTTCTACTCCCTCCTGCCTTCTCCAGGACCTTGCTCCAACCAACCATTCCTTCGGGCATAAGGAAGAGGCAGATTCAAATCTCACCTCTCACATTTACTAGCTGCATGGCTCTGGGGAAGTTGCTTAACAGTTTACTCATCTGTAAATTGGGGATGATAAGAGAATTGAGTTCAGGTCCCTAATTTTATACACAAAGAAACTGCACCCTGAGTCACACAGCTAATCAGGATCTTAAGTGGGATTTGAACCCAAGTCTTCTTACCTCTTTGGAGTTCAGGGGTACAGCTAGGTGACACCATGGATAGAGTACTGAGTCTAAAGACAGGAAGACTCATTTTCCTGACTTCAAATCACACGAGCTGTGTGATCCTTAACTCTACTTGCCTCAGTTTCCTCACCTATAAAATTAAGCTGAAGAAGGAAATAATAGCAAACCAGTCTGGCCTGAGACACTTAATAGTGGTGTGACCCTGGACAAGTCACTTAAGCCCTGTTTGTCTCAGTTTCCTCACCTGTAAAATGAGTTGGAGAAGGAAATAGCCAACCACTCTAGGATCTTTATCATGAAAACCCCAAAAGGGCTCACAAAGAGTCAGATAGAACTGATACATGACTGAACTTCCTGACTTGAAACTCTGACTTGCAAATCATTTTATAGACCTTAAATGACCAACAAATGATTATTATTCTTATCATGATTATATCTCCATCTCCTCTAGCTTCTAATTATCTGCTCACCAATATGCCTATTTCTCCAATTCTTTAAAAAAAGTCTCACCTCAATATTTCCTTTTAAAACCTCAGTCCTTGAAGCAAAACAAGCTCTTGTTCCTTTATTTCCTCCTCTTCAATGCTATTTCTTGAAAAAGTTATCAACACCCAAAAATGCCGCCTCCACTTCCCCTCTCTGCCTCTGAGCTTCTGACTTCATCACTCAAATTAAAACTGTGGCTAAGATTCACCAGAAACCAACAGCTCTTTTTTCAGCCCTCCTTCTCCTCCTCTTTCTGTTCCTCCTCTTCCTCCTCCTCCTCCTCCTCCTCTTTGAAGGACCTTTCTGAAGCTTTGGACACTGGGGTTCACTAGCTCCTCCAGTCTATTCTCCTCTCAGCCTCGGAGTCCTTCTCTCCTCCTTCCTCTCTGATAGTTTTTGTTTCTTCAAAAAGACACTCTATCTCCCTCAAAATAATAAACAGTATTTGTTTTAAACCATCAGTAAGTATCATTTACAATGGGGAGAAATTAGAAGCCTTCCCAATAAGATCAGGAGAGAAGCAAGGGTGTCCATTATCACCACTACTAATTAATAGTGTACTTGAAATGCTAGCTGTGGCAGTTAGAGAAGAAAAAGAAATTGAAGGGATCAAAGCAGGCAATGAGGGACACTAAACTATCACTCTTTGCAGAGGACATGATGGTATATACCTAGAGAATCTGAGAAAATCAACGAAAAAGCTAGTTGAGATAATCAATAACTTTAGCAAAGTTGCAGGGTACAAAATAAACCCACATAAATCATTAGCATTCCTATATGTTTCCAACAAGACCATTTAAAATCACTCTAGACAAGATAAAATACTTGCCAAGACAAATTCGGGAATTATATGAATGTAACTACAAAACACTCTTTCTGATAACCCCAACTGCTACTGTCCTTCAGTGCTCCTGAAACACTAGGTAGCATAGGACGGTCCTAGAGGCAGCTACTACTTGACTTTTCAGCAACTGACCATCTGGTGGTTTGGTGAGGTGGAAAGAGCCCAAGCCCAGGACTTTAAAGGCCTGGGGTCTGGACCAAGCCCTACCACTAACTGTTTGACTTTTGACAAGTCATTTCTCTGGACCTCAGATCCCTCTTCTATAAAATAAGCGTAGGCTGATACAATCTATAAAGCTCTTCTTGCTCTAAATTCTGTGATTTATCGATGGAGGCAGCCCTACACATCCTTTCCTTTTACAGAAGAAGGATCCCAGGACTGAAAAAATTAAGTGGTTTATCCACAGTCAAGAAGCAAAGTTCAGATTCTAACCAGGGCCTCTACTTCTAAATAGAGTGCTCTTTCTGCTCTAACACGTGAAGAAAAGGTTTTTTCCCACTTTACAGATGAGCACACTGAGGCCACATTCCAAGCCAGTACCCTTTCCAACCTACCCAGTCCACTCCCCCTTCCACTTTACAGAATCACAAAATCCCACTATAGCCTTCAAGTCCAATCCATACTTGAGAAGTGGTCGTCCACCTTTTATATGAAGATCCTCAGGGAGGGGGAACCTGTCACCAACTGGAATCATATATCCATAAGGCAGCCCTTCAGATACTTGGAAATTGCTATCATATACCCCATCTAAAGCAGGGAGAAGGGAGAGATCTTTTACTCTCTTTCTACCTTAGTTTCCCCATCTATAAAATGGAAATAATAGTAGAACTTGCCTCACATAGTTGTTGTGAGGATGGAAGGTAAGGATTTAAAAAAAAATGTTTATTGATTGACTCTTTGCTGACTAGATAGGTGATGATAATACCTTTAGGTATTCTCTCCCCCTCCCCAGGCCATTGATATTTCCATACCAATGGCCTCAAAACTAGAAAGAAAACTATAAATCTACCCTGATGGTAGATTTCAGAATTCCTGGATGGCCAATCGAGTCAATTTTTCCTCTGGCTGGGAAGAGCCAGACAGGGATATAGTCTCTGAGCAAACAGCATTTCAGACATTCAGGGGAATATAGATGGTGCTAAGTCACTCTAGCATCCCAGAATCACCTGTCTTGGAAAACCGACACCCTCATCCCATCCTGCCCTCGTCTTCCCCTTAAGATCACAGATTTAAAGTTAGAAGGGCCTTCAGAGACCACATAGCCCAACATCTTCATTTCACAAATGAAAACACCAAGGGTCAGGGGTGAGGGCTGGGGTTGGTAAATGCCTTCCCCCATAGTCCATTGTCAGAGGTGGGTTTTGAACCCAGCTCTTCCTGACTCCAATTCCAGTGTCCTCTCCACTGTACCATGCTGGCTCTCAAAGGATGATACCAGGCACCGACAGAGGAGGAAGATAGAGACCCAACATTCTGCCTTCCTTTTCATCCACACACTGAAGAGAAACACACAGAGACAAATTCACATTCAGAAAGCCTCCAAGGACACTTAGACCATCTACCTATACCTTTCCCAAGCTTGAGGAGTTTACTTGGCTTTGATTCTTTCTCTGAAAATAACTGAGTCTACCTAGAAGCTGCAAGGTCATGGCTGATATAATCGAGAAGCTTTCATCCCTCTCCCCGTCTTGTTCTTCCAGCGAAATGCCCTGATACATGTGGGGACGATGACCTCCTGAATGCAGTGTGTTTGCTCCCCATTCTGACATCTTCCCTAATCATAATCTTACTGTAAGTATCCCTCAGGGTTCTGTCCTGGGTCTTCTTCGCTTCTTCCACTCTCTACTTTACTTGATCTCAGCAGATCTCATGGATTTCATGATCAATTAATAATCATATCAATTATTTATTAATATTAATTAATCTGATAGTTAATTCTCAAATCTACTGTCCTCCCCCAACCTCTCTACTCAACTTGCAGTCTTGCATCTCCAACTGGATGTCCAGAGACATCTTCAACTCAACGTGTCCAAAATCAAACACATTACCTTTCTCCCTAAATCTTCCTCCTCTACTCCCTTCTCTTTGACTGTAGAGGGACGACATCATCGTCTCAGGCCCTCAGGCTCAAAACCTAAGAGTCATCGTAGATTCTTTACTATCTCTCACCACCACTACCTTTAATCACCATATCTAAGCTATTGCCAAGGTTGGTCAATTTTAGTTTTCCAACATTTCTTGAATATATTCCCTTTTCTCTGTGACATTGCCATCCCTTTAACGCAAGTCCCCACCTCTGGATTACCACAATAGCCTCCTGGTGGGTCTGTCTGCCTCAAATCTCTCCCCACTCCAGTCCATGATCTATTCAGTCATGTAAAGTGATCTTCCTAAAGCCCAGGTCCATCCATGTCACTCCTCTACTCAATAAACTTCTGTGACTCCCTATTGCTTCTTATTAGCATTCAAAATACTTTACGCCCTACCCCCCTCCTATCTTTCCAGTCTTCTTACATCTTACTGCCTTACTCTTACTCTTTGACTCAGTGACATTGGCCTCATTTCTTAAACTTGGGCTCTGAGCATTCTTTCTAGTCACCCTCATGCTTGAGATACTCTCTATCCTCTGTTCCAACTGCTGATCTCCTTGGCTTCCTTTAAGTTCCACTTAAAATCTGATCTTTTACAGGATGCCTTTCCCAACCTTCTTAATTCCAATGCCTTCCCTCTGTTAATTATTTACTATTTATCCTGTATATACTCTGCTCTGTATAGATGTATTTATATATTGTCTATCTCATTGGATTATAAGCTTCTTGAGGGCAGGGACTGACTTTTGCTTCTTTTTGTATCATTAGCATTTAAACAGTGCTTGGGACACAGTGCTTCATAAATATTTATGGATTGATTAACTGAATAAGTGATTTTCTCAAAGATATACAGATATCAGTGAAGGGATTTGAACCAGGGTTTTCTGTCTCAGAGCCAGGACTAGAACCCAAGTCTCTAGACTCCCAGTTTAAGACCCTTTCTACAATACAATGAAGCACTGTATCAGATAGCAATTAAGACAAGAGCTCTGAGGATAAAACACAGAACTGTCTTCTTCCTCTCTGTGGTACCCAGCATTGCCACCTCTAGACCAATGGGTATAGAGGAAGACCACATAGAGGCATGCCATCTTCCCTCTTGTCCATTAGATGTCATCTTTTTTGTCCTTTCCACTATACTGAGTGGTGGGATTGCCACCATGCTGGCCTTCCCAAAGCAGGCAATTCCATTCCTTCTCCAGTAATCTGTGGACTTTTAAAGAAAGCAGTAACATACTTCTCTGGTCTTGTGATATGGGATCATCAGGCACATGAATGGGCCTGAGGGAGGGGAGGAGACCCAAGTTATTCCTGTCTGCTGCCTCCTTCATCCTGGAGCTTGCCAGGAAATTCCAAAGAGCCAGGAAATGGTGCCATGATTTAACCTCAAGAAGGGAAACAACTGAATATCATTTGCCAAATTCTTGTGGATTCTGGCCAAGACAGAAGGTGTGGAAATTGCCAGGAACTGTTTGTTTTCTGTGCTAGCAAGAGAATTAGTTCGGATTTTAGATTCATAACATTTCTCAACTGGAATAGACCCCATTGGCCATCTACCTGAACAGGATTCCTCTGTCCAACATTCCTGACAAATTGCCATCTAGCCTCTAGGTGAACACATCCAGTGAAGGGGAAGTCATTACCTGTTGGAGAAACTCGTCAATCACTCAAAAACCAACCACATGCCAGGAGCAAGTGCTTTGTCCTTAAAGAGCTTAAAACGACTCATTGTGCATTTATGAAAGTTCTTCTTACTCCAAAATTTGTTCTTATTTTAAGCTGAAATCCGCCTCTCTTCATCTGTCCTCTGAGACTGAAGAAAATGATCCAGACCCCTTTATCAAACAATTGGTCAATCAATCGACATTTATTAAGCATCCTACTTTGTGCCAAGCACTGTGCTAAGTGCTGGGGATGCAAAAAGAGGAAAAAGATAGTTTCTACCTCATGATGACCCTTCAAATACTTAAATGAAAGTTATCCTGACTCCCCTCAATCTTTTCTTCTTCAGGGTCAATCTACCAAGTTCTTAAACTGACAAGGTTTCCAGACCCTAAAAATCCTGGTCACAGTCCTTGCTCTAGAATAGATGCTTCTTTCCCCTCAACATCCCAGTGCCCCTGAGTTGATCCTTCAAGTTGGTCTTCCCCCACCCTGGAGCTCAGAACTTTTTCATTCTTCTTTCCCTGGGAATTCTGTGGCCTGTCAACTCTGCTCCAGGGACACCCAAATCCATCTCTCCGACCCTTATCTGTCTCTGAAACTATAGTTCTATTTAAACACTTGAAAGCTCCACCTGTCTGACAGCTCAGATTCAGCATGTCTAAAATGGAATTCTGCCCAATTCCTCCCTCCTGCACCACCATCCTTCTAGTCATTCATATTCACCATCTTGGAGTTATCCAAAACTCTGTCCTCTTCAACACCCACATCCTGTTAGCTTCCAAGTCTTGTTGAAGCTTTGTTGTTATTGTTCAGTCATTTCAGTCATGGTTTTCTTGGCAAAGATCTTGGAGTGCTTTGCCATTTCCTTCTCCATCTCATGTGACAAATGAGGAAACTGAGGCAAACAGGGTTAATAGACTTGCCCAGGGTCACACACCTAATATCTGAGACCAGATCTGAACCCAGGAATATGAGCCTTCCCAGGACCAGCACTCTATTCACTGCTCCACCCAGCTGCTGAAGCTACCTCCATAATGTTTTCATATCTGTCCCTAAATTTCCATTTGGGCACAGACTCATTCATTGTCTTTGTCATTACAAAAGCATCTTTATTGCCTCCCTTGTCTAATCTATTCTCCACCCAGATACCAAATTTTGTTTTTCTTAACTCTTACCTTCTGTCTTGGAATCAATACTGTGTCTTGGTTCCAAGGCAGAAGAGTGGTAAGGGCTAGGCAATAGAGGTTAGGTGACTTGCCCAGGGTCACACAGCTAGGAAGTGCCTCAGGCCAGATTTGAACTCAGGACCTCCTATATCTAGCAGATACCAAATTAATATTGTTAAAACTCAGATCTGAGTATAAGGGAGAGGAGATTTTGTTTCCCAGGTCAGTCACAGAAAACAAAGGACAGATAAGAGAATGGAGAAAATGAGGATTTAATGTGTTAACACCCAGTCATCCCTTTATAAAATGTAAATACCTTTTCCTGATGGAATTAAAAGGAACAACTTCATAGAAAGAGCAAAAATTGGACATCATTTTTCCAGGCTTTAAATAGTCAAATCCTAGATGTGTCCATTTTTTGAAGAGAATGTGGGCCAGGAGCATTGTGAAAGAGAAATTCCCTCCTCCTTCCCTCTCGCCATTATTGAACACATTACTTTGAAGCAAAACTTGGAAAGTTCAAGGCAAGGTTGAGGGAACAGAGCCATCTACCCGAGAAAGACATGAATACAGAGAAGCAGTCATTTGAGGAAGTCACTTTCGGGCGCCTGACATCTGGCATCAGAGAAGGAAGCCAGCTGTGAACTCCAAAGAGAGCTACTGGGAAATCAGAGAATTACAGAGTACAGGAGAGGACTATGAAAGACCAGCAGATGCACCGAGTCGAGAGTAGAGTTTTATGACATGTGGAGAGAAAAGAACTTGAGGCTCTTTGGTACCAGAGTTGAGAGTTGCCTTCTTGGCCATGTGTTTCCTAGAAATGTGTCTCATTACCATTCCTCTCTAAGGTTCTGTTCATTTCCCCCATGGATTATCTATCTATCTATCTATCTATCTATCTATCTATCTATCTATCTATCTATCCCTTACCTTCTGTCTTAGAATCAATACTAAATATCAGTTTCAAGGCAGAAGAGTGGTAAAGGTAAGGGCTAGGCAATTGGAGGTAAATTACTTGCTCATGGTCACACAGCTAGGGCATATCTGAAGTTGGATTTGAACCCAGGACCTCCCATCTCCAGTCCAGGATCTCTATCCACTGAGCCACTCAGCTGCCCCTTCTATATGTATTTATGGGTGACTGTGTCCCAGATTTAAAGAAGAAATGTGTTCTGGGGATTGTTTTTACTATACCATCTTAGTAAATGCTTTTGCTAAGAACGGATTATATCTATGGGCTGAGTATTAATGGGATGTGCACCACTGGGGACCAGTGAACTATATAGTTAGGAGCTGGTACTCATAGCCTGTACTCTAAAATCTAGGAGGAAACCCAGATGACCAATACAAGTGCAATTTGGGGAGTATACTACCAGAGGTGCTGTATGTCCCTGCCCTGCTCAAATAGTTTCAATAATTCCACATTGTCTCTAGAATCAAATGCAAAATCCTCATCCTGGCATTTAAAGTTGTCTACGGTCTGACTCCTACTTGCCTTCCCCTTCCCAGTCATCTCATATCATTTCCCTCCCCCAAAATTCCATTTTCTTCTACTCTCATTGTCTTTAAGGGAAAAAAAAACCCTCACCTTCCATCTTAGGATCAATACTGCATATTGGTTCTAAGGCAGAAGAGTGGTAAGGGCTAAGTGACTGGCCCAGGGTCACACAGCTAGGAAATGTCTGAGGCCAGATTTGAACCCAGGACTTCCCTTCTCTGGGCCTGGCTCTCAATCCACTGAACCACCCAGCTGCCCCTACTCTCATTGTCTTGTTAGTTGTTTCCCAACTCCCACTTCTGACTGTTGCATAAGCTGTCACCCAAACCTGGAATTTGGGTTGTGGAGAGCCCTCTCTTCTTCTCTGTCTTACACCCTCCCTTGTTTGCTTTGAAGCACAGCTTAGGCAACATCTCCTACCAGACATCTAAATAGCCTCAGTTATACTTGAAGGAGGAGGCTCTACATCAGTGATTCCCAAAGTGGGCGCTACCGCCCCCTGGTGGGCGCTGCAGTGATCCAGGAAAGCGGTGATGGCCACAGGTGCATTTATCTTTCCTATTAATTGTTATTAAAATTTTAAAAAAATTAATTTCCAGGGGGCTAAGTAATATTTTTTTCTGGAAAGGGGGCGGAAGGCCAAAAAAAGTTTGGGAACCCCTGGTCTACATGGTCCCTTCCAACTCCCCAAGTCTAGTGTGGAAGAACTCCCCTGTCATTTATGGCATTGCTCACCAGGTGGCACACTTACACTATATTTTAAAGATCTTTGCCATCCTTGGAAAAGGAACTTCTGTTCTGGGTTTTCCAAAACAAAGCAAAATTGTAGATGAGATTAGAGAATGCCACTAAATAGTTTTCTCTTTTTGTTTCTTCTTTCTTTCTTCCTTTCTTCTTCCTTTCTTCTTTCTTTCCTTTCTTCCTTCCCTCCCTCTCTTCCCTCCCTCCTTCCTTTCTTCCATTTCCCTTGCCTTCTGTCCTAGTATCAGTTCTAAGACAAAAGCATGGAAAGAGCTAGGCAAATGGGGTTAAATGACTTGCCCAGGGTCACACAGTTGGAAAATGTCAGAAGTCAGATCTGAACCTAGGACCTTCCATCTCCAGGCCTGTCACTTGATCCACTATGTTCAACCTTCTTTAAATTCTGCCAAATTATAACTCATGTGCCCCTATCTCTACCCCAACTCAAGAAGAAAGTGCCATCACTATTACAGGGAATCAAAGCCATCTTCTAGGGACATGGGCCAGGAGCCAGGAAATCTAGATTTTGGCTGAAATTAACCTTAAAAAGCAGAGGCTGGCTTCTGGGTGATCCTTCTGAAATTATAAGATCATAGGCAGAAATCTGGAGGGGACATTAAAAGCCCAATCTCCCATTTTATAGAGAAAGTCAAAACTCAGGAAAATTTAGTGACCTGCTCAGGGTCACTTAACCAGAAAGTGTCTGAGACAGGATTTGAATCTAGGCTTTAACTTCAAATTCAGAGCCTTATTGGTTCCCAAGTGATATCTCTCATAATAGAATAGACCACTGGTTCCCAAACTTTTTTGACCTACCGCCCCCTTGCCAGAAAAAATATTACTTAGCTCCCTGGAAATTCATTTTTAAAAAAATTTTAATAGCAATTAATGGGAAAGATAAATGCACCTCTGGCCATCACTGCCTCCCTGGATCACTGCAGCACCCACCAGGGGGCGGTGGCGCCCACTTTGGGAATCACTGGAATAGAGGAATGGAAAAACTAAGACCTTCCTTTTTTCCCAGATGCAGAAAATTTCCTTCAAAGGTACCATGGAGTGGCAAAAAGACCAGGAAAGACTCAGCTCCCTCTCTTACCCATACCGGACATACATCACCCTGAGATTTGATTTCTCCTTTGGAAAAAAAGAAGGGATCAGATTTGACAAAATCTGGGGTCCATTTCTTCTCTAGAGGTTGTGATTAATCCCATTATTTTCTGTGCTGGCCTGATCTCATCCACATGTAGGGTAGTGATGGGGCCATGCTTTAAGAAGGATATTGGTAGCCTGGAGAAGACAGTAAACAAGGTGGTGAGGGGGCTGAGCCATTTGACTGTAGAACTGAAGGAACTGCTGATATTTAGCCTGGAAGCTGGGTTTAAGTACCCCAAAGTTTATTAAGTAGAAAGGGAACTGAACAAATTTTGGTTGACCCCAGAAAGGTAGAACTGAGGTGGGGATGGAGAGAAGCAGTTTCTGCTGGAAGAAAAGAAAATATTTCCTACAATTTGAGGCATCCCAAAGTGGAACAGACTGCCTCAGGCAGCAAGGAGTTCCCTATTGTTTGAGTGTTTCAAGTGGAAATAAAAGAGAGGGCTCTGGAAGAGGGAGTAGGACTCACAAACCTGGATGACTCTGCCTCACTTAAATCAAGTCCATGCACAAGTAGACATCGTCCATGATCGCGATGTCATCGGTCCTCTCTGAAAAGAGACCAGCAACAACAATAGCCGAGGGTAGAAAACTGGCAACAGAGAAAGTGGGCAGAAACCTTGGCTCTCCTGGCTGAAGTGAGAAGCTGGGGAAGACTGAAACTCTCCCAATCTTCTCTTCCTCTCGTCCTCCGCCCTGTTTCATCTTAGTGAGGTTAGACCCAGAAGAAAGAGAAAGGGGGGGTCCAAATGCCTAGAAGCCACCAAAAGGCACAGGTTAAAAAATGGGAAAGTCAGAGGCTCACAGACCCCTGGAAAGGGGCTTAGTCGTCCATTGAAGACCAGAGGTGTCAAATATACCCCTCCCTCCATTCCCATGGGCGGGAAACCCAGATTAATATGTAGTGGTTCAATGGATAGAGAGCCAGACCTAGAGACTGGAGGTCTTGGGTTCAAATGTGGCCTCAGACACTTCACAGGTGTATGACCCTGGGTAAATCACTTCACCCCAATTGCTTACCCTGGCAAGGGCTCTCTTCTACCTTGGAACCAATAGTTGGTATTGTTTCTAAGACGGAAGATAAGGATTTTAAAAGAAAAGAAGGGGCAGCTCGGTGGGTCAGTGGATGGAGAGCCAGGCCTAGAAACAAGGGGTCCTAGGTTCAAATCCGGCCTCAGACACTTCCCAGCTGTATGACCCTGGGCAAGTCACTTGACCCCCATTGCCCACCCTGACCGCTCTTCCACCTAGGAGCCAATATACAGAAGTTAAGGGTTTAAAAATTAAATGAAAAACATAATTTTTGGGGAATTGGGCAATATTTAGCAAAACAAACAGAAATACAATGGAACATAGATCATGTTAACATAAATCAATATACAGCCAATTCCTGACCTCAGTTTACCACTCTCAGCACAGCTGTGCTTAGGATTGAAGTTTTCTCAGTTACTATGGCAACATGTACAACTTTCTTCTCAAAAAAACCATTGTGAGCCCTCTAAGTAGTTTGATCTGTAACCTGACTTATGGAATTCTAATTCTGATTATGTATATTAAAAAAGCATCCCATAGATTTGGCTTATAGATGGGGGATCCTTGAGGGGAGTGTGCAAGGACCTGGGTTATCTTGGCCAGAAATGCAGTCAGATCCTAAGGCTGATGCAAGGAGTTTTCTTATAATTGTACATCTCAAGCAGCCCAAATGTCTTATCTGAAAACTGACTTCCTGTGGATCACTCCGTTATTGTGTCCATGTCCCTTTGATTGTTTATAGAAAGTTGGGAGGAGTGGGATACTGCTTTTCCTGAATTCAGGGAATTGCACCTATTTGTTCTCTCTCTCTCCACTTGGAAAATCCCTGATCTTTATTAGAAATCAATTACCTAATGTTGTATTTTTCCTTTTAATTTGGTATTTTTTTTATTGTTTTTTAAAAAACTCTTATCTTCTGTCTTAGAATCCATACCGAGTATTGGTTCCAAAGCAGAAGAGAGATAAGGACTAGACATTTGGGGTTAAGTGACTTGCCCAGGGTCACATAGCTAGCAAGTGTCTGAGGCCAGATTTGAACCCAGGATCTCTCTCTATCCACTGAGTCACCTAGCTGCTGCCTCTTGATTAATTGTTTTTTAGTGTATAAAAGTCTGTCTCTCCCTGTATTCAAGGTCAGTCCTGATTTGTTGGGCACTTACCGAGCATTATTTAATAAATCAATCAGCTCAGAAGATCAAATCTTTATTTCCTCAGTCTTTTTATCTTAAGCTCATTACAAAGGATCTTTATGTGCTGTTTAATGCTCTTCCCACTCCTCCGGTTTCTATTTGATTAATCTATTCCTCTCATTTTGCTGATGAGGAAAGGGGAAGTCCTTGGTGAGTTGGATAAAATGCCTTATCCACTCTTGCATTTAATAAGTGGCAGGGTCAAGATTTGAACCCTGATTCCAGTTCATCCCACTGCCTTGGGGTGGAGGAAGGAGACACCATTTTCTTCTCATTTTTCCAGCAGAGACAAAAGACATCCAGCTCTGGGTTGGAGGTGAACAAGGAAGAAGAAAGAAATCCTGCCCTTGAGAAGACAATAAGATATGACATGGAATTAAAGTGAACAAAGAGCTCCCACAGTGGTAAAAGCACTGAATTTAGGGTTTAAAAAGCTTGATTGGAATCCCAGTTCTGCTACTTATTAGCTGTATGACCTCAGATAAACTTTGCCTCTCTTTGTCTGCATTTAGGTGATGTTGTACCTAGATGCTAGACTTGGAGACAGAAGGCTTGAGTTCAAATCCAGTCCTAGACCCTTATTGGATGTGTGACTCTGGATAGATCACATAACACCCCTGTGCCTCAGTTTCCTCTGTGAAATGAGGGGCCTGGGAATGGTGGCCTCCAGGGTCCCTTGCAGCTCTGACTCTGGTCCTCATCAGGAAAACAAGGAGGTTGAATTAGATGATCCCTCTCCAACTCCAAAATCCTACAATGGAATCCAATTGAATCAGGTTATCTTGCTTTCTCCTTTAGCATCTGCTACAGGCAGCTGGAGCTCTCTGACATCTTCAGGAAGACAACCTTCTGTCCTGCCCATTGTATGACGCCATTTTCCACCTGGGTAGAGGTTATTTTCCTATCAAATTGGGAAGCAAATAATGAAGCTCCCCCCGTTCTGTTCACAAAGGAAACATTTCAAGGACACAAGCCTAGGCTGAAGGTCTGGGCCATTATAGGATCAGGGGGGGAGGGTGGTGGTAAAAGCTGCGCCAAATGAGAGAAAAGGCCACTGGTCTAGGCACAAGGGGCCTCGGGGGCCTGGGAGTTGTCCCAGATCTCTAAGGGTTCTTTCAGCTCCAAATTCTGCCATTGTGCCTTCTGTTATATCTTTATGAAGCCCAGATGTCTTCAGAACTGTGGAGATGCCCAACGTCTACTCTTTCCCCACTGAAGTCCTCATTTTTACCTTCAAAGAGCCAATGGTCTCAGACTCTGAAAACTTTTCACCCATGAAAATCTGCTCTCAGGTTACCTGATCCAACCCTTTTCTGATACAAGTGATAAAAGGGAGGATGAGTGGGAAAGGGACTTATCCAAGGTCACGTAACCAGTTAGTGGCAGCGTCAGAATTGCTCTGGCCCTCCTCATTCTAAATCTGATGGTTTTTTTTTTAACTATTACCTTCTGCACCACTAAGAATTCTAAGACAAAAGGGCAAGGGCTAGGCCTTTGGGACCATGTCCTAGGAAGTATCTGAGGTCGGATTTGAACTCAGGTCCTCCTGACTCCAGGCCCAGCACACCATCCACTATGCTATCTACTTAGCTACTCTCCCCTCCTTCCCCCTTCCCCAATGTTCTTTCTACTGCCCATGAAAGGAAAGTTAAAAAAAATCCTTCTGGAAAGGACCAAGGAGAGAAGAAAGTGGGTTTGCTTTCCAAAAATTGAAGGACTCAAATTTGTAGCCAAGGCAGTAGCAGTTTAAAAAGCAACATTTAAGCGACTGTGTAAATCTGGGCATTCTGAATGCTTGAATGTGTGCAGAGGGAGAAGTGAACGACATTTCGCTTTACCAGTGCTGTATAAAAATAAGTGGAAATGCAATTCTTGTCCTGGAGAATAAAAATGTTTAAAATTGGCACCATAAAAAAATGTATGTTGTTGAGAAGAAAGTAATGGATTTGGAATCACAGGGCACAAGTTTAAATCTACCTCAGCTCCCTTCCTGTGTGACTTTGAGCTAGTTTATAACCTCTCTGGGTCTCAGTTTCCATGTCTATAAAATGAAGGGTTGAACGAAGGTCCTTTCCATCACTAGATCCATAACACCTCTCATCTACCACCATCCCCTCCAATATATCCTCCACGCTACTGCCAGACTAAATTCCTCTATCCTTTGACATGGCCATATCTCACTCCTTCACTCAAAAATGTTCACTGGCTCCCTAGTGTCTGTGGAAGCAAATTCACTCTTTAGGTTGGCAGGGAAGTCCGTCAACAACCTAGTTCCACCATACCTTTCTTATTTCTCCCCTCCACTGACCCTCCAGACAAACTGGCCTATTTATCAGGCCAGAGGCTTAGAGACAACACATCACTTTTTTTTTTTTTTTTTTTTTTTTAAACCCTTACCTTCCGTCTTGGAGTCAATACTGTGTATTGGCTCCAAGGCAGAAGAGTGGTAAGGGTAGGCAATGGGGGTCAAGTGACTTGCCCAGGGTCACACAGCTGGGAAGTGTCTGAGGCCAGATTTGAACCTAGGACCTCCCGTCTCTAGGCCTGGCACAACACATCACTTTTATAAAATGGAAGGTCAGAGAATTTAAAGGATTTCTCTAAGATCACAGAGCTGTTAAGTATCAGTCATAGATTGATTGATTTATCTATTTATCTATTAATTAATTAATCAATCTATTTATTTATTCATTCATTCATTTATTTATTTAAAGCCTTACCTTCCATCTTAGAATCAATACTGAATATTGGTTCCAAGGCAGAAGAGTGGTAAGGGTGGGCAATGGGGGTCAAGTGACTTGCCCAGGGTCACACAGCTAGGAAGTGTCTGAGGCCAGATTTGAACCGAGGACCTCTCATCTCTAGGCCTGACTCTCAGTCCACTGAGCAACCCAGCTGCCCCTTCAGTCATAGATTTAAACCTATATCTTCTTCACTCCAAACTCTGTACTTGGGCTGAATTATGGCTGACTCTCATTCCCGCCCAAAGCTCTCCAGTCATGCTATCTCTTATTTCTGAATTTTTCTTCCTCCTTTTTTTTTGCCTACTTATATCCCTCCTCGTCTTTTAAAGACTTCGTAAGCCTCCGAGCTGTCCTAGTTTTACTAGGAGGTGGGCACAAGCTGTAGAATGAGAGCTGGGTGGAAGATGGACACCCATAGTGGATGAAGGGCCATGAAGAGAGCTCAGCAAGCCCTCACTCCGGAGGAGCTAGTCCTCCCTGAGCAACTGGTACACCTCAGTCAGCTGTCTCTGCAGACAGGCTGAACCAGGCTGAGGGAAACCAACAGGGAGTTGGGGGGGCGTGTGTAGACTTTCCTCAGGGGATCACGTGGATAAGAGCACTTTGTTCCAATGGCCATGAAGGTGGTGTAAGCAGGCACTCCTGAAAGCTTAGAGTTTGGGCAGACATCAAAGACGCCAAGGCCGATCACTGCATCCCAGAGCATATCAGTCACCTTTATTTTTGTCCGGTCACTGGACTTCGATGACTTTGGAGGAGAGAGTCAGGTTGATGACTTTGTGCAACTCCACTTCACTTAAATCCAACTCATGCACAAGTCAAAAGACATCGCCAATGACTTCCTTTTGGTCGCCTTCAAGTACAAAGGACAGCAACCAGCCAAGCCTCAGAGCTGTCCAAAAATGTAATGGAAATGGGGAGAGGGTGGAAAGGAGAAATCCAGGAAGGGAAGAAGTAAGTTTCTCTCTATGCGAGATATTCAAGGGGAAAACTGGGGACATCTTGTTGGGTTGGGGTGTTGTCAAAGAGATTTTGCACAGGCTCTCCAACTTGCCTGGAATGCCCCTTCTTCTAACCTCTCTGCCTCTTAGGGTCCTTATTTTATTTTCTTTTTTAAACTCTTACCTTCTGTCTTAGAATCAATACTGCCTATTGGTTCCAAAGCAGAAGAGCAATAAGGGCTAGGCAATGGGGATTAAGTGACTTGCCCAGGGTCACACAACTGGGAAGTGTCTGAGGTCAGATTTGAACCCAAGACCTTCCATCTCCAGGTCTGGCTCTCAATCCACTGAGCCACCCAGACCAGATTAGAGTCTTTAGTTGATATCTGGGATCAGCTCAGGATCCAGCTCTTAAGACAAGCCTTTTTCTTACCTCTCTTGACATCATCAGTGTTCTGCACCTCCCTAAATTATATTTATGTTGTATCCCTTACTACCCTTGTGGCAAACCTACGACATACGTGTCAGCGCTAACACGTGTAGCTGTTTTTGATGACATGCGGCCGCATGCAGAGAAGCACGTTATTTAAACTATAAATATCGCAAAATTATGGGTTTTTTTTTCTCAGAGTGACACACCACCAGAGTTATGCTCTGTTTCTTGGCGAATCTTGACACACCGAGCTCCAAAGGTGGCCCATCACTGCCTTAGTAGAATGTAAAGCTCTTTGAAGGCAGACACTGTTTGACTTTTGTCTTTGCATTTCCAGCACTGTGCCTGGATCCTAGTGATGGACACAAAACAAGTGCTGAATAATGCCCTTTCCTTCATTCCTTCAATATCGAATGGGAATGGGGAAAAGCCACTAAACAACAAAACATTTTTCTGAGCTTTCGAGTTCACACAAAGTCTCCTTTACACCAATTCTAAGAGGTAGCTAGTACAAGTATTAATGTGCCCATTTTACAGATGAGACCACCAAGGCTCAGCATCAAGTAGCATAATGCCTGGCATAGAGAAGGCACTAAATATTTATGTCAGTTGATGGATAGACAGAGAGACAAGAGTCCGCACCAAGCATCACCTGCCTCACAGTTCTGTCGCCCTCTTAGCCTCCACCAGGTCTAAGATCACCATCAGAGGGGTGAGCACTGTCATCATTTGCATAGTTTCTGAACCCTTGGACCCCTGACTGCCTTTCATCCCCGTAGGGAAGGGGAAATTTCCATGCACACAAAGCCCTTTATTTCCTTATGCAAAAATGCTACATTACAGGTCCATAAAAATGGCCACCTCTCCTTTGTGTCCTGCCTACAAGGGAGGCGGAAGGGACCGATTTCATGGAAAGGTACAAAACCTTCCCAGAGCTGGATTTGAATACTTCTAGCCCAGTTTTTCCAAATAGCTAGAACTGTGGAGTTAGGGCCAAAAGAGCTGGTGGTAGCCAAATTGGTCTCAAGATGGATCCATTATTCTGTTTTGTGAATTCCAGGCTGTTCTGGATGTCCAAAGGGACTAAAAGGGTACTTGAAGAGTGGTGAGGTGGCTCAGTGGCTAGAGCTCAGAGTCAAAGTCTAGAAGACTCATGTCTGAATTCAAATCTGGTCTGGGACACTTGTTAGCTGTATTTAACAAACAGTTTAACCCTGTTTGCCTCAGTTTCAGGGCTGTTAGAACAGTGGCACAGTGGATAGAAAGCCAGGCTTGGAGTTGGGGGAAGTGGACCTGAGTTCAAATTTGACCTCATACACTTCCTAATTGTGTCACCCTGGGCAAATCACTTAACCCCAATTGCCTAACCCTTGCCCATCTCTCCTAGAGTTGTTAGTAGGTCAGAAAGTAAGGGTTGTTGGTTTTTTTTAAGTACTTGTTTAAGTCCCCTCACTTTGGATGGTGGTGATGATGGTGACAGCTAGCACCGATCTAGCAGTTTACAAACATTATCTCAGTTTAAACAATTCCAACAAGTTAAACAATTCCAATCCAGTTTTAATAATAATACATTCACCCTACAGTAGAAGGATGCCTAGATTTTGAGTCAGGACCCTTGGATCTAAATTTTCTACTCTGAGACTACCCTATTACCTGTGAGAACTTGGGTAAATCATTTCTCCTTTCTGGGTTTTCTGTTGCCTCATTTGCAAAAAAAGAAGTTAAACTAAATGTTTAATGTCTCTTTCACCAGTTAGATGGCAAAATGAATAAGTGTTGAGCTTGGAGTCAGGAAGAACTGAGTTCAAATCCAGCTGCAGACACTTACTAACTATGATCCTGGGCAAGCCACTTAACTTCTCTCAGTCTCAGTTTCCCTCTTCTATAAAATGGAGACAATAACAGTACCCATCCTCCAGGATTATTATAAGGATCCAATGAGATAACATATGTATAGCACTTTGCAAACCTTAAAGCACGATGTAAATGTTAGTTATTTTTATTATTAGCAACATCAGCACCATTACAATAAATAATCATAATGAACCCATAAACCCTCCTGGCTTGAAGTCCTTCAAAGAAGGCGTCTTTTTCACTTTCATAAAACTTCTGTGGCTTCATTTAGGGGGATGAAAGCTTTTTCTCTCATTCTTCCTTCTCTGGAGCATTCTAACCCACATTTGGAACTGTCAAATGCAATAAATCAGGACTCAATTTATTGTTTTGTTGATTTTCCAGACTTAAGAAAATGATGGAGAAAATGTTAAGAATGCAGAATAAGGGGAAACTGGGTGGATCAGTAAATTGAGAGCCAGGCCTAGAGACAGGAGGTCCTGGGTTCAAATATGACTTCAGATGCCTAGCTGTGTGACCCTGGACGAGTCACTTGACTCTGGGCGAGTCCCTTGACTCCAGGCAAGTCACTTGATCCCCTTTGCCTAGCCCTTACTGCTCTTCTGCCTAGGAACCAATACACAGTATTCCAAGACAGAAGGTAAGGGTTTAAAAAAAAGAATGCAGTCTAAACTTAAAAGTATGCTGTGTGTACTTTTTGCCTCTGGAAAGCCAATTGCTAAATATTTATCTATATATCCTTGCATAGGATCAGTAATTGAGGAATGAGTAAAGGAGTGAGAAATGTAAAAGAAGGATAAGGGACATGGGGCATGGACAGAAAAGCAGGTTTTGCTTTAACATAAAGAAGAATCATCTAATCATTAGAGACATCCAGAATTGGAGTGAGTAGTCTCTGGAGATAGTGAGGATCCTATCTCTGGAGGTGTTCAAGGAAAGTCTTGGTTGGGAATATTGTTAAGGGAATTCTTATTTCAGGTACGGGTTGGACAAGATGACCTCTGAGGCTTCTGCCAAATCTAAGATTCTGTGTTTTCTATAGGAATAGTTGGCAAATTCACAAATTATTGGGGGTGGAGGGAAGGGCTTATACTTAGATGATTAAGATGTTTGAATTTCTGTCAAGGCGATTCATTTTATAAATTGAGTTTTTCTATTGATCAACAATGCACCATTGGGCTGCCCTAATGGAAGGAAGTTGCAGAGGAGAGGCAAATTTTAGCATGACTTCAGGAAAACTTTCTAACAATGAGAGTAATCTATTTCCTTCCCTCCACACCCACCCTGGGGCAGAGGTGATAATGGTGGAGAAAAACAAAATCTTTAGAGCAATTAGCATAGTTAAAATAAATTTCTGCATTGAATATATCTAAATATAGACATAGACATATTGGTATATGTACATACATGTGTAAGTGTATCTATTATCTATACATATATAATGTTTACATAAACATATATTTTTATATATTTTATATTTGTATATATTATATATATTTTAAACATAGTATTTATATTGTTATATATTATTCTATAAATAATAATATATTATATGTTATATATAAATTATATATTAAATATATATTAAAATAATAAATATATGAATATATATGTATAAAATTCTGCATCCTGAGCCCATTTCCCCTCTGTCAGGAGGATGGGATCATGCTATATCACCAGTCCTCTGGAATTTTTGTTGGCCATTGCTTTGATCAGAATTCTTTAATTTTTTTAATTTATTCGTCTTTATGATATTGTTATTGTACTAATTGTTCTCCTGGTTCTGCTCCTTCCAAGAAGCATTAAATAATAATAATTAATATCCATATAATGTCCACTATGTGCCAGTCATTGTGCTTAAGCACTTTACCGTCACTTTCAATCTCCTCTGATCCTCACAACTACCCTAAGAGGCAGGTCCTTTTATTATCCTCATTTTATAGATGAAGAAATAGAGGCAAAGTTAAGTGACCTCCTCAGGATTAGGTTGCTAGTAAGTGGTTGAGATTGGATTTGAACTCAGATCTTCCCGACTGAGGGCCATCCACTCTATACCACCTAGCTGCTCCATTTATTAAATTCTTATATTCCTGAAGCTGTGCTTGGTCTTGGGGATGCAAAGATATAAATAAAACAGACCCTTCAGCCAAGGAGCTTCCATTCTGCCAAGGAAGACAGCATATGCCTCCCTAGATGGGGTGAGTCCACTGGAGAGGCAGTGAGTCCCTCCTCATTAGAGGGCTTCAAAAGCCAAGGCTGGAGGACCACATGTATGGTTGGCGGCTTCTCCAGTTCTGCCCATATTCTTGATCTTGCCATGACTCTCAAGAGGTCAAAACCTCTAGATTTCCTTTATCCGGATATAATCAGATTTTTTTTCTTTCCATCTTCCCTGATGTCTTACTCCTCATACACCTACTTTTTGGGGACTCAGTGATGCCGAATCATCAAACTTGATGCATTAGTTAGTTTTGTGAAATGTTCTTTTTTCTCTTTTGTATTCTTGGTTATAAGGAATAAGGAATGGTTCTTAAGGTAGAGGGGTGTGTGTGTGTGTGTGTGTGTGTGTGTGTGTGTGTATGCAAATAAAGGTGATATAAAAACTAAAGATAGCAATTTTCTTTTTTTTTAACAAGTTATTGCCTCCCTTGTACAGATGAGGAAACTGAGGCCCAGAGAAGTACAATGAATTTTTAGGTGGGTATACTTCATAAATATCCGCTGAGATACCAGCCCAGGACTTCTGCTCTTCCCATTAGACAATCTTTCCTCTCCTAGATCTCGCCTCGATGAGAAGTGACAAAAGAGGCCATGTCTCTGAAATGACCCAATCCCTCACCCAATGGGACTTCTTCAGCCTCTCCCTGACATCATAGTGGAAAACTGGTCAATGGTCTTGATATCAATAAGGGCTTCTGTTCTCTGCCAGGTAGCTAAAAAGGAAGTGACGATTAAGCAAATGAGCTCTCCTCTAGGATATAGAGAGCCTTGTAAGTGGGATGGAAAAACAGAATTGGGGATTCTCTCTCATCAAGCATCAGCCTTCAGATGTCCCAGGGCCCCCCACAACTGGATGGAGGACAGGATGAGGCCTGCAGACCCAGAGAAGTGGGTGAGTCCCATGGACATGGAAAGCCAGGCCATGGACGTGCTCAAAGACCTCGCCATCAAATGGTTTATGGAGACCCAGGCGCCCCTCATATTACAAAATGGCACCCTTCCTGAGTGGTTCCATGGATTCATTACAAGAAAGTAAGCTTGGCTCTCTTAGCTAATGTGGGAAATGGGCTTTATGGGCTATTACACATCTCTCTGGACCAGAAGGGCAGCAGGCTGGTGACTGAGGGTGGCTTCTGAGCCCATCTAACAAGATGAATGTGTCATTACCTTAGTTCCATTTTCTTATATTGGACAATGTTATTTACGTTCAGGTATGGGTTAGGTAAGATGACCACTGAGGCACCTTCCACATCCAAGACTCTGTGATTTAATAGGAATATCAATTTGGCAAATTATTAAGGGTGGAGGGAAGGGGTGTAGTTCATTATTATTAAAATGTTTGCATTTGTACTATATGTTATGATCTATGTATATATGTGTGTATACTTGTGTGTATGTATGTGTGAAATTTATATTGCTAGAGATGTTTAGGGACTAAAGGATGGGGTTAGGGGTTTGGTAGAAGTGATGGGAAGAGTGATTGATTTGTTGGTAGAAGCCCTGGGTTAGAACCCCAGACCTGGTACTCATTCATGTGCTCTTAGGCAAGTCCCTACACTGGGTCTGTTTCTCTGTCTTTAAAATGGTAGGAGGGGAAGCCTAGAGATTTTCTAAGGGCCTCTGGGTCCTACAAATTGCCCTTAGCTTTGTCTGAAATGAGCAAAGATTTGGGCAAGGCAGAGAAAGGCCATTAATAGTGATAATCCCATGGACGAACAAAGGGATGGTAAAAGTGTTTGTGCTCCTGTTTGAAAAGGACTGCTAAAATAGAGAAAAAGTAGGGACTTTCACATAAACCAATTGCTACAGAGCAGAGCTCCTCTCTGAACTGCTCTTCCTATCCAAAAGAGGGATACAGGGAAAGGAGATAGATTTGGAGTCAAAGGACTGAGGTTCAAATCCTGCCTCTGCCATTTACTAGCTAAGGGATCTTAGGTGAATCACTTATGCCTGAGTTTCCTCACCTGTAAAATTAGGGAATTGATCTAGAAAAATAATAGGTTCTTAATCTGGTGTCTAGGAGCTTAAAAAAGCTTTAATGGCTAGATGTCAAAGTAATTGGTTTCCTTCATCATCTTATGTGTTTTATTTGATGAATTAAAAATGTTATTCTAGGAGAGAGTTTGTAGACTTCATCAGACAGCCAAAGGGTTCTGTGATATAACTGAGGGCTCTTCAGCTCTAGATCTAAGATTCTATGACTTCTCTGGCTTTCCAATGGGTCAATGCATCCCAACCATCCATGCAAAGTAAATCCCTAGCACCATAGAAATTACCTATGTACGATGTCACTGGATGAACAAAGGAACCAACAAAAGAATCGGTCAATTAATTTTGTTTATTGTATTATAGATCTAGGGCTAGAAGGACCTCAGGAGCCATCTAGTCCAACTCTCTCCCCATTTTAGAGAGGAGACTGAAACCCAAAGAGATTAAGTGGCTTGCCCCAAATTGGTAAATGAAAGAACCAGAATTTGAAACTAGTGCTCTGGCACCAAACCTCACGCTTTTTGACACAATTTAAAAATCTGGAAGATGACCAGAATACTTCACTGTCCATCCAAATATTTGGAATTTTTTGGGCAGAGCTGCCAATGACTAGGTCAGGAAAGATGGGAGCATTGGAGAGTATGGGAAAGCTTGTGGGGGATCCTTTAAGGAGTATCATGCAGAAATCCCATCCCTTATGATAACTCCATATCTTCCAACTCAGCCTTTAATTGGAACGTTGGCAAACCATTAGCTCCATGTTAGAACAGGAATAAAACTCTCAAACTACCGGCCTATGACCAATTGTTACAATTTCAGTGTATTTATAACTCAGAAATTGGTAAATGTCACAAATCAGGGCTTGAGAAAAAATGGAGAAAATGTTGATAATGCAGGTTCAGCTTAAAGGTGTTTTGTGCTTACATTTTCCCCTTTAGAGAACTGTTTGTTAATCATTTACCTACATATCAGGGTCTATAGCAGGGGTCGGCAACGTATGGCTCTTTCTGCAGGAGCCACAAAGTCCATTTTTTTTTCAGGTGCTGTTATAGGAGCGGCACTGGGAGCACTGTACGGCTCTCACAAAATTACATTTTTTTTTATTTTTTATTTTTTAAACCCTTAACTTTCTGTGTATTGACTTATAGGTGGAAGAGTGGTAAGGATAGGCAATGGGGGTCAAGTGACTTGCCCAGGGTCACACAGCTGGGAAGTGTCTGAGGCCGGATTTGAACCTAGGACCGCCCGTCTCTAGGCCTGACTCTCAATCCACTGAGCTACCCAGCTGCCCCCACGAAATTACATTTTAAAAAATGTGGCGTTTATGGCTCTCACGGCCAAAAAGGTTGCCGACCCCTGGTCTATAGGGTCTGTTTACCACCCCCAAGACATATTACACACCCGTTGGTCCATTTGTACAGCTAATGTAATCAGATTAAAAAATCTTTATGAAGAGAAACAAAGATTTAGATGGTAGTAAGTTAAATAGATGTGTGCTATAAAATCAAACCAATGTGAAAC
Organism: Gracilinanus agilis; assembly: GCF_016433145.1. Taxonomy (NCBI): domain Eukaryota; kingdom Metazoa; phylum Chordata; class Mammalia; order Didelphimorphia; family Didelphidae; genus Gracilinanus; species Gracilinanus agilis. Next base: position 689,596,170 of record NC_058131.1, read on the forward strand.
TGTCTTTGAGGCTACTAGAGGTTTAAGAGACTAGGACCTGGATTCCTTCTTTCTATAACTCTGTAAGTTTCACACTGTTCTAAGGTTCCAGGCTGACCACTTCCAACTCCAGCCACCCCCAAACCCAGCTATAAACTGACCTTGGCCTTTGGCCATATATCAAGCTGACAGATGAACCCTAGCATAAACCATGGCCCCACACTGGTCCCCAAATCTACCCTCTAATTGTGGCCATGGTGAAGCCCCAACCTCAGCCCCAGGTCTCCTCAGTGCATCATTTTGATTTGTGGAAGAATGGCATGAGAAAATATGGCCTCCTCATCCCTACTGCTAGAGAAGGAGTTCAAAGCAGAATGCCAGGAATGGGACCTTAGGACATGGATGTCTGTATCTTCCTAGGACATCCCTGGGAGAGCTGAGAGTAAATAACAGTTCTCTTAAGGTAGCTGGATTTGTTCAGGTATTCAACAGGAGCGAGTGGCTCAGCAGGAAAAATGAAGGGTAAAGGATGTTTTTAAATCATGGAGCTCTCAAATCAAAAAGGAAAATATTCCCTGAGTAGATCGGAAGTGAGGTGGTATGGGGAATACGGTGGTCAAGGCTTCAGGTCCAAAGCTATTTCCTCCCACCAGGCAAACTGAAGAGCTGCTTAGAGACAAACCAGTTGGCTGCTTTCTCATCAGGCTAAGTGACAGGGCCATTGGCTACATCCTTTCATACAGGTAAGATTCCCTTTGCTCTGCAAAGAGAGGGCTTGACTCTATGAAATAACCCTTGGCTCTGGTTAACTTGGGCTTTTTGGGCAAGCTTTCAAGTCACCTAACATTGACCCGCAGAGAAATATAGGCCCTACGAGTCCACACAATTAAGCGCTCTCTCTCTCTCTCTCTCTCTCTCTCTCTCTCTCTCTCTCTCTCTCTCTCTCTCTCTCTCTCTCTCTCTCTCTCTCTCTCTCTCTCTCCTGTAAAATGGGTTGGAAGCACAAGGTATTGGCCTTCTGGATTCAGTCCCACATTCAATCCCAGATTCAGTACCCTCTCTCATTCCCAAATGTTTGTGTTTTGTAACATAAATATTATTTGTTTAAAAATCAAACCCTTCCCTTCCATCTTAGAATCAATACTGGGTATTGGTCCCAAGGCAGAAGATCAGTAAAGGCTTAGAAATGGGGGTTACGTGACTTGTCCAGGGTCACACAGCTAGGAAGTGTTTGAGGCTAGATTTGAACCTAGCACCTCCCACCTCTAGGCCTGGCTCTCAGTCCACTGAGCTCCCTAACTGCCACTCCAACCCCACCATATTATTTGCTTTTACCCATCAAGTTGAACATCCCAAGTCCCAAGGGCAGAAACTTTCACTTTTGTCCTTGCATCCTCAGCTGATGGCACAGTGCCTGGTACATCACTGGGGCTTGACCAAAGTTTGATGAGTGAATGAATAGAATAAATGACTGGAGTCTATTGCTAAGGCTTCTTCTGGCTCTAGATCCTCTAACTGTGAGGTTCTATGACTTGTCGCTTTTCAGGGGGTACAACCGTTGCCGCCACTTTGTGATCAATCAGCTTCAGAACCGGAGGTACCTCATCTCTGGAGACACCTGCAACCACCCCACACTCACTGCCCTCATCAGCTACTACCAGGGAGCAAAGATAGAGCCCTTCGGGGAGACCCTCACCACCGCCTGTCCTCGGGTATGCCGGGTCTGCATGTCTGATATATCGCACATGTGCTAAGTGTCCCTGATGGGCAGCATCCCAAGCTGTATGCTGTGAGGATGCAGGGGTGGATGAGGCACATCGGTGAGCCAAGAGAACGATGGGGAGAGAAGAGGTGGATACTAGTCACTGGAATACAAAAAGAAATGAGGATAAACACAGGGGAAAGGAAGTCTAACTGGGTAGAGGAAGGGGCAGGGTTGGCTTTGGGGAGCAGATGGCATCTGAGTTGGTCCTTGAAGGAAAGGAGAGATTTCATCTGAGGCAGAAATGGGGACATCTCTTCCAGAGGATGGGGAGATTCTGGAACCTCACCCAAGAGAACAACATGAGCTAGGTTGTAGAGGTGGGAAAGCTTGGAATGAAAGAATGGGAATGTAATCCCAATTGGCTGGAACATAGGGCACAGGAGAGGGAGAACTGGGGAGAAGATCAAACCAGGAGGTTGAAGCCCAAGAGTAGTAGACATCGAATTTCAGGTTTATTATTTGATGGGCAACTGGAAGCCACTGGAGATTATTGCCCAAATCCTTCATACACCCTCCTCCTGACCCTGCAGGGCTATTGAGTCAGAGAGTGGGGCAGCCACAATTCTAATCCGTCATGACTCCAGTTTCCCTTCCTCCAAGGATCCCTTCCCCTCCTAAGGACTTAGGGGCAGTTGCTAAATTAACTCAGTATGCCTATACAACACCAAATACCTATACAACTCACTGGAGAGGGGTGGTGGAAAGTAGCAAAATGGAAAGATAAGCCAGATCTGAGACCTTCCTCTGTAAGTAACTAGCTGGGAGAACCTACACAAGTCACTTGATCTCTTATTAAATCTCAATTTCCTCTGTCAAATAGGGAAAGGAACTCTTTCTATGTTACAGAGCTGTTTTGAGTATCAAGTAGCATTTCAAAAACAAGCTTTTATTAGTCCTCGAATCATTTATGCAAATTCCCTTATCTCACATTCATATGTATAAGGTATTATTATTATGAATTTCTCTCCTGTTATTACACTTTGGTCTAACAGTATTATGAAATAAAAATGGCCAAGTATTGTTATCCCCATTGAATTGAAATAAATTGAAAAACCAAGACCCAGGGAAATCAAGTGACTTGACTATGATTTAAGAAAATAGCTATTATTAATTATTATTATTAATTATTATTATTATTATAAAGCACATAGTGCCTTAAGGTTTACCAAGCGCTTTATATCTTTTTTGGACCTCACAACAATTTCGTGAAGTAGATGCTATTATGATTTCCATTTTGGAGAAAGGAAAACTGATGAGAAGTTAAGTGATTTGACTAGAATCATTCAGTTGGTAAATATCTGAGGTAGGATTTGAATTCAGGCCTTCCTAACCAATTCCATCCCTCTATCCATGGTGTCACCTGGGCTTCCATGAAGCTAGTAGATGAGAGAACCAAAGTCCTTTCCTTATCAATGTTCTTTCACCTACACCTGGGAAGACCTTCCTAGAATTTCTAGCTGGACTTTTGGTTGGATAGTGTGAGGGGGTGAAGGGATGAAGGTAGGAGGATTGGAGGAATAAATGTCACAATAGACAGGTGATCAAAAATGTTGTCCTTCCTGCTGCCACAGCCTGCAGAGAATAGCTTGTATGATGCCATCTCCCTGAACCTCTTGATGGTGGCCCCACCAGAGTCAACCAGTCCCTCGATGGAGAAGCAAGAACCGGGGGACTTAGAATACCTGAGATCTGCCAAAGACAAAGACCCCAAGACCAACTCCACTCCAAAGCCCAAGACTTCTTTTCTCCACTCCAAGAAATCCCTAGAAGAATGCCCTTGGAAGCTCTCAGAAGAGGACAAGGATGTAAGTATTTCTCCAAAGGGTAGAGATCCAGAATGGGAGTTAAGAGATCAAGTTTTTTCTTTTAAAACCCTTACCACATTCAATACTAAATATTCGTTCCAAGGCAGAAGAGCAGTAAGGGCTAGGCAATGGGGGTTAAGTGACTTGCCCAGGGTCACATAGCTAGCAGGGTCTGAGGTCATATTCGAAACCAGAACCTCCCATCTTCAGGTGTAACTATTCACTGAGTCACCTTGCTGCCCCCAAGACCAGGCTTTTAATCATGGCTCTGCCACTAACTAGCTATGTGACGATGACTATTAATCTCTTTGGGTCTCCATATGATGGAAGAGCAGTGTTATACTAGAAGACCTCAGAGGTCCCTTTCTACCTCTAGATGCTCAGTTGCTATCTCACAGGGAAGTTAAAGAATCAAATGAAATCACCCTTTGGAAAGTGCTTGGAAAGATTACCTAGTCCAGCCCTCTTGTTTTCAGAGGAGGAAATGGAGACCCAGAGAAGATAAATGATCTGTTTAAAGTTCATCACCCAGCAGATCCAGGGCTAGAAGCTTTGCCTGATCACTCAGCCCAAAACTCTTTCTGTAACATTCCTACCCCAGGAGTGCTTTCTTCTCTTGGGCAAGTGAAGGACCATCTTCTCCTCCTTTCTGTCAATAGGAAAGAGATCTCTCCCAGCTTGCATTCAGGAGAAATGGTCAATCAATTAGTGCATACTAATTGAATATCTACTACGGGCCAAGCCCAGGGTTAAAATCTGGGGGAAAGAAGAGTTGGGTAGGATGGAGACACATTGGGAAAAATCTCGGAAGCCAGAATGTGACATTGAACTCAGCCATTAGACCATGGATTTTTTAAGCTGGGCAGGACCTGCAAAACCCTCTGGGTCTCAGATTCTTAACCTACTGTCCATAGACGAGAGGTCCAGGAGAGATTTCAGGGGATCCATGAAGAACTCGGATGCGGAATAAATGTCATTTATTTTTTACCTTCCCCCTTTGTAATTTGTGTTATACATTATTCTGAGAAGGGGGTCCCTTCTCTTGAGTTTACACAGACTGTCAGAGGGGTTTGATGCACACAAAAGATGAATTCCTGATCTAGGTCAACCTCCTTATTTTACAAATGGGGAAATTGAGGTCCAGAGGGAAGAAAGAAACTTAGTTGAGGTCACAGAGGGTAGTAGTGTCTGTTCTATGAATCTACCAATCAGTTATTCAGTTAAGCTTATTAAGTACTGACTGAGCTCTAGGCATTGTATTAGGCTCTGGGTATACAAAGATAAAAATGGGGGCTCTGACCCCAAGGAGCTTATAGTCTATCTGTCTGAATGTAAGTCTCCAAGATGCAGAGGACTGTAGATGTGGGTTAGTGTGTGGGTTTGATGTGGGGCTTGTTCTTGCCTCTCCTCCCTATCAGTTTCCAGATGAAGCCCCTCCTCTGCCTGAAAGAAGTTCATCGTTTCTGATGGAATCCATCAGTGGCAGAAACTCAGGAAACATTGTGTATGCAGAGCTGAAGAAAAAAAATCAGAACCAGCAAAGCCTGAGCCTGGAGTCCTCTGACATTCCCTCGCAGATCCCTTCCTCTGGCAGAGAGTCCCAGGGAAGGTTTAACACTCTAAGTGGAGAAGAAGTGACTCCAAAAACCAAGGAGGCCTCACTCCTCACTTCTCTAAATGCCACCACATTCCCAGAGATAAAGGTGGATTCCATCAAGAAGTCTCCCACTGTTCCCCAAGGCACTGTGTTGGATAGCAGCTTGCCTGTGCCTATGTCAACATCTCCTGGAGATAGAAGCAACATGTCAAACCCCTCACATCATCAGGCCTCTCCCAGGGCTCAGGGCTCCCCTGAATCCATAGGGAGTGGTCAAGGATTTGCCATCCATGCTGTTCCTCAAGCCTTCGGAAACCTGGCACCCAATAAGTCCAGGGACCCCAGCCCTTCAGGTACCTTTGAACTCATGCCCAAGGTGAACAACTCTTATTCTTTGGAAGATCAGGACCAGGACTGGGGCAGCCATGCCTATGAGCCTCTCCCTGCTAGGTTGCCCAAGTCAGCCTTTCTGCCATTCATACCCATCTATAATCAGCTGGAAAGCCCCAGAGGCAGCGTGGATAATACTTATGAGAAGATCCCAGGAAGCCAGGCAGTGCCTTCACCTACCTTACCAAGCAACCCCTATGAGCAGATCCCTATCTCGAAGGCCCCGGAGACTAAGCAGTCACACTCACACAAGGTACAGTGCATCCCAGGAGATCTGAGTCCTTATCCTAATGCCAGTGATTAAGAGCTCTAGGACCCGGGGCTAGCCATTTCCATTTTCAGAGCCCCCGTTTCCTTATCTATTAAATGGGCAAAAGAATCCTGCACCACTGGGAGGGAAGAACTTTGTAAGATGCTCTAGAAAAGGATTGCCTTCTGGATCATAGATTTAGAGCTCAAAAGGACCTTAAACCAACTCCACTGCACAATCTTACATATTGCCTCTCCAATGGGGGCTCATTCTTCCTCTTCTTGAACAGCTATAGAAATAGAAAGCTTGCTGATGGTTAGAATATCCTTCCTGATGATGAGCTGACTTCTGCTTCCCTCTAATTTCCGCTATCAGTCCTAGTTGTGCCCTCTGAGATGCCATAGAATGTCTGACTCCCTCGATCTCCCATTGGACAATCCCTAAAGGGAGCATCTAAAGTTGGGCAACCGGTCATCACTCACTTATTAAGCTCTTTCTATGTTCTAGGCACTAAGATAAATGCTGACGATAAAAGGAAAGGCAAAAACACAGACTCTGCCCTTCGGAAGCTTCCAGTGTAATGGGAGGGAGACAGCATCTACAGAACCATAAACATAGAAAATATACACAAAAGCCATCTCAGGGAGAAGCCATAGCAGTGAAGTGGGAGCAGGAGAGGGAGCCTGAGAAAGACCTCCTTTAGAGGGAGGGATTCAAGCTGAGATCTGAAGGAAGCCCAAGGGAAAAGGGGACAGCATTCCAGTGTTAAAGCCTCGATTTGAGTTCTCTCTCTCCCATTCACTCATCTCATGTCCTTATGTCTTTTCTGGACTTATTTCTCCATTTGTGACACAAGTAGGTCTGACTTGATGTACTCCTAGCAAGAATGCCCGGCACATGGTAGGCATGTACTGTCTCCTTGTTGGTTGGTTAAGGTCCTTTCCAGCTCTGACTTTCCATGAGTTTCTAAATAGTTGAGGCACAGCAGCTGCAATTATTGACTCCCCTGATCCTCTTGTCCCCATGCCCACCTCACTTCTCCCCACCCCAGGCTCACTGCCTTTTTTCTTTTCTTCATCTCCCAGGCTGAAAAACACCGAAGGTTCTTCTTCACTGACCGGAAGAATAAACAGTAACACCAGGGACCTTGGTTGTCTTGGCAGCAGAGACACCAGAGGAGAGAAGCTTGGAGTTTGAGGAAGGCTCCCTTGGCAGCCAACAGCTGACTGAGGGACCCAGGTCCATACTCCGGGGTCCAATCATCTAGAAACCTCTGTTATTCCAGACTCCACAAGTTCAACTTGAACACAAAAAATGAATCCAGAAGCCTAAAAATAAAACCTGAGGAAGGGCATTCAGTCCATGACCTTGGGATTTCTAAGGAAAATAAACATAAAGGCTAGAGATGTGTAGAATATTAGAGCTGGATGGGTCCTTAGAGGTCACTGAATCCAGCTGCTTCATTTTACATATAAAGGAATCAAGGTCCAAAAAAAGGGAAGCAACTTGCCCAAAGTCACACAGCAAAGCCATGGCAGAACAGACACTGGAATGCCTGCCTCCTGCCTCCTGGGTCAATGATTCTTCCATTTCAATACCTTCACTCATTTCTTCCTGATTCCTGTCTCCCCAGCTATGTCCTACTATGTGGCAAGGGACCAGGGAAGAATGATGGAATAAATATGTATTAAGTGCTTACTATGTGCCTGGCACTATGGAAAGCACATTATCTCATTGGATAGTAAAGAAATTTTAGCCCAATGTAAAGATCAATATTCTTTAAAATACACACACACACACACACACACACACACACACACACACACACACACACACACATCACTATCATTTTCCAATGCCTCCTCTCTCCTCAACAGAGCTCTCCCTTCTTTACAAACTCTACAATTAAGCAAAACAAATCAATATTTCTAACAAGCATGCTTCGTTGGGCACTCTTAGGCCATCACGACCTCAGAAAGAAACAGGAGCATCGTTTCAGTCCAGATTTCCATTCTGATAATGGAGCAATTTGGTTTTCTCTCTTACCAGTGCTGAAGAATGTCATACGGAAATTGCAAAATGGTCAAATAACCAAGAAAAAAACATATGTTCTTATGGGTTGTTATCCCTCTCCCACCCTATGCCAATGCTAAGATCTTTTATAATGTGGAAGTGCATCCCCTAAAGCATTCATCCATTCCTTGGGTGTTGGCAAGGAAGATACACACTGGGGTTCCCCAAGAGAATCCTGTTCCATTAAAATTATTTTTGCCTCTCAGAATTTTATTCCATCCACATAGATAGGGATAATAAAAATGGATCATTCTTAATATAGAACTAATATGCAAATAAAAAGGAAATTGAGTATATTTATAACTAGATGGAACTTTAAAGATAAACTCCTCCAATTCCAATCTTTTATAGATGAGAGAACTGAGGCTCAGAGAAGTTTGTGGCCAAGGCCATGAAGATTAGTTAGTGGTGGATCTGGATTCAAACCCAGACATTTAAAATTTAAAATTTTAACTTATCATTCCATAAGGCAGATGTTGGCAAAATGAGATTGACTAAGACAATTCTCTTTAAGAATGCACATATTTGTGATCAGTGACTCTGTGGTGGAACTCTATCTCTGACAATAACTAGCTGTGTGACTCTGGGCAAGTCACCTATCCAACAGTTGCACTACCTACCTCTCCTCACTATCTCCCTCTCAGTAGGGTTGATATGATGAAACTACTTTGTAAATTTTAATGGGAATGCAAGTTCTCATTATAGTTTCAGAAGTCTACAATGATAGAGAACTTTCTGCTCTGGAAGACAGCCTCCACTTCCAAATAAAAAGTTTCTTTAGCGTCCTTAGGAGCCCTTGGGAGTCCCTCAAGCATTTCAGATTGAGAGCTTAGGATCTCAGGGCTTACTGCAGACCAGGGGGCCTCAGACAGTTGGAATCAAGTCAACTGTGGCTCTTGGAAACCATTTAGGTAGTAGAATATAAGCTCCTTGAGGGCAGGGGCTATTTCATCTTCTCTTTGTGTCCTCAGCACCTAGAACAGTGCCTGGCATATCATAGTCACTTCATAAATGTTTGTGGTATTAAAATGAACTGGGTCAGTCATGAGGCCAATGACTGACTTGTGGCCCTTTGACCCAAGTCCTCCAGGAAACCCCCTTGATCACTTCAGCCAACAGGGATCTCTTCTTTCCTTAAAGTAAGTGCAGTAATGTCCAATTAAGGTCCTAGAGAACAGATGGTGAAAATGTTTCCCTCTTTTCTACAAAGAGGTGAGGGGCCATAGATGCAAAACGGTGCATATGCAAGGGAACATGCCTACCCCCCTTACAAGAGCATGACTGATAAGTAGTTGATGGGAGTGACTGGAGAGGGACAATACCCTGAAGCTGAGAGTGTTGATGTACATGTTTGTGGAGCTTTGTAGGTGTTGATCCCTGGACAGTCTTATTCAAGATCTCAGCCAACCCACAGTCAGATTCATTATCAAAAATTTCTTACATATCTCCACAGTGTCTAGCACTCTTAGGAACTTGAGAGGGAAGAGAGTCAAAGACAGTCGAGACATGACTTCTCTGGCTTCCTTTAAGTCCAATTAAAGTCTCAGCTTCTACAGAGAGCCTCCCTTAAATTTTAGTGCCTTCCCTCTATAAATTACTTCTGATATAGCCTGTATGTAGCTTGTTTATTTATTTACATGTTATCTCCTTGAGGACAGAGACTCTTTTGTCTCTTTTTATATCCCCAGCACTTAGCACAGTGCCAGGCACATAGCAGACACTTATTAAATATTTATCAATTGATTGATTGGCATGGCCCTATCTCAAAGTGTTTACAACATGGTTGAGAACTGTCATATATGTAGTTTGGGGGACGAAGTCAATTTCCATTCCTGGGGCAGGAGGTGGTGTTTGAAAGTTATAAGGAAGAACATGGAGAGGGTGATGCTCAAGAGAACCTTCACTGTTGGACCTTCTCAAATAACACTATGCAAGAAATCAATCCCTATACTTTTCATTTCCCCATGAACTCAGTTCCTTAATACACAGTAGATGCATAACAAATGTTTGTCAAATGACCAACTACTTATTGGGCATTTCCAAAGGGACGTCCTGTAGGATATTTTGAACTCAAGTCCAAAATGGAGCCCATCTTTCCTTTCAAACTCATTCCTCTTTCTGAACTTTCCTGTCTCTGTTGAGGGAATTACCATTCTTCCAGCCTCTCAGGTTTGAAACCAAAATCCAATCAGTTGCCATATCTGGTCAATTCTGTCTGCATCTCCTGCCATCCATCCCCCTCCTACCCTTCAAACAGCTACCACTTTAATTCATTTGCATCACCTCTTCATCATTGCAGCTGCTTCCTAATTAGTGTCCTTGAGTCTGTCCCCACTCTAATCCACCATGTGCATAGCTGCCAACATCGTTATCCTAGTGTTCAGGTCAGAACGTATTATTCCTCTATTCCCTATCACATCCAGAATAAAATATGAAGGCCCTTTGCGAACTGACTTCATCCTACTTTTCCCGCCTTCTCATCCATTACCCCTACTACTTTATGAAACCTACAGTCCAACCAAACTGATTTTTCAGCAATGATACTTCATCTCTCATCATTTGGCCTTTGCCCATGACTGGAACACACTCATTGCCTCTTAGAATCTCTAGATTCCTTCAAAGCTCAGCTAAAACATGTTTTATATGACCTTTTTTTTTTAATCCCCCTAAATACTTTTTTTAATGCCTTTGGATCCAGCCATACCACTGCTGGGGTTATACCCCAAAGAGATAATAAGGAAAAAACTTATACAAAAAATATTTATATCTGCACTCTTTGTAGTGGCAAAAAATTGGAAAATGAGGAGATGCCCTTCGATTGGGGAATGAATGAACAAATTGTGGTATCTGTTGGTGATGGAATACTATTGTGCTCAAAGGAATAATGAACTGGAGGAATTCCATGTGAACTGGAAAGACCTCCAGGAATTGATGCAGAGTGAAGGGAGCAGAACCAGGAGAACATTATATATAGAACAGATACACTGTGGCCCAATCGAATGTAATGAATTTCTCTACTAGCAACAATGCGATGATCCACAACATTTCTGAGGGACTTATGAGAAAGAACACTATTCAAATCCAGAGAAAGAACTGTGGGAGTAGAAACACAGAAGAAAAACAACTGCTTGATCACATGGGTCGATGGAGATAGGATTGGGGATGTAGACTCTAAGTGATCACCCTAATGCAAATAATAATAGGGAAATAGGTCTTGATTGATGACATATGTAAAACCCAGTGGAATTACTCGTTGGCTGCAGGGGGAGGGTTGTGGGTGGTAGAGGGGAGGGAAAGAACATCAATCATGTAACCATGGAAAAATATTTTAAATCAATTAATTAAGTAAAAAAATTTCAAAAATAAAATAAAATCCCCCTAAATGCTAGTGCTTTCTCCCCAGAACTCTTGCTTTATCTTTTTCTTTGTATTCCCACCCAGTACCTAGTATGGTGTAGAAGCGTTCTAGGTACTTTGTTGGTTGTCTGAAAGAATGAATAATGGCGCCAAGGTCCACATATCATTTAGTCATGGTCAAATCAATAAGAATATTTAATGGGGAAAAGAATGATGAAATAAGAGAGACAGAGCCCTTCCATTGACTGCCAGAGGCAAGTGGCAGTGGGTCCCGGGCCAGGCCCGGAGAGGGGGATGACAGTGTCTGGTCAAGGGAGAAAGGCAGAGTTGAATAGGGACATTTGATGAGAAAGATTGCATAGCTGATTTGAAACTTCATCTCTCTTTTTTTTTTCTTTTGTGTTCACTCTCATGTTTCTTAGAAATCATTCCAGTCTTAGTAGAGTGAAGCTCTTTTATGATTTTTAAAAGATGTTTCCCCCCTGCCTTCTTCTTGGTTCTTTAAGGAGGTTTGGGAAAGAAAAGATATCAATATGGATGAAGCCTCATTTCCCAAGGCAGGACAGATTTAGACCCAGCTTGGCCTTCATTGTGGAGTCAACAGATTGGCAAACCTTAGGGCAGGAATCAAGATGTGGTTCTCTGCCTGTGACCCTTCCAGACAGACAGACAGATAAATTCAAAGCCATGAAGATTGGCAAGAGATAATTCCCAGTCCCAACATTCCAGCTGGTTAAGAGTATCTTTGGTATGGAGGAGAAAACTATGAGATCTTGGGAGTATATGGGAGACTGATGGGAGTCTCCTAGTAGGTCAATTGTTTCTGTTTGGTTAGTGGTTTTGGTTTGGTGGGCTTGTTTTTTGCTAACAGGGCCATAATAAATTTTCACAGGTATAAAATCACAGGAAGCCACATCTTCTGCTGACGATAACTCGACACAAATCTGGAGAAACTTTTCCCTCTCCAAAAGAGGGGTCCTGGAGGCCTTTCAGAGGTGCCTGGGCTGAGCTGATGTCCTTGAGTGGTCTGCTTCAAATCCGAATGTGAAAAGTGCTGTGGGGAAACAGAGGTATTAGAGGGAAAGAATTAGGGGGCAGGAAGTGGGGGAGCCAAAGCAGGACACGATGACCCTTTAGGGCAGTGGTTCCCAAATTTTTTGGCCTACCGCCCCCTTTCCAGAAAAAATATTACTTAGTGTCCCTGGATATTAAATTTTTAAAAATTTTAATAGCAATTAATAGGAAAGATAAATGCACCTGTAGCCATCACCGCTCTCCTGGATCGCTGCAGCACCCACCAGGGGGTGGTGGCACCCACTTTGGGAATCACTGCTTTAGGGGAAGAGGTTGTAACCAGAGGTTAAGAAAACCTTTGCTTCATTGTAGAATCAAAGAATCATAACCAGAGCTATGGGGGTTCTTAGCCATCTTCTAGACTTGACTCCCACATTTTACAGAGGTCACACTGTACATCAGTGGTGGGGTTGCTGAAGTAAAATAGGAAGACTTGGGAGTCTGAAGGCCTGGGTTTGAAGTCCAACTCAATGCCAGTTCAAGGAGTTATTTCAGCTGCTGTTTAAAAGCAACTTCTGTGAGCCTCTGTGAAATGGCCTGTCACAGGCACACTGACCCTCGAGGGACTGCTGAGGAGATCCTATGGGCCGATTCATGACAAGATCTTAACAAAGTATTAAATAGATGTGATGATTAGAATGAGGAATCGAATACAGATCTCCTCAGAGGCCAGACCAGAGCTATTAGAGAAAGATATCGCAATGTCTATCAGAAGGGAAACCACCGGCTCTAGCCTTTTAAACACCAAGAGATAAAGGAAACTGGGATGGGCAGGCTTCTTCTTACACACCTGTTGCCCACTTGCAGCTCATCCTGCTTGAGCTCCATGGCTAAGCTAATGAAGACTCAGGAATGGATGGATGGAATTAATGTTTATTAGCCCCCTACTATGTGCCAGGCACTATACTAAGCGCTTTACAAATATTATCTAATTTGATCTCTGGATTAAATCCTTAGTTAATATCCTGTATCAACCCAAGTGGATTGATCCAGTCCTAAGTCATGGGTCCTTTGGGCAAGAAGAATATGAAAGTAAGGTTCTTAGTACTGTGTGCAGGAAGTTCCTGAGATTCCAGGGAATCTCCTTCTTGCTAGCTTTTAACCTCTTATGGAACTGTATCTACCTGGGGGGTACTGGAATATGTTTTTAGCAAAAAATTATTTATTTGAGCACTCAAATGTTCAATATACTGTTCAGTATACTGGACACTGGACTTCAGGTCAACTTTCCAAAGAGGAGAGGTAGTCCAGCTCTAAGGTTAGGCCTATTTGGACAGGCAACATTTTGAATAAAAATTCGACTTGAGGAGAAAAGTCTGAGTCTCCAGAAGTCAAAAGGCAGTGGGCTGGAAAGAGCATTGGCCTTGGAGTCTAGTTTGATTCAAATCCGAAGGGCTGTTCCATACCTCACAAAGTCAGGGGATTTAGCAATCATGTCCTCAAAGTCTGCATAGCTGAGTTTTCCATCTCCATCCAGATCAGCCTCTTCAATGACCTTATCACACACGAGAACCACCTCCTCTTCCTCTAGTTCGGACTTGGTCAGCCGAGCCAGGATCAGTTCCAGGTCTGACTTGCAGATAAAGTTGTCATTGTTGAAGTCTACTCAGGGAAGGACAGAGGGAACCAATCTCATCACCATCACCACCATCATCATCATCATCATCATCATCATCCTCGTTAACCTGGAAGTCTTTGAGGAGTTTCATTGTGATTCTGAAAATTCTGACCCTTGGATTCCTGATGCATCATCACCTTTACCCTAGCCTTAGTTCAATCTCTAAGGACTCTGACATATAATTTACTAGGTCTAAAAGAAAGACTAAAAACAGGTCCTATGTCCCCTGGAATGATTAAAAGAATACTGGCCTGTATTTCAAAAGTCCTAAATATATTCTGCTTCTGACTCACTTGCTAAATGGAACCATGGAAAAGTAGGTTGTCCTCTCCAGCCCTCTGTTTCTTTTTCTGTAATAATGTGGGAAAGAGGTAGTGGGAAGAAGGAAGATGGCCCCTTCCAGCTATAAGGGTCTATGAATCTACAAGTCCACCTAACTGGGCTTCACATAGCAGAAAGCTACATTGAGACCTCTCATCTTGGAAATAATGACTCTTAGAAGACGTCACTGTATTGCCGCCATAGAAAGAGCTCTTGATTTAGAGGTAGGATACTCAGCTTCTAGTCTGGACTCTTTTTTGTTAGTGCAACAACTACGAGCAATTTGCTCAGTCTTTCCAAGTCTTATTTCTAGAATTCTTACACTACCTACCTTTCCCTTTCCCCTCTATATTTCATATTTAAGGTCCTTCATACCTCTGACATTCCATGTTCTACAGTGCCTCCCATCTCCACCATTCTGCTACCTTTCCCACTAATTTCTGTAACATGTAAGTATTTAGGATAGTTAGGATTTATGTCACCCTCTGGTGGGTAAATGGAACAATACATGCAGCTCCCAGACCCTCCAATACAGGCAGGCTGATGGGAACGGGTTGTGTCACTGGACTCCAGGAATATTAATTACATCTTGGTAGAGGCAGAGGACAGACTCATAAAATGAGACTCTAAACCCTTGGTCTTTTGGTATTACCATCTATCACTTTGATGAGAGAGAGAGAGAGAAAGAGAGAGAGAGAGAGAGAGAGAGAGAGAGAGAGAGAGAGAGAGAGAGAGAGAGAGAGAGAGAGAGAGCTGTCAATGATGATGGCAGTGACTTCTCTTATCTCTCTTATCTCTCCTTCTCTCTTATCTCTCTCATGTCTTATCTCTCTCTTATCTCTTCCTCTCTTCTATTTTCTCTCTCCCTCTCTCTTATCTCTATCTCTTTCTCATCTCTCTTAGCTCTCTTTCTCTATCCCTCCCTTATCTCTCTCTCTAATCTAAGTCAGAAGCTGTAGGAATCACAGAATCAAGGAGGTCGTCCCCTTTCCCTAAACTCTTCACAAATGATATATTCCTTTCTCAAAAGCAGCCTAACTTTGTGGAATCAAGTGTTCCTGTACTGACTGATCTAAGAGATCACATTTCACTCCCCCCTTTTAGCAAGGCCTTCCTTTATTGACATTTGTTTAACCTTGGATAAATCATTTCTTGTGGCTAAGGATACCTAAAATGCACTCCTCCTCTATGCCTCCTTTCCTTCCTTTCCTTCAAAGTTCATCTCAAGTAAGTGCCTCCACCCTATCCCACGCCACCTCCATTACCTTGAATTTGCTTCTCAAAGGCAAGAAATTGCTTTTTTAAATGTAAAGATATTTTATTTTACCAATCACATTTAATAACAAATTTCCACATAAGTTTTCCAAAGTTATATGATCCAAATTGTCTCCCTCCCTCCCTTCTTTCCCTCTTCCCAGAGCTGGCAAGCAACTTAATTATTTTACAATTATTATTATATTCTTATTATACAAAACATATTTCCATATTGTTCATTTTTTATAAGAAAATCCTCATATAAAACCCAAACACCAAAATAAAAACCCAAATAAACTAAAGTGAAAAATCATATACTTTGATCTGCATTCCAACATCAACAGTTCTTTCTTTGGAGGTAGAAAGCATTCTTTGAGGCCAAGAATCATTGGGAAGCCATCTTTGTATCCTTAGCACTTAACAAAGTGACAGGCACATCGGATGTATTTATTTAATCAATGCTTGTGGCTTGTATGGCTGATCCCATTTAATTGATTAACTGAAATGCAGTTTCCAATACAAAAGTTTCAGTGATAGGAAGGACTTTAAAAGTCATCCAATCCCACTAGAAGAAATCCCTTCTCTAACATCCCTAACAAGGGATCTTCAGGGTCCAGCTGAGGATGCTCCAAGACTGGTCATCCCACTTTGTGACAGCTCTCACTGTCTGGAAGTGCTCTTGATGTGAAGCTGAAATCTATAACTTCCACCTGTTGTTTGTAGTATCTCTTGCAATAGCCCCATATACCACTATGATAATTCAGCTACCTACTTCAGTGAGAAAACTGAGCCCATCTTACATGGGCTCTCTCTGTTCCCCTCCTCAATTTCTCAGATATCTGAGCATCATCCCCAACTCTCTCTCCTCTTCCCTTATAGTCACAGAAGATATTCTCCTTCTCATCAAGGCTTACCTTCCACCAACACCATTGACTGAATTTCTTCTAGCTTTTTCAAGGACCTCAATTCAGCTGCTACTCTACTACTCTTAGCTAAAATCCCCACTGCTACTAAAATCTGTTTCTCTAAGATCATCAGTGACCTCCAAATGGACAAATTAAATGGTCTCCTTCAGTTATCATCATTACCACAGGGTTAGCTGTGTTAAGTGTTACCACTGTTAGTTATTCTCCTTTCTAGGTTTTCCTCACTTGATGTTACAAACTTCATACTCTCCTGGTTCTCTAGCTGTTCTGATCTCTCTAACTGTTCCTCCTCTAATTCACTGGCTCTGTATCATTTTTTTGCCCTATTAATGTAAGTGTTCCTCAAAATGTTATTATTGTTATTATTAACATTTGGTTAGCCTGGGACAAATAACTGCTCTTCTCTCAACCTGTTTTCTCATCTAAATGAAGAAAAATTAGGATTCATTTTTAATGCCCTTCTCTCCTTTTCTGTCTTGTCCTGTCCTGTCCTATTCTGTCCATCTCTTCTCCTCTGACCCTCTTTCCTCCTTGGCTGTATCATTCTTTCCCTTACCTTCAAATACCATTTCTATATAGAAAATGTCCATGTCTACATTTCTACCCCAGATGGTTCCTGTTCCCATAAATCAATCATGTATTAAGCATTCACTATGTGCCAAGAATTGTGCAAAGTACTATGGATACAAAAAAAGGCAAAAAAAAAAATGGGTCCCTGGCCTTAAGGAGTTTATATTTTAAAGTCCAACTGTTGATAATTAACTTCCCTTCTTTTAAGGCCAACTGAGGCACTACTTCTACCTTACTTCCACAGTTCAAAGCAAGTTCCCTCTTTGATTTTCTCATAGACTTTTTCTTGGGTCTCTAACCCTGCTTTTATCACACAAACCCTTTTATTATGACTAAAGTGGCTCAGTGGACAGAGCACTGGGCCTGAAGTCAGGAAGACCTGAGTTCAAATCTGACCTCAGACATTCACTGACTGTCTGATCTTTGACAAGTCACTTAGCCTCTGTTTGCCTCAGTTTCCCTATCTGTAAAATGGGGATAATAGTAGCACCTATCTTACTAGGTTGTTTTGAGGATCAAATCAAATATTAATTATATAATGCCTAGTACATAGTAAGTACTATATAAATGTTTGCTATTATCATCATTACTACTTGGCTACATAATATTAACTTTCTTTTGGGTTATGCCTGGGCTGCAGTTATTTTTGTATCACTAGGATGGAAACACAGTGCCTTATACACTTTGGGGGAGGGCCGGATCTCTGACTTTATCTCTATGAGAAACTCCTTGTTGGAATTCTCCTTCCACCTAATGTAGGTGGCTGACTTGTCTGTCACTTATCATCTTAGTTGCCTGAGGCATTGAGAGATTAAGAAATGAGTTGCCCAGGATAACAGAGCAGCCAGGACTCAAACTGGGTCTTCCTGACTCCTTCCTAAGGCCAGCCCTCTGTCCATGGTATCAGGCTGTCTCTCACTCAGATTAGGTGCTTAATAACAGCTTCAAAAATTGAATTTTCCATGAGAGGAGGGGAGAGAGAGGCCTCGAAAAGGGAAGTGGACTAGTCAAAGACAAATTTTCCCAATGTTGTTCTGCCCAGAATGGTTCCTTTTCCCTGACCTATATCCTCCTCCTCCTCCTTCTCAGGGGAGGCACTCTCGTGTCTCCAATGGGAATGGCAGCCGTGTTTTCAGTTAGCTGGTGGGATCTGAGGGTGGGGGGAGGGAGCCAGTGGTTCAGTGGCCTATCTGAGCTGAGTATCCATCCTGTCTCCAGAAGGTTCAGTACAGGAAAGTCCAAGGTAATGCCCTAAGAGAGGATGGCACCCTCACCATGCTGTTCTTGAGTTTGTCTTTAATGCCAGCAGTGGCACGCTGGGCACTACTTACCAAAGACCTTAAAGGCATAGCTTGCTTTGAGTTCTCTCGGTGCTGACTCACAGAGTACTGAAAACATGTCTACAAAGTCATTGAAGGTGAGATTGCCCTCGCCATCCTCAGAGAAAGATGACACAATTCTCTCCTTGAAGGGATTCTCCTGTGAAAATCAGAAAGTAAGGGGAGGAAAACACACACATGTAGAAGTTACCATCTCAATCTCTCTCTGTCTCTCTATGTCTGCCTCTCTCTTTCTCTTTCTCTTTCTCTCTCTCTTTTTCTTTTTCTTTCTCTTTCTCTTTCTCTTTCTCTTTCTCTCTGTCTCTGTTTCTCCTTCCCTTCCCTCCTCCCGACTCTGAAAATTGCTTTATTTTCCTTGTCATGTCTGTGTGTACATCTAGCCTTCTAATTCTGTCTCTTGGTCCCTTGTGTATATGTATGTGTATGTACATGCATGTGTACATCTATCTACACATGGATAGAGATAAAGCAGTGTAGTAGAGTGGACAGAGTTGACTTCAGAATCAGAAGGACCTGGGTTCAAATACTTTTGACTGTGTGACCCTGGGAAAGTCACTTAACCTTTAAGTGCCCTGGGAGAGGTTGAGATCTGCCTGGAGAGAAGGAACTCCTGACCAGGAGACTCTTGATGGATGAAATTACAGGTCTGGTTAAAATATATATATATATATATATATATATATATGTATGTATGTATGTATGTATGTATAAACACACCCCCATATAACACATATAAATATACATATGCACACATATCAGCATGTTATGTGTATATACCTGCATGTATACAGGACAGAGATACAGTCTATATAAAGCTCTGATTGTCAGAAAACTCTACTTTCTGTCTGAAAGCTGCCTCCCCAACAGAAAAAGCCTTTGACTGAAAGGAGAAGACCTGGACTTTTCCTCTTGGCTCTGCCGTCAGCTGGCTCTGTGGCCTCAGATAAATGCCACCCTATCTCCTGGCCTCCCCTTCCCCATCTGCTCCAGGCTCAGAAGTGTGGGCCTCCTGCTCCCAGCTCTGGGTTCGATGTCCTCATACTGCCTTTTATTATGCTTCTTGGAGTATCTGACAGAGACATCTACAAATTAATTTTGGCAGGAGAGAGCAGGGCTCTTCCCATTAGGACCACAAGCTCATTGGACCACAGACTTGGGCCTGGCAGGGAACTTAAAGGTCTTAGTCCACATTTCACAGAGGAGGAAAGGGTGTCTCAGAAGAGTTAAGTAACTTGCCTGGGATCCCATGACCCATAAGTAGCAGAGTCATAATTTGAACTCAGGTCCTTTGACTCTACATTCAGCCTTTCCCCCACAATTCCAAGGCACCTTCCACCTCTCTGATGCAATTTTCAATTTACATAAAGAGAATCTCCTAGACAATTCTATTTCTTAGTATAATTATAGCAATATAAGTCTTGTCTCGCCTAATAGATGGCAAAGGAAGAAAGACAAAGAGAGGCAAGAGGAAAGGGAGAGGCTCAATTCAATTCAACAAAACATTTATTAAGCCCCTACTGTGTGCAAAGCACTGTCCAAGGTACCCAAGATACAACAGATACAAAGATAAAAATGAACGAGACCTCACTAAACTTTCAAACTATACATATTTATAACAAATGGAAGAGGATGAATACCCAGACCACCACTGTGGAAGCTTCAGAGGCCCTCAGTTGAGTCTGGAAGGAGGACAAGGATTCTGAGAGACAGAGATGAAGGGAGTGCATTCTAGGCATTACACAGGGTTTATTCAAATGCACAGAAGTGGGGAATAGAGTACTGGGTTCAGGGAATGGCCAGTAGTCCAATTTGGCTAGTGTAGTCTTGATGGGATGCATGAATTCATGCATGACATGAATCAATGAGAACAGCACCATGGATTGCTACAGCCCATCCTGCTAGACTGGCTTGGGAAACCCCAAAGATTTTCTTTATGCTTCTCTCCCAAAGAAGTCCCTAAGAGTACCTTGAACTCAGGCATTTGTATGATGACCGACATGGGCACGGTGACTATGGGGTTCTTTCGGTAGTCCATGGGCACGATGTTGGGTGCTAGTTCGTAGTAGCGAGCGTGCAGCCTGAAAAGCAACCAGAAAAGGGTAGCTTCAAAATATGAGTCTCAAGTCCCATCATACACCCACAGGCTGAGTCTTCAGAGAGATCCCTCAAGCAACAAGGTACCCCAAATCATTGTTTTAAGAGCTGGAAGGGACTTGTGAGGTCGCTACATTCAGTGCCTCATTCTACATGGGAATATAAGAAGCCTCAATTGGGAATTTCCAATAGAGGATCATAGAGCTAGTTCAAGAATGAAGGGCCTTCAAGACCATAGGGTCCAACATCTTAAAGATGAGCAAACTGAGGCCCAAGAGTTACTTGTCCAAGGTCACACAAGTAGTAAGCATCAGAGGTGGGATTTAAGCCTATGTTCTTCTATTCTAAAGCCTATTGTCTTACTTCATAGATAGACAGAAAGAGTTGCCTTATAGAAGAAGTTCTTAACTTGGGGTCCATGTACTTGGATAGAAAAAAATGACATCTTTATTTTCAATAAACTAAGCAATTTAGTATTCCCTTCCATTATGAATGTAGGCAAAATCTGTGACTCTGAAAAGTGGTCTATAGGTTTTTTTTTTTTTATTTTAAACCCTTAACTTCTGTGTATTGACTTTATAGGTGGAAGATTGGTAAGGGTAGGCAATGGGGGTCAAGTGACTTGCCCAGGGTCACACAGCTGGGAAGTGGCTGAGGCCGGATTTGAACCTAGGACCTCCCGTCTCTAGGCCTGGCTCTCAATCCACTGAGCTACCCAGCTGCCCCTGGTCTATAGGTTTTATGAGACTTCTTTGAGGTTCCATGACCCCAGAAAGTTGAAAGAACCCTTGCTTTAGAGATTGTCAGAGTTTAAAAGGACCTCAGATACCATCTAGTCCAGCTCTCATTTTACAAATAAGAAAACCAAGGTCATTGATGTAGGAAGTGTCAGAGGTGGGATTTGAACCCAGACTTTCAGGACTCCAACTCTAGATCTCTGTTCATTATAGTGTCTTTTATCCAACTTTGCCTCCTTTTTCTAATGCTAGCCAAAAGTGCATTTGAAAATGGAGGAATTAGAGTTGGAAGAGACCTTGGAGATCATTTAATCCAGTCCCCTCATTTTTCAAAGAAGGAAGCTGAGACCCAAATAAGTGAAGGGATTTGTCCCTGTTGAGACTACTAGAGAAAACCAGGATATGAGGCTCTGACCTGTTGGCCATTTCTTAGAAAAAAAGGAACCATAATTGTCTGACATATGGTAGGTGCTTGTAGAAGGAATAAACGGTCAACGCTCTGGACCATCTTTGCCCCATAGTCTTGTCCTCTGGACAGGGGATGGGAAATACAAGGAAGGAGAGGGGCAACTTAAATAATTTGGAAGAACAGATGGAGAGAGACTGAGAGAGGGCTCCTTGGGTACCATGAAGATTCAGTTTCATAGGGTAAAAAGAGCCTGTCCTGTGTAGAGAAAAATAATGGAGGCAGAGAAGAGAATAGAGGACTTGGGGTGTTAACTTCAGCATGTTAGGTACAAGGAGTCAGCACTGTGGAGATAAGAAGGAGAAAAGGGAGAAGAGAGAGAGACAGAGATAAAGACAGAGAGAGAGAGAGGGAGAGGAAGGGAGATATGGAAAGAGAGGGAGGGAGAAAAGCAATATATTCAGTTTCTGCTTCAGCACCTCAATCACTGGGAACATGAACTTGAACTTCTGAATAGTGAAGCTTCTGAGTCCAAGGCCCGACTATCTTCCTGGACATGTGCTGAGGCAGCAGGTCCTAGGCAAGCAAGGGCAGACCCAGCCTGTGCTCCATCATCCAGTGAAGCCCAACCATTCATCTGCCAAGGATTGCAAGTGGACAGTTACCAGGTATTGAGGCAAAGCTGCTGAGAGATGACGGACCCATTTCAGCAATGGACTGTGGATCCATTTGCTGGTTTCTACCCGAAGTTCCAATCTTCTCCAAATTCTCCTCATCCTTCAAGGCCCAGATCACTTCCTATTCTCATTCCCCAATTACCCAAACCATTGCTGGGATCTCTTCCTGCCTGAAAGTGCCTACAGCACTAGAGAAACCACAGAGCCCAGCACAAGGAGCCCTGAGGTCAAGGGATCTAGCTCTGACTTCACCACTCCCTTCCAGTGTGACTGTGGGCAGGCCACCGCACCTCTGGGCCACAGTTTCTGCATCTATAAAAGGAGCCTGGACTCGAGGTTCTCCAAGAGCCTTTTCTGCCCTAAACTCTCAAATCCTGTGTCTGTTTATTTAATCCAGAACTCTATAACATGCAAGTCTTCGGTTCATTCATTCATTCGGGTGATCATTGTACACGTTTTTGCTGAACACCAGTAAATGGGCCCATCTCAGGATGCACATTAGAGGTGGCAACCCAAGGATCTCCAGTCCAGCTGGGGAAACGAGATTCCCATACATAAGACAGGACAGTGACAGGGAAAGATATGAAAGAAAGCCACAGGAATATCTGACAGGAGGCCCACTATAGGAATAATAACCTCCTTTTCCATAGCATTTAAGGATTTACAAAGTACTTCCATTCCTACTGAGAACTCTTTAAGAGAGGCAATGCAAGAATCAGCAAAACATTTAGTAGATAAATTGGGCAAAGTGATAGTAGGTGGAAATGGACTCGGCTGCCTTGAAAGATGAGATGGGCGAGTCTTCTTCAGGTACAGGTTGGATTAGGTCATTGATGGGCAAACTACAGCCCAAGGGCCAGATGGGGTCCCCTGAAATGTTCTATCAGCTGCTTGACATTATTCCTAATCTGACAAATACAATGAGTAGGACACAATACAACGAAACTTGGAAAGAGTTGCCTTAGAAACGGACTGACAGACGAGCATTTCCTTTCCTTTGGCCCCCTCTTTAAAAAAGTTTGCCCATCCCTGGACTAGGTGGTTTCTGAGCCTGGTCAGCTCTGAGACTGATTCTATGCTCCCATGATCAAAGAAGAAATGGATTGGAGGAAGAGACATAAATTAGGAGGCTAGTACAATGGTCTGGGTGGGAAGGGATGAGATATTCAACAAGGGTGGCCAAAATGGGAGTTGAGGGGAAAGCTGAGATCCTTGAGAAACGTTGTAGAAGGCAGATTGCATATGCTCCTTGTTCAAGGCACAGGAAACTAAGGACAAGATTGATTTAGTCTGCTGATATTGGCCCCCTATCTGGCAAGAGACTGTGGGGTAGACATTTCAGAAAGTTCACGTGGTCCAGCCCCCAGGAAATGCAGAACTGGGAGTCAGGACACTTGGGTTTTATTTTGGTCTCTGACTAAGCTCACTTTCCTATTCAAGCCTGAATTCAAGGTGTGGGATCTTATATATGATCCAGTGACTTTAACCCTCCTGGGCAAGCCTTACCTTCCATCTTAGAACTGATACTATGTACTGGTTCCAAGGTAGAAGAGTGGTAAGGGCTAGGCAATGGGGGTTAAGTGACTGGCCCAGGATCGCACAGCTAGGAAGTGTCTGAGGCCAGATTTGAACCCAGGACCTCCCATCTCTCTCTATATATATATATATAGATCACCATCCATCAAGCCACCTAGCTGCCCCCAAATCACTTACCTTCTGAGATTCAGTTTCCTCAATAAGGGTGAAAAACACTTATACTTCCTATGCCCCGGGGGTTGCTGTCAGGAAGTTGCTTTCCAGAACTTTAATGTGCTATAGAAATGCCACCCAGACAAAGTACTGCACACATATATGTCATCTCCTCCTATTCCTTGACTTCCTAGCAAGAATTGCCCAAGGAATCAGGCAGCATTGGTGAGGACATACGAAGAGATAATGGGACTCTGAGTCTGACCAAGCAAGGTAAATCCCCTTCACCAGGTCCATCCCACTGAGGGCCCACAAACATTTATCATCATCTTATTCACCAGGTTACTTAGAGAGAGGAGAAGAAGTCTCAGGAAGGGAAGGAGGAAGAGGAGAATGTAGAAGGTGTCCATGTTCACATCCTTTCCGAGACACAATGGAGAGCATTCTAATGCACTGGATCATAAACCCTTAGGGTTGAAGAGTCTATTGTCAAACCCAGAGCATGGCGCTTGGGTCTGGATGCCATGTTTTAG
Source organism: Gracilinanus agilis (assembly GCF_016433145.1). NCBI lineage: Eukaryota > Metazoa > Chordata > Mammalia > Didelphimorphia > Didelphidae > Gracilinanus > Gracilinanus agilis. The sequence goes on from NC_058131.1 coordinate 689,620,625, forward strand.
GACCAACATTGATAAGCTCGAAAAGATCAAGAGAAAGAAAGGCCACCAGACTGGTGAAGGACCTTCCGACCACATCACACGAGGATCGATGGAAGGATCTGGGGTTGTTTAGCCTGAAGAAGAAAGGACTCAAAGTGGAGGGGGACAACTGATAGCCAACTTCAGCTATCTTAAAGGGCTTTGACAGAGTGCAGAAATTGTTCTCTTTCACCTGAAAGAGAAGAACTGAGAACCAGTAAAGACAGGAGGGAGGTGGCCAAGATTCCGGTAGGGACTTAATGTCAGAAAATGCTTCCTAGCGATCAGAGCACCCCATGAGTGGAATGGGCTGCTGGGGAAGTCGGTTCCCTCTCCTGGGAGATCTTCAAGCAGAGGTCCTATGACCCTTGTAGTAAGGGATTCCTTTGCTGTCTGGGTTGGACACTGCAGTCCCTTCCAATGCCCAGACTCTGTGCCCTTTGAAACCAACCAGTCCAACCTTCTACCCAATCCAGGAAATGCTTCTACAGCATCCTTGACAGAAACCCATCTAGCCTCTGTTTAAATGCTTGTTGTGAGAATCAGATAACAATTGTAAAAACTGTTTTTATATATAATAGAGAAAAAAATGTAAAGTGCCTAGCACAGTGCCTGGAATATAATAGGTACTTAATAAGTGCTTACTCTCTTCCCTAAAGAAATGTACTTGTAAGGTGTAACCTGGGATGGTACATGCATTTATTTTATTATAATAATGACTTTGTCAGAGGTGTAGGACTAGGGAACAATATGAAGCCAAGAAGATTTGGGTTCAAATCTTACCTCAATTCATAATAGCTGTGTGACCTTGGTCAAGTCATTTCTGCACCTCAATTTTCTCAAATATAAAATGAAGTGGTTAGGCTCCATGGCCTCTAAGACTCCGATAGCTCTCAATCTATGATCCTCTGAGCCTATGGTCTCATTAGCATAGGGAGCTGCCAATGAGGAAACTTCTACACAGAGGTGTGTTGGAGGCAGCTCAATGGAGCCAACTGTTAAATTTTTAATTTAGATTGGAAATTGGCAAGTGTTACAAATCAGGGCTTGACTTATATTTTGTTGATTATCGAAACTTAAGATGGGGGAAATGTTAGTAATGTAGATTAAAATTAAAAGCGCTTTCAGAGAACTGGTTGTTAAATGTTTACCAGTAGAGGGAATCTAGATGGCTCAGTAGATAGAGAACCAGTTCTAGAGATGGGAAGTCCTGGATTCAAATCTGGCCTCAGACACTTCCTAGCTGTGTGTCCCTGGGCAAGTCACTTAACCCTTATTGCCTAGCCCTTACCCAATTTAGCATATTGATTCTAAGAGAGAAGATAAGGGTTTAAAAAAAATTTACCAGTACACCCCTCTCCCCTGCCCCACTCCTCCTTCAAGTCTAAGATAGTTGCAGTCCATTGGTGGTACCTGATACCAATACCAGTGTATTGTGATAACTTTCTCCTCCTTTTTGTCCTTTACTCACAGGCTCCCTAAGTTACTGCCCAGTAGCAGAAGGAGGCATCTATCCCCTTTCCCCACATGTGTTGCCCCAATTCCTCCAAACTGAGAAATGGCTCCAGTTTTTCTTTGTTCCATCCAAGAAATTCCAGCCCACGAACACTTCAGACATTAAGGAAGGTCTTCCTTTTTTCAATAAGGAGGCCCGGGCCTCCGTTTCAAATCTGAGCTTCGATTGTTCTCGGAAATCTCCTTGTAGATCACATTTCTCCTATGCACCTCTCCTGATCTCTCTGGCACGTGTCTTACCTGTGAACAGGTGCTTCTTACCCCCCCTTGGGCTGGGGGCTGCCCAAGGGAAAGGGCTATTTCTTGTCTATCTCTGTCTGTGCCCAGCACAGCGCTCTACACAAAGTACTCGCTTGGTAAATACTTATGGAATGAACAAAGGGCAAATGAATTCAATCAATCAATCAATCAGTATTTAATTGTTTAAAAAAAATAAATGGTTGTGATTTCACTAATCCAACCTAAAACCAGTGAGGCAAGAAAAACGATGGGGTGAGGAGGCTGGCTGGCCCCACTGGAGAGTTTCTGGCAATAGCTCAGTGTCCGTTGAAGAGGCTATTTGTCTCAAATTGGGCCCTCCGACACCAGCTTTACTATATTTGGATTGATTTAGGCTTGGGAAAGTCTGGCATTAAACTCAAATGAGGCAAGGAATCCGCCTCGAAGGGCCTACATCATCGATGGTACACTTTTAGAACTAGGAGGGACTTCAGATACCATCGAGGGGCTTTTAACCTCTTTTGTCACGGATTCCTAAGGTGGCTTGATGGAGCCTATGGACCCCTTTTCAGAATGAGGTTTAAATGCATAAAGTCAAATGCCTAGGAAAACAAAGGAAATGATTATAGTGAAATCATCATCCAAATGTTTTTTTAAAAAATTAATGGATTTGGGGGCAGCTGGGTAGCTCAGTGGATTGAGAGCCAGGTCTAGAGATGGGAGGTCCTAGGTTCAAATCTAGCCTCGGACACTTCCCAGCTGTGTGACCCTGGGCAAGTCACTTGACCACCATTGCCCACCCTTGCCATTCTTCTGCCTTGGAGTCAATACATAGTATGGACTCCAAGACAGAAGGTAAGGGTTTAAAAAAAAAAATTAATGGATTTGAATCCAGATCTGTGGACTTCCAATTCTTGCCACACATTGTTTAAAGTTGTCTTCTGGGTCCAAACTCTTTCTAGTTAAGTGTTGGATGCTAATGATTCCAAACTGACCAAAAATGCCCTCACCAAAGTCCCTGAAAAATAGTCGTCATGCCTTCTGCACAAGACCTCGAGGCACGCGCAATTCATCTGTTATCTCCTGAGGCAGCCCATTTAGTGGATGGACAGTTCTCCATGCTATTTTCTTCTACCAGCTGCAATCTGCCCTTGCAAGAGCTACTTATTACTAGTTCTTCCTTTGGGGCTGAGAAGATGATAACCTTCTACATGACAACCCTTAAAGGGACTGAGATGGCAATCATGCCTTCTCCCTACCCTGACCCTGACCCTGACCCCAGGCTTTTCTTCTCGAGACTCAACATATCCCAGCTTGTACCATCAGTCTTCATTGGGCAAGGCATACATGTGTTCTTAGCATCGTGGTCACTCTCATCTGGACATGCTCTAGTTTATGGTTCCCAGAATGAAGCCCAAGATGGTAGCTGTGGTCAAACCAAGGTGGAGGACAGATGGTCCATTCTCCCAATCTAGTCACTTTTAGCCAAGGGTTGCATTCCAGTGTTTTAACTCATATTTACTCTCCAGGCTATTCACGGATCCAGTTCTTTTTTTCTTCCCAAATTTTATCTAGCCACATTATTCATTCATTTATTTATTTGTCTATTTTTTAATCTATTCATTCATTCATTCACTCATTCATTCGTTTGTTTGTTTGTTTATTATTTAATTTATTATTATCTAGCCATATTTATCTAGCCATATCAGGACAGGATTTGACCAGTCCCAGGGCTAGTAAGTCACAGGGTGGGGACTCAAATCCAGGTTGCCTTTAGCCAGGTTTCTGCCCCACCATCCTGCTTTCTATGCAGCTATTATTAGGAATGGTGGGTAGGAGGAGGGGGACTGGGCCTGAGATTTCACTGGGGTCAAGGCCTTGCCCTCTCCCAGTGCAGGCTGGCACCTTCTCTGAACTGTATAGCCTTCGAGTGTTGCCTAGAGTCCTGGGAGGCTGACTTGTTCTGGGTCACACAGTCAATCTGAGTCAAAGATGGGACTTGAACTCTGGTCTTCCTGGCTCTAAGGAGTGCTCTTAAAACGTGACAAAATCATTATTATTCATATTGTTTCTCTGCCCTGGGAGGATCCCATCCAACTATCTGCCAACTATGGGCTGTCTTGTTACAAAATGATCAGTTTTTGCACAGGGACCTTCATCAAGAACATGCATTGTCTTTTTTTGTTTTTGTTTTTGTTTTTTTTTTAAACCCTTAACTTCTGTGTATTGGCTCCTTGGTGGGAGAGTAGGAAGGGTGGGCAATGGGGGTCAAGTGACTTGCCCAGGGTCACACAGCTGGGAAGTGTCTGGGGCCGGATTTGAACCTAGGACCTCCCGTCTCTAGACCTGACTCTCAAACCACTGAGCTACCCAGCTGCCCCCTAAGAACATGCATTGTCTACAGGTCTGTCTATGTACAAATACATGCCCATTCTCCTGGACTGATAGAAGTGAGACATCTGATCAGTTTTTCAGAAGTTTCTACTAAAACCCCCAACTAGACTGATCCAGACCTGAGAATATTCTTTAAAAAAAAAAAAAAAAAGCAACAACAAAAAACAAAGACCAAGCCTTTACTTTCTGTCTAGAGATCAATACTGTATTGGTTCCAAAGCAGAAGATCAGTAAGGGCTAGGAAATGGGGGTTAAGTGACTAGCCCAAGGTCACACAGCTATGAAGTGTCTGAGATCAGGTTTGAACCCAGGACCTCTCATCTTTAGGCCTGGCTCTCAATCCACTGAGCTATCTAGTTGCTCACCCCCTGAGAACATTCTTAGTGAAATGGACACACCATTACCAAGACCCCAAATCTGCTGTATTCTAGACATCTTCAGCTGATGTCTCTGGTGGATTTCTCAGATCATCTAGCCCAGGACCCTCAACAAAGGTCTCCAGTTCATAGACTGGCCATCCTTCTGCTGCTGTTCAAGTTGGCTACCTTCAAAGACTGATAGCTAAGTGGATCCAGACACTGGCTCATCCCTGTCTCGGGCAACTGCCAAACCTTCTTCCTTGTTTTGATGGAGAAATAAAAGCTGGCTGGACAGATCAAACTTATTACCGGAATGAAAACTTGTCTGCTGGGAAATCTGATAAGCTGAGCACACAGCAGCCCTGGAGAGCTGGTGTGGCCCATTGGCTACTTGTCAGTGGGAAGTGATTTGGTCAGATGCACCCAATCTGGGTGACAGGAGACAGTATTAGGCCTGGAACCCATGGGATGCTTCAGCCAAAATATTTCTAAAACAAAGATCAGACAATATCAACCTCCTCTTGCCCCTCACCATCTTCGATGGCCTGCTATTGCCGCTAGAATGAAACAAATCCTCTGCTGAGCATTTAAGGTTCTCCATAATCTGGTTCCTACCTATTTTATTTCATATTTCCCTTCCAATTAGACTGGTCTCCTAGCTGTGCCCCCAAACGATCTGTCTCCCACCTTCACCCACCATTGGAAAGCATCCCTTCCTCACGTCTCCCTTCAAATCCCAGGTTCCTCCAAAACACAGCTCAGGCACCGCAGCAGTAAGAACAGAAGGCCCCTCTGGAAATTCCAGGTTATTAGCACTCTTGATTTCTGAAAAATCCTTTGTATGCTCTATTTACTTCCTTAGGGACATGCTGTCACTCCCTCCAGTCTGGAGAGAATATAAGCATCTCGTGGGCAGGGACTGTTTCATTCTCTGTATCCTCAGGGTTTGGCAAGATGCTTGGCACAAACTACTCAAGAACTGTTTGTTGAATCAAACAGAATTATTTCCCAGAATTCCCCTAATCTTGAATTCCCATTCCTCCAGGCCCACATGTGGCAGAGAGGATTTTTTCCCTTTTTTTTTTTTTTTGCATCCAGACCTAAGGTTTCATCAGTTTGAGGGGCTTCCTCCACCAGTGCAGGCTGGTGCCTTTTCTGAACCTTCTCAGTGAAACACACACACTGTTAACTAGACCCCAAATCTTCTGTATTCCAGACATCTACAGCTGGTGTCTCTGGAGGGTTTCTCAGAACATCTAGCCCAGGCATCCTCAACAGATGTCTCCGATTCATGGATTGGCCAGATATCCTTTCCCTGCTGTTCAGGTTGGCTGTCTTCAAAGGCTGATAGCTTACAGGTTACCAGGTGCACGGAGAGGTGACGTGACTTGCCCAGGGTCATATAGCCAATGGGAGTTAAATCTGGAGCTTTGTGACTTATCCTGGCCTCTGGACACTACATCATTCTGCTTTCTCCACATTCAACAAGGATTTAAAATCTGGCCTCAGATACTTCCTAGCGGGGCAAATCACTTAACCCTTATTGCCTAGCCCTTACCACTCTTCTGCCTTGGGATGGATGCTTCCTGTTGATTCTAAGGCAGAAGATAAGAATTAAAAAAAAAAAGGATTCATTTTTCAACGTTGAAATACAGTAACTTCTCCACTGACAAAGTGCCATCCCCTCAGCAGCTACAGAAACAACATATATTAAGCACCTCCTCTGTCTTTGTATCTCCAAAGACAACAATGTAAACATCTCTGACCTTGAGGGATAAGGACTGAGTCAAGGGGTGCAGAATCTCCTGGTTAATAACCGCTTCTAAGTCCCAGTCAGGGCTCCCCTACATCCTACTTATATGCAATTACATAGTATCATCAAATAATGAAAATAATAATTGCTAACATTTATTTGGTGTGTACTGTGTGTGAGGAACTGTGCTTTACAATGATCTCATTTGAGCCACCCAACAATCCTGGGATGTAGTTGCTATTATTATACCCATTTTACAGATGAGGAAACAAAGGCAAAAAGTTAATCGACTTGCCCAGTCACATAACTAATAAGTTGTCTGGATGGATTTGAACTCAGGTCTTCCTGATTCTATCCAGTGCCAGAAAAAAAAATGTTCTGAGTCATGAATCTTGTTTAATTATGTTAGGTGGTCTTAAGGACAACTGGGGAAGCTTATGGCCTCCCCTGATCACATATATCTCTAACTCATTTCACAAACACAAGCCAACCCATCATAACAGTCTGACCCCTTAGTATGAGCCGTTGGAATATAATTAAGGACTTTGCTCAGCTGCCTTCAGGGAAAAGCTTCAGAAGGGCAAGTTTCGACAGTCAAGAATTTCAAAGAAACTTTAGGAGACATGAATGATCGGAGCTCCACAACAGCTACTGTGAGGCTTGTTCACAAGACAGTTCTAGAAGTCCACTGAAAGGGATGCTCTCAGGGCAAGGGGAGAGAAGAGATACAGGGGGAAATGCAGGCGATGCCAAAAAAAAATCAATAAAATCACTTTAAAAGGAAATAAAAAGAATAGAAACTCACATTAACTGCAATGATCAATTTCAGTCATGGAAAAAAGATGGAGAAACACACTTTCCTTCTCTTGGTAGAGATGTGGCATACTTTGATGGTGAAATGTTGCACACACTGTCAGACTACAGGCTTTGCCAACTGATTTTCTTTGTTATATGAGGAAAGACTTACTAAATAACTGCCTTTTAAAAGGAAGAGAGGGCAGCTGGGTAGCTCAGTGGATTGAGAGCCAGGCCTAGAGACAGGAGGTCCTAGGTTCAAATCTGGCCTCAGCCATTTCTCAGCTGTGTGACCCTGGGCAAGTCACTTGACCCCCATTGCCTACCCCTTACCACTCTTCTGCCTTGGAGCCAATACACAGTATTGACTCCAAGAGGGAAGGTAAGGTTTTTTTTTAAATAAATAAATAAAATAAAAGGAAGAGAAATAAAACCCATTCACTCAATCACTTCTCCCAGGGTAGTTTAATGCAAGCACACTAACACTGGAATCAGAAGACCTTAGGTTTGAATCCTGCCTCTGAGTGACCTTGGGTAAGTCACTACTTCCTTGAGGCACCATTTCTCCATCTGTAAAAGAAAGGGATGGGACCAGATGGCCTCCAAGACCCCTTGTAGCTCTACATCTTTCTTTGATTCCATTCTTTTCCTTTGGAAAAAATAATAGGTCATGATGCTGAAGATGCTGGCCTACCATGCCACTCCTCCCCACTAGGGGTCAGGAGCAGAGAAAGAAAGCATGGTGAAATGATAGGAAGTTATTAGAGTTGGAATCTGAAGATCTGGTTTCAAATCTAACTCAGGCACTTTTTGTGTGATTTTGGACAAGTCACCTGAACCGGGGTCTCCTTATTTGTAAAATGAGGGGGATGGGTTAAATAAGAGATATCAAACACTGCAGTGCTCCCAAGGGCACCTGAACCAGGTTAAAATGTAAGTAAGGAAATATTTAACAAAACACATAAAAATACAACAGAACATGGATAGGGCACCAGGCCTGGAGTTAGGAAGACCAGAATTCAAATCTGGCCTCAGATACTTACATCTGTGTGACTCTGGCCGAACCACTTAATTTCTGTTTACCTCAGTTTCCACACCTTTATTATTATTTTTTTAATTAAAAACCCTTACCTTCCGTCTTAGAATCACTACTATGTATTGGCTCTAAGGCAGAAGAGTGGTAAAGGCTAGGCAACAGGGGTTAAGTGATTTACTCAGGGTCACACAGCTATTTCCTCATCTTTAAATGGGGGTAATAATAGCACCTCCTCCCAGGGTTTCTGTGATCCCTGATCTTACTTTCGCTGTTCTGAAGTACCCTTTTCCCAAAAGGAAATAATCTGCAAAGGGAGAAAGAAACTGAGGAATCTTCCAGAAAACCTTACTGGAGAAGACCAGTGATTACCAAGGGACAGAATCCAGAGATAAAGCCATCTTTTTGTGGATCGAAAAGAGGCTCTGACAATGGTAACGCTGTTCAGAGTCAGATCACAGGCAGCACTTGCCACCTCATCAGAGAGAAAGCAAATCCCAGAGATTCTACAGTTGTTTCTGGCTTTTAGTGCTATCCGATACCCCTGCTGGCAAAAAGGAGACCCAGTGGAGCCAAAAATTAGGTGAAATTTCCCGTCATTTTCCAATCCTAACATGCCTCTTGTGATAGATGCCATCTTTATCCTTGCAGTAGGCTTAGAAATCAGCTTCAGTCAAAAAGGGGGATAACCTGGGGTTTATGAATATCCAATACAACTCACTTCTAGCCCCGGAGCAAGATATATTCTGAAGCCCCTGAGAATTCTAGGGGCTCTACTTTCTTCCTATGTGAAAAAGAGGCAATTTAGAGATTATCTAGATCAATCCCCTCATTTTACAAGTTTGGGAAACTGAGACCAGAGAGAGAAAGTCATGAACCCAAAGTCCCATGGCTAATTAGTGACAGAGCCCCAGCCTGGGAGTTGAGACTTAGCTTTGCCCTATCTACTACCCAAATGACCTTAGAGAAATCCTGTCATTTCTCTGGGGTTCTTTTTCCTCATGTGTCAAAAGGAAAAGAGAATATTTACACTGACATACCTTACCCAAATCTTGTAAATATCTAGATGTTGGGGCAAAACTCTCTGTACTATGGAGCTAGAATTGTGGTTCTTGTTACTATTGTTAGGAGACAGTCCCAGTTAGAGGAACAGGGAGACAGCTTGAGTCCTTCTAGTCCCGTCTCATCCCTAGGTCCAAGAAGGACTATTCTCTCTCTCTCTCTCTCTCTCTCTCTCTCTCTCTCTCTNTTTTAACAAGGTATATAATAGTACCATTATCTGTACTATTCCTAATTGTTCTCTGTTAAAACATTTGGCACAAACCACCATCCATGCAACTTTCAGGAACATTTTTGTTGGAAGTTTGTTGTTTTTTTTTTTTTTATGGAGAAAAAAATATCATTAGTTTGTACCATGGCTAAAGGTTTATTTAAAAGAAATCGGATTTTCTTAAGTAAATTAGGATAGTTTGGCCCAAGAATTGTAGTAGCATCATAGTGGCAAGGGCATTGTACCCCCCCAAACTCAGGCAAATTGTAAGCAGGGAAATTCTTTTGCTCCCTTATGCCCTTGGGACTCCCAACCCCAAACATCTGAAGTTGAGGATTACCCTCCTTTGATTTGTCTGATTTGTCCCATTGATTTGAGATGGACAAAGAGACACACCTCATTCATCTGTCCTCCAAATCATGAGAACCACCCCCATGCCCTTCAGGCAAACTTCCCCCACTCCTAGCTACAGTGCTTACCAGTCTAGAGTCTCTCTTCACTGTTGTAAAGAGCATATAAAGCTTAAATGACTTGCCTAGAGTAACTCAGTCATTATAGGACCAAGGTAGGACAGGAATCCAGCTCTTCTTGGCTTCAGAGCCACTCTCTGTTCACAAGAATATGCTACTTCTCAAAGGCAGCTAAAGGGTAGTTAGTTGCCCAGTGGGAGATAAGGAACTGAAAACAAACTTGCAAATGATGAAAATACATTTTCGTGTTCTCTCTCTCTCTCTCTCTCTCTCTCTCTCTCTCTCTCTCTCTCTCTCTCTCTCTCTCTCTCTCCCTCTTTCCCTCTCTCTCCCTCTCTCTCTCTCCCTCTCTCTCTCTCC
>NC_058131.1:689630835-689641883 GCF_016433145.1 Gracilinanus agilis
CTCTCTCTCTCTCTCTCTCTCTCTCTCTCTCTCTCTCTCTCTCTCTCTCTCTCCCTCCCTCCTCTCTCCCCCTCTCTCTTCCCAGCTTAGAATGGAAAGGGCAAGTGGGTTCCCTAGGTTTTACTGGGTGAGTATGACATCCAGTGTCCAGCCAGTGACCATATACTACATGATGAAAAGAGAAGTGACAAGAGATTAATTTGCTTACTTGAGGATGTCATTCCGATTGAAAAAGGAACAGTCCTGTTAAAGAGGAAAAAAATTGGGTTAGTTGGAAGCATTCAATTACTTTGAGATCTCTGAAATAATAATAATAATGATAATAATAGCTTTTTATAACATTAAGTTTTGAGAAGCACTTTACACATATTATTTCATTGGATTCATGAAACAACATTAGGCGGCAGATACCATTATTATCCCCATCTTTACAAATATTGAAACTGAGGATGACACTGATTAAGTGACTTATCCAAGGCACTTAGTGCTAGTCAATGTCTGAGGATAGATCTGAACTCATGTCTTCCTGACTTCCAAGTCCAATGCTCTGTCTGCTGTGGAACTTAGCAGCCCTTTCCTATCTAGGGCAGACTGCCTGAACCAAGAGGTAATAGTTACATATGTTGGGATGAAGATAGGAGGAATGGAACTGAATTACTTCTTTTTCTTTTAATATACAAATGCCACAGAGACAACATGTGGTACCCATTTCACCCACAGGGAAAGCTTGGATTTTTCTTCTTCATAGACTAAAACCTTGGGAATGGAGAATGTGGTGCCTCCAACTCTGTGATGATTCAGTCAGACAGATTGTCAGAACTGGGAAGGCTTTAGAATTTGTGTATTCTAAATGCTTTCTTGGACAGAGCAGGAAACTGAGGATCAGAGAAAAATCTTGGCTTGTCCAAGGTCACACCAGTAGTTGGAAGAGGAACTGGGATGAGAATCAGAGGATCCTGTTTTAAATCCTGCTTCTGACCCTTACTACTTGTGCAAACTTGGGAAAGTCATTTAACCCTGATCAGAATCAGTTTCCTCATCTGAAAAATATGGTGGTTAGACTAACTGGTCTCTGAAGGTCTCTTCCAGCTCTAAATCGATGACTTCGTGTTCCCGTGACTCACAGGACAATGCTCTTCACGGCGATGCTAAAAATGAAGAGGATGGAAATGAGGAGCATCTGCTAACAAATTAATGTTGTGCAATTGATAACTAAGCTAATTAAGTAAATAAGGTGTCCTAATTTATGGTTTGAGGACTTCTAGGACTCTCTCTTTCTCCAGGGAATTTTTTTTAAAGGACACTTGGTAATCCTAGAGGGATGGAAGAGTTCCCTGTCCATCCTCTTAGGTTTCATCTGCTTGGGGCTCAAATATCCCAGTTCCCTGGCCTGCCCTCAAACCCATCCTACTGGCAGATAGTGTAGCAAGAGTCTAGTTACTTGGCCGGGGAGCAGATGGTACTCCCGGTTCATATTGTCCATGGAAGTCCAAGTGAGGTAGTTAACTCTGTTCTTTCTACCCTAGTAGGGCACCTTACTTTCCTTAATACCCAACACAGTGCTTATTAGCACATAGTAGGCACTTACTCAATGCTTTCTGATTGATTAGTCAAGCTGCCATTTTAAATTAGAAATTAAATTAAATTCTTTTTTTTTAAATTAAGGTATCCATATTAAAATCAGAGTTGTCCATGCAAGAGAGATTATGAATCTTGGTACATCACAAAGAACACTGACTCTTCAGTGGGAAGACCTAGGTTCAAATCCTGCCTTTGACCACTTAGTACAAAGTCATTGTATGACTTTGGGTAAGACAATCCACCTCCTTAGTTTCTTCATCTATAAAGTGAAAGAGTTGAATGAGATGACCTCTGATGTCCTGTCCACTTCTGGATTTATGATCCCTAAACGAGGGCTGTGTCCTCCCCTTCCTCTCTTCTCTGATCCACCCTGTTCTGCATCCCTGCAATATCTTCCCTCTCTACTTGCCTTTTGAATGCCTCCCTAGACTTTAACTTTCAATTCAGATGCCCAAAGGTATGGTTCCTCCTGGACCTCTAGTCCATCCCTTCTCTGCCAAGAAGCAGGGTTCGGTCACTGTATCTATCAGAGTTCCTAAGTTTTTAAAAAGTTTTTTCTTTTACATTATTATACAATCTAACTCAATGGCATCCTCTTCCAAGGAGCCTTTCCTGATCCTCCCCCTCAGATCGTTTCCCTTAGATTTTATGTAGTTTTTTTGAATTATACCTTTTTGGTACATCTAAAATTGGGGTCATCTAGGTGGGTCATATGGATAAAGAGCCAGGCCTAGAGACAAGAGGTCTTGAGTTCAAATCTGACTTCAGACACTTCCTTGTTATGTGACGTTGAGCAAGTCAATCAATACATGGTATTGATTCTAAAATGGAAAGTAAGGGTTTTAAAAATAAAATAAAACAAAACATAGTGTTGTATATTCATGCCCACTGTTTTCGTGTCTTATTGTCCCACTAGACTGTAAGCTACACGAGGACAATGACCGTGTCTTCTAGGATTTGTATCTCTTCCAGTGGAGTCCTGTACACTCAGTGAATTCTCAGTCAATGGTTTTTGAATGGACGGAGACAACAGCAGGAAACGTTCTAATAAAAAGGAAAGTTACCTTCACTTTTAAAAACATATTTTCCATGATTGGTGATACAGACTCTAAACGACCACCCTAGTGCAAATATCAATAATATGGAAATAGGTCTTGATCAATGACTCATGTAAAACCCAGTGGAATTGCACGTTGGCTATGGGAAGGGGTGGTGGGAGAAGGGAGGGAAAGAACATGATTCATGTAACCATGGAAATTTTTTAATGATTAATCAATAAAATAAAAATAAATTTAAAAAACATATTTTCCAGCTCACTTTTTTTATCATCCTCTAAAATCACTCCTAACTAAAGTCCTCTCATTTCCATATCATCATATCATCACGGATCTGGGATTGGAAGGAATTTCTCTAGTCCAGCTAGACTTCAGATCTTTTGGTCTCAGGCAAAAGAGGGCAAAGCCCAAGACTCCATTGAGCAAAGCTCTGGAGACATGGCAGGCAAAAAGCTTGAGACTCTATTAAGCTTTGCTCAATGGAGTATCAGGCTTTGTCCTCCTGTCTTCAGGACCCTTTTATACTCATAAAAATTATTGAAGAATTTCCCCCCAAAAAGAGCTTTTGTTTATGGGGATCATATATGTATATTTCCATATTATAAGTTAAAACATCTTAGTATCATTACAAAAACAGTTTTGACCACATGGACCTCCTCAAAAGGTCTTGGGGTTCCAAGGTTCTTTGGAGCACACTTTGAGAACCACTGATGTGGTCAAACCACCTAATTTTACGGATGAGGAAGTCTAGTGCTAAGAAGGCTAAGTGGCTTTGTCCAGGGCCACATAGATTATAATCATCAGGGGTGGGAGTTGAGGGTAGGTCCTCCAACCTCATGGTGGTAACCCTGGGCTCTGGAAGGCTGTGCCAACAAGAAGGACAAGTTTTGAAAAGTCCTCTCCAACATGGAATGGCTTTGCATGTGGACCCACTATGTGTTTTTATCTGAGAGCCTTGCTAACCACAAAACACACTTCAACAGAAATCGTACACCAGGGGATGTATTGGTTTTGGTTGCAATCGCTCATGAAGATCATCATTTACTGATGAATTGTCAAATGATTTGGAGATGGAAGGGTCCTTACAGATGATCAAGTCTCATCCTTTCATTTTATAGAGAAAGATATCAAGGCCCAGACCAAGGCCACACTGTTAAGGGGCAGAGCTAGGATCAGAACTCAGGAACACCATTTCCAACTTTCCACCATAGCAATCTGCATGAGACATGCTCAGAAATTCATCCAGGGGGGCAGAGGGAGTCCCCACACCAGCCTCTAAAGCAGAGACATCAAACACATGTCAAATACATGGCGTATAACACTCCCAAGTAAGACCCAATCCAGATTAAATGTAGTTCCAATCTGATTTTAATATTGATACCTTAATTAAAAAAAAGTATATAAACACAAGGTTAAGTCACAGGTGGCCCACAGGAGTCCTTGCATACACTTTGATGGTTCCTACTCCTATTTCTGTTTGATATCACTACCCTGAAATAGCAGAGGGTGTCTGGTGATTAATAATAATAACAATAACATCTGATATTGCCCTAAGGCTTTCTGAGCACTTTTCAGGACAGGTATTAGTATTATTCTCATTTGACAGAGCAGGAAACTCCCAAAGTTGGGAAGTCAATAGCCTAAGGTGACCCAGCTGAGCCTCCCATTCAGATCTGCCCCTAGTGCTAGGTTCTTTCCACTGACCCACGATGTCTGATGCAAAAATAGGGAAAATAAGCATCCAGGTATAAGAGATGGTCTGAAAAGCTGGGAAAAGGAAGCAGAGGAAGGGTTCAGGGTTCCAAACTCCAGTTTGTGTAGGTGCCCATTCCTACAAACCACAGCATAACCCACACCAAGATGCTTTGGGGAAACAGCCTTATTCCTCTTAGCTGCTTGTGTACTTCTGAAACCACCTTTATTCTAATATACTCTATTCTATATATAATATATATATATATTGTTATGAAGGTTAAGGTCCTGTTATTAGTCAATTCAGTGGAGCCCTGATATTCAATTAAAGTTTGGAGGTTTGAGGTTGATTTGAAACCACTGCCTGAAAGCTCCACTGAAAGGTGATGGAATTCTGTGCCAGGCTAGATGCCCTAGTAGCAGTTCCCTTAGCTATCAGTTGGCCTTGATGAACTAGGAAGTTGATCTTGACTTCCTGAGACCTTAATAATGTTTATAATCCAAGCACAAGCGTGATCTTAAAGCGACTGGATCAGCTAGGCTTGATTCCATGATCTGACTACGATATCAAAAGATGATGACTTGTCCTCGATAAGGTAGGCTACCGGCTTATTAGTAAAAGGCTGTCTGAGGCTTGTAGATTTAACTGGGTTTATTGGATAGATTGAAGGAAAGGGAAACTGGGAGGTGGGAGAGGGGGAAATAGGTGAACCCTATTGAAACTTTTAGCCTATAATAAGTACAATAAACTATGATGATATCTAAGCAGAAAGTTGGCCTAGGTGCTGAGTCCTGGAGACTTTGAGAGTCTCCCCTGGTTCAGAAGCTATTATTTTTTTTAAACCCTTAACTTCTGTGTATTGACTCCTAGGTGGAAGAGTGGTAAGGGTGGGCAGTGGGGGTCAAGTGACTTGCCCAGGGTCACATAGCTGGGAAGTGTCTGAGGCTGGATTTGAACCCAGGACCTCCCATCTCTAGGCCTGACTCTCAATCCACTGAGCTACCCAGCTGCCCAGAAGCTATTATTGATGAATTAATCTTGTTGAATGATTAAGGCTCAGTTGCCTCATCTATAATAAAGTGATTGGTATAGTTAGCAAAGTAGTCTGAACCCTGCCTGCCTATATCACTCTACCCTCCTCCTGGGGCCCAGACAGTAGACAACCTCCTGCCTCCCTAACCCAGAGAAGAAGTGCCCCTCAGGGGTTTTGCTCCTCAATTTATACTCCTTTCCCAACTGCCAGATTGGCACACGCCAGGGGCTGCCTTGCCAGGTTCTGTATTCTAAAGGGGCAAACTGCTCTTTTACACCTATAAAAATGGCTGACCATTTTCTATACATTACAATATTATCTCATTATAAATATTATCTCATTTGATCACACAGATAAACCATTGTGATATACACAATGGTTTATCTGTGTGATCAAATGAGATAATATTTATGAAGCACATAGCTTAGCATGGGGCCCAGCACATAGTAAGTGCTTACTCAATGCCCATTCCTTCCCCCTCCCCTGCCATGTGCATCTTGGTTTCTTGAGGGAAGGGCCTTTTGGTGGCCGCAGTCTCTAGATCCCCAGCACCTAGCCCAGCACTTGGCCTATCACCATCACTACTAAGTGCCTGTTAAATGAATAAATGGACATATGAGTGAATGCATTTTGAGTGTAGCTTGGGGCTGCAGCCCTTTGGGATCATGACGAGGCTACTCCAGGGAATACCTACTGCCTTGGCTCCAGCTTCCTTTTCTTTTCTCCTGCCAGAGGAGTCTGGGCAGCCTGACACACATGCCGATGAGAAAGGCTTCTGCTAGGAACCCTGAGCAGCTTCCCAGACGGCAGGCATCCCAGGTCCATTCCAGAAAAGGACCCAGCCTCTTGGACGGAGCTGCTGTCACTGCCCTGGTGAGCTGGAACACTTTTAATGACGTTTGGGTGGCACTGGAACGCCAGCAATTCAATTGTGTGCTCATTAGCAGAAGAGATGAGGTGGCAGGTGGGGAGGGGATGGGAATTGAGGCACTAAGAGATGAATCATTTGGTGATCTAAGGGGCCTAGAAGAGCCTGGTCCTTGCATTCTGATGAGGAGGAAGAAAGAACCTATCATTGGGTTAAACCACTAATGACCTTGAAATCACCCTCCCGGGAAGGCAATGCATTAGGGTGAAAATGCGACAGGGCTAGGACACTGAAGTTCAAGTTTCAGTTCTTCCCCCATCTCTCTTTGACCTTGGAGAAGTCACCTAACATCTCTAGACCTCAGTGTCCTCAACAATAAAATGGGTAGAATAATAGTAGTTTGTTACAAAGCAACCCTTCTGGGATCATCGGTGGAAATGGTCTGAATTGTTACTCCACATTTAAGACATGTCATTGAGGTTTGTCATTGAGAATGAGACGAACCCTGGGTTTGGAGGCAGGAAAGCTGGGTTCCAATCCTGGCTTTGCTGCATCCTGCCCCTTTGATCTGGGGCAACTCGCTTGTCTAAGTTTTCTCATCTGCGCAATGAAGGGACTGGACTGGAAGAACTCTGAACTTCGATCTATAAATCTATGATTCTATGTTGGGGAGGGGGCAAGAAAAGGGGGAATGAGAAGGGAAAAACTGTGAAAAAACACTGAGCTCATTGTGTGCTCATTCATGAATTGAGGATTAGAGGCACATTTCATACCCCAAAGAAGGATTTGGTGAAGAGTCAAAGAGGGTTCTGAAACAACCCAGGCACAGCAATTGTCTCTTTTGGAGAGCAAAAGCCAGTAATGGCCAGGTGGGAGGCACTGTGGGACTGTGGAAGGAGCACTGGACTTAAAGTCAAGAATTCTGGGTTCAGATCTCACCCTCATACTGACTAGCCATGTACCCTTAGGCAAGCCCCTTCCGTACTCTGGGTCTTAGTTTCCTTCTTGGTAAAATGGAGAAAATGCCTCTTGTGGGCATCAAACTGTCATGAAGCAATACTGCTGAAATATGGAATAAGAGGGGGGACAGCTGGGTAGCTCAGTGGATGGAGAGTCAGGCCTAGAGACAGGAGGTCCTAGGTTCAAATTCAGCCTCAGACACTTCCCAGCTGTGTGACCCTGGGCAAGTCACTTGACCCCCATTGCCCACTCTTACCACTCTTCCACCTAGGAGCCAATACACAGAAGTTAAGGGTTTAAAAAAATACGGAATAAGAGTAAAGTCAGACCTGACAGCCTCCTGGTGAGGAAATTCCTTCTACCAGTGGAGGTTGGCATCTTTACTGCAACTTCTAGTCTCGGAGATCTGTGTGGAACACTGAAGGCTTAACTGATTTTTTGGGGATGAATGCAGGTCTGTCCTGCTCTCTGAGTCTTTTCTCTCTATCCATTACGCCTCATTGTCTCACATTTTTTTAAACCATGAGAAGTTCATATTATAAGGATGTTGGAACCAAGGGAAATGTATGACTTGCTCTTTCCCCACTTTCAGTGAGATGACAACTTAGAAATGAGGTGTTCAGATTTCAGTGAGGAGAATACAGGCAGCAGCAGAGCCCCAGAACCAGAAGAAGGAAGCAGATAACTTTCTACAAAGGAACAGTAGAAAACGTCAAGGGATGGAGGAGAGAGAGAAGATAAATGTTTGTTATTAGAAAAAGATGAGAAAAGAAAAAAGGGGAGGGAAGGAGAAAGGAAAGAAAATTATATAAGAGCATCTAGAACCTTCTCCTAAAGGAGATTACAAATTCTCCTACCCTGGAAAGTTTTTTTAATTTTTTTAATTTTTATTTTGAATATTTTCCCATAGTTACATGTTTCATGTTCTTTCCCTCTCCCCCAAACCCTGGAAAGTTTTAAGAACAGAAGCAGCTGCCCTCTGACCAGGGATAGCCAATGTCCAGTCTAGCCTGATCTTTCCTCTGCCTTTTCCTGACATCTGATATTCAGAAATAGTCTCTATTACTATAAATCACAGCATGATCCACACCAGGAGGTGCTTTGAGGAGAGCACAATCTAGAGGAGATAGCAGAGGACAGTGGAGACAGATGATATGGATTTGAATCCTGGCTCTGAGATGGGTCTTCTCTCCTTTCCTCACCCCACAATCCCCAAGACATATCTTCCTCTCCTTCCTTGGAGCAGTAACATAGTAAAACAAAAGACTGGACCCAGGGATTGAAGACTCTACCCCTTACTGTGTGTGTAACCTTTGGCGAGTAACTTAAGTTCCCTAGACCTCAGTTTCCTCATCTGGTAAAGGGGGATGAGAGGACTGTACTAAATGTAGATCTCTCCTGGATCTAAATCCTATAATCCTAATCACAGTCTGATTATTCTATCTTTTGGGCCCATCAAACTGCCTGAAACTATTTTAAGAAACCTACTGGGTACCCTGGTTTGCCCTGGGGCAGCTTACAGTCTAGCTCAGGAGATAAAACATCACAATGGAAGAAATAATGAAAGAAAAGACACTGCCCTCCAAGGGTACCCATTCTGGGCAATGGAAGGGTGTATTGATGCTCACCCTCTCCTAAAGAATGGCCAAGTATCATAAGATGCCACCCCAAAGGAAGAAGTTTCTAGAGTGTCCTCTGAAGAAGAGAAGTTTCTGGACATTCCGTTCTACCAGGATGCTATTTCAAGAAGTTTCTTGGAACCGTAACTGTTCATATATATGATTTTCTTCCATGCCAGAGCCAAGTCCAGTCTGGGCTCCTGAAAAGACTTTGAACTTGATACCAGTGGCTTTCTGTAAATGAAACTGGGTATAAGATAGAGACCTAGTAACCAGAACACTGAGTTGGCACTAGAAGACCCTGGGGCCAAGATCTCAAGTTCTTCAAAGTACACTTACATCTAGCAACCTGAGAGTTCTGTGTCATTCAGTTGAGTTTCAGACTCCTCTCCGACTGGGCCAAAGGAGGCAGATTTCCAAGTCCTCTTTCCACCGTTCCTCACCCTTATTTTACTACTCTTGAGTGAAGGTATAAGTCTCAAAACTAATTGTGCCTTTTGACTCAGAGAAATCAATGCTAGGACTATTTCCCAAGAACACTGTTAAAGGCGGGGCAGCTGGGTAGCTCAGTGGATTGAGAGTCAGGCCTAGAGACGGGAGGTCCTAGGTTCAAATCCGGCCTCAGACACTTCCCAGCTGTGTGACCCTGGGCAAGTCACTTGACCCCCATTGCCCACCCTTACCACTCTTCCACCTAGGAGCCAATACACAGAAGTTAAGGGTTTAAAAAAAAAATAAAAAAAATAAAAAAGAACACTGTTAAAGGAAAAAGAGAACCAATCCACCAAAAAGAAATATTCAGAGCAGTTTTAGGAATGCTAATGAATAATAACTGGAAATAATTCAAATGACCAAGGCCTGGGGACATCAGGATAAACTGTGATGTAATCAAAAATGACCAAAATGAATGGTCTGTATGGTGACGTAAGTGGGAAGAGTCTGCTAGGGCAATCACCTAATCTAAGAGTTGGGAGGGACTTCAGTGATCAACTCTCACACACACTATAACATCCCAGGCAAATTTTGCTTTCAAAATTCCTGAGGAGGAGCAATTCACAAACCAGTCCACTTTTTTGTTGTTATTAAGCTATTTTTCAGTTGTGTCTAACTCTCTGTAATCCTATTTGGGGTTTTTGCGGCAGAGATGCTAGAGTGGTTTTTCATTTCCTTTTCTAGTTCATTTGACAGATGAAGAAACAGAGGCAAACAAGTTTAATTGATTTGCCCAGGGTCAAACAACTGGTAAGTGTCTGAGGCCAGAGTTAAACTCATGAAGCTGAATCTTCTTGATACCAGGGCCAGCACTGTGTGACTCCACTGTGCCACCTCACTGCCTCTACTTCCACTTTTGGACAGCTCTAATTATTAGGAAGTTTTTTCTGACATCTTAACCTAAATTGGCCCCTGTCATTTCCAGCTACTTTCCCTGGTTCTTCCCTTTGGGGCCAAACAAGAAGTCTGAACCCTTCTCCACATGGAAGTCTACCAAATACTTGAAGACAGCAATTCTGTATCCTCGACATCTTATATTCTCCAGGCTAAACATGCCAGCTTCCTTCAGCTGTTTCTCATATGGCATGCACTCAAAGCCCTTCACCTCTGGAGAGTCTCCAGCTTATCAATATCTTTCTTAAACTGTGATATCCAAAGATGAACATAACACTCCATCTCATGGATAAGATGAACTTATCCATGAGATAAGATAAAGGAAGAATATCATGGGATTATCACTTCCCTATTGCTGGAAGCTATGTCCTTCCCAATGCAGCCCAAGATGTTTTTTTAGCACATTACTAACTCATTTTGAGCTTGCAGACCACTAGAACCTTCACATTGTCTTCAGAAAAACTTGACAGAAGAGGAAATGGAGGCAAACAAGTTTAGTTGACTTGCACAGGGTTGCATAGCTATCCACCGCCTCCTTCATCTTATACTGGAGGAGCTGACTTTTTGAACTCATGTACAAGACTTTTACATTTATCCCTATTGAATTTCATCTTATTAGATTCAGCCCCAAATTGTGCCATTTATTGCTCATGTGGCTTTGGGCCATTCACAATCTTTTTGGGTTCTAGTTTCTTCATCTATCAAATGGGGTAGTTGTACTAAATAATCTCTAAGTAAGAAGGGAGGAAGGAAGGAAGGAAGGAAGAAAGAAAGAAAGAAAGAAAGAAAGAAAGAAAGAAAGAAAGAAAGAGAGAGAGAGAGAGGGAGGGAGGGAGGGAGAAAGGGAGGGAGG
>NC_058131.1:689651775-689666935 GCF_016433145.1 Gracilinanus agilis
GGAGGGGAGGGGAGGGGAGGGGAGAGGAGAGAGTTATTTTTATGGGGTGGGCACTGAGATAAGGGCTAGGTATACAAATACAAACTTGGATTCCTACACTCCAGGAGCTTATATTCTATCGAGAGATGACATATTAAGAGGAGATTGGGGGGGAGGGGAGCTGGGTAGTTCAGCGGATTGAGAGTCAGGCCTAGAGATGGGAGGTCCTAGGTTCAAATCCGGCCTCAGACACTTCCCAGCTGTGTGACCCTGGGCAAGTCACTTGACCCCCATTGTCCACCCTTACCACTCTTTCTCCTAGGAACCAACACACAGAAGTTAAGGGTTTAAAAAAAAAAAAAAAAGAGGACATGGGAAGAGTAGAGAAGATACCTGTACATGACAAAGAGATTATAGGAAGTAACTCTAGGAGGACCAGATCCTGGCAAGATAAGGTAAAAGACTCCCAACAGGCACCTTGGACTCAGCATATACAAGACAGAACTCATCCTCCTCTTTCCTTCCTTCCTTCCTTCAGAAAACCACTCTATTTCTAACTTCCCTCCATCTGTCAAGGGTACCCACCATTCTTCAAATCACTGAGATTCCTAACCCTCAGAGCCATCCTCAGTCCTTCTGACTACCCCAGAGCTCAGCAGCTGCCAAGTCTCCATCCTCAATTCTACATCCTCACCCTCTCCCAAATCCTCACACGCTTTGCATTGACATTACAACCTTCCCCATCTTTTTGCCTTAGATTATTTCCCCCCAAAACCCTTACCTTCTGTCTTAGCAGCAATACTAAGTATTGGTTCCAAAGCAGAAAAATGGTAAGGACTAGGCAACTGGGGTTAAATGAATTGCCCAAGGTCACACAGCTAAGAAGTATTGAAAACTCAGGACCTCCCTACTCCAGGCCTGGCTGTGTATCCACTGAGCCACTTAGTTGCCCTCTTTTGCATTAGATTATTGCAATATTCCTGTGTTGAGTGCCCTCTCAAATCTATCCTTCATACAACTACCAGAGCAATTTTCCAAAAAACATAGGTCTGTGCATGTCATTGTTGTTGTTTAGTTATTTTCAGTTCTGTCCAACTCTTTGTGATCCCCTTTGGAATTTTCTTGGGAAAGATACTAGAGTAATTTGCCATTTCCTTTTCTAGCTTATTTGACAAATGAGGAAACTGAGGCAAACAGGGTTAACTGGCTTATCTAGGGTCACACAGCTAGTAAGTATATGAAGCTGTATTTGAACTCAGGTCTTCCTGACTCCAGGTCCAGCATGCTATCCACTTTGTCATGTAGGTGTTCTTCAAGAGTTATGAAGACTTGAATTCAAATCTAGTCTCAAATATTTATTAGTTAGTTGTGTGACCCTAGGTAAGTCAGGTAAGTCCTCTATCTGCCTCAGTTTTCTCAACTGTAAAATGGGATGATAATTATAGCACCTACCTCCTTGGGTCATTGTGAAGATCAAATGAGATATTTATAAAGTGCTTAGTGCAGTGACTGGCTGGTTGTAGATGCTCTACATTGCAGATAGTTGTTCCCTTTCCCTCCCATCTTTGGCCAGGCTGTTGTCTTTGCCTAAAATGTTTTCTCTCCTCATCTCTACCTTGATACCAATGGATTCTAGCTGCCGTGGATCTCATGTTGAACATGGATTGTGCATGGCATCAGAAATGTGGCTGCAGGAGATCTTCCTCTTCAGCATTCACCACTGTGGACCATCCCTGCATCCTGAAGCTCAGCTCATTCCCTTAGTAGGATCACAGAATCAATCATGGAATACCAGAGTTGGAAGGAACCTCAGAGATAATCGAGTGATGATGTTGAATTGCGAACCATCATCCCTGTCACCTCCCTAAGAACTAGATATCCAGCCCCTATTCAAAGATCTTCAGGGATGGTGAGCTCTCCACGCTCCATTCCACTTTTGGTCAATTCTGATTATGAGAAACTTTTCTCTTCTGTCAGAGGTGCCCAGCCTTTTTCAGTTCCTGAAAGACCTGGCTTTCATGAGCTCCCCATTCGCTCTATTCAACAAGAAAGGAAGTAAATCCTAGATTTACCATCCATAAATAAAAAAGAAATAAACTAGATGAGTGCATTCCAATAGGATAATATAGCTATTTACCAAATTTTCCCCCTGTCCCTGGATAAAATTCTCATCCCCAAAGGAGGTCCTTGTACCCTAGGTTGGGCTTCTCTGCCTTGTCTAACTTCCCCAGAGAATGCACGCTCCTCCGGGGAAGAAGTGCGGGAGGCCCAGCAAAATGCTCGCCTGGCACCGGGTAACAATGCAGTAGAATATGTTGTCATTGCTGTTATTACAGCAACTGAAATCTAAGGGTTTCTATCAGTTGTTCCTTCTAACGCCTTTCCATATAACAATCCTTCAAAAAAAACAAAAACAAAAACGTGCAAGCAGCCATCGTGACCCATCTCCCTCAGCTTTTCTCATCCACAAGGATGAAATAGTTCCAGTTTCTCAACCAGACTACACAGAGTATGATCCAGACTACACAGAGTATGGTCCTTTGCTATATCCAGGTGACCTTCCGGATACTCTTCAGCCTGTCAATGTTCTTCCTAGATCATGGCACCAAAGTACTATTCTTGCAGTCTCTGCCTACCTCTCTGACCATTCACATCAGTCTCTTTCTACCAGGACAGTGTATCTAGCACTGTTCTCTTTTTTAAAAAAATCCTTACCTTCCATCTTAGAATCATCAATACTGATTATTGGTTCCAAGGTAGAAGAGTGGTAAGGTAGGCAGGGTCACACAGCTAGGACCTCCTCTCTTTAGTCCTGGCTCTCTGAGCCATTCAGTGATCCACTGCTGGCTTGTAATGAGTTAAATTTAGAAATCCAGTTTTCTTGTTAATCTCTGTTCTACTCTTGCCCCAAGGAAATCTGTTATCCTTGGGGGATGCAGATGGACACTAAAGAGGTGGGTCAAGCTAGCCTTCAAAGACATTTGGTTTGTTATCCAAAAAAGTCCAGTCTGCTATCTCTACCCTTGCAGGTAGACTCACACAATGAACATCTCTTAGGCACAGTAGAGAAGGAGTGGGTTGTTGTCAGACCCTCATTCCCAGTTTCCAACCAATTATATTGTCCCTCATGTCTTAGGTCTGTAACCATGTTAAGCTCTTTTAAACAGTCATAACTTGTTCCCCACCTATGATGTCCTGTTTTTTGTTCTATATACCACAAAACTAAAGAAGGCTGGTCTCTTCATTCGCTATGCTGGGGAAACTGAGAGTCTATTTATTGATAAATTTGCAATTTACTAATAAATTGATCATACTTAGAACTTTGTCCTTCAGCCTGCCTTAATTTTAACTGTTAACACAGTGTTCCTCACCATCCCCCCATACCCACCTCCCACACTCTTCTCTGAGAGCAATAATCAAACCAGAGCTACTATTTCTACTGGAAACTGTGCCATGACTCCAGTCCTTATTCTTGTCACTCCCTAGACCGGTGGTTCCCAAACTTTTTTGGCCTACTGCCCCCTTTCCAGAAAAAATATTACTTAGCCCTCTAAGGAAATTAATTCTTTTTTAAATTTTAATAGCAATTAATAGGAAAGATAAATGTACCTGTGGCCATCACTGCCCTCCTGGATCACTGCAGCACCCGCCAGGGGGCGGTGGTGCCCACTTTGGGAATCACTGCCCTAGACCAAAATTTACTTTCTTTACCACTACTTCTCTCTCTCCTTCTTTAGAATGGAAGCTCCTTGGAGCCAGCTGGATAGCTTAGTGGATTGAGAGCCAGGCCTAGAGACAGGAGGTCCTGGGTTCAAATGTGACCTCAGACACTTCCCAGTTGGGTGACCCTGAGCAAGTCACTTGACCCCCATTGCCCACCCTTACTACTCTTCTGCCTTGGAGCCAATACACAGTATTGACTCCAAGATGGAAGGTGAGGGTTAAAAAAAAAAAAATGGAAGCTTCTTGAGGGAAGAGGCTGCCTCACTTCCATATTTGTATACAGAGTAAGTATCATGGTGCCCAACACATAGCAGGCACTAAATTCATTCAACTGAATAGTACAGAAATAGAAAGTAATCAGAGTCTGTATCCTTGGTATTCTCATTTTCCTTCACATGAAAGTAGTTTGGGTCTCCATCCTCTCTAGATACTCAGGGTTACAATGGACATCTGGGCAACGTTTCTCTGCCACTAGAAGGGGGGGATTAGAAACTTCATCTACTTGGATCACCAGCTATTCTGAGTCATGGAAATAGCCTCACTGCTCTGCAGAACTGGCTAATAGTTCTCCCCCTGGCTGGCTTCTTCACTTCAGCCTTTCTCTCCTTTCCTCTTAGAGGTCCCTTCCAGGGGATCTCTCTGCCATGGATCTTTGATCCACAGCAATCTGGGAAATGTCCTCTCTTTCCTTTTACATATTCTGTGGATTACTCTCCTTTCTTTTCCCTATACAAATTGACAGAGGGGCAGAAAATGCAAAGTACAATTATTTCATAGCTTATAGGCCTGGGAAAACTGGAAAACAATATAGGAGAAATTAAACATAGACCAACACCTCACACCATATACGAAGGTAAAGTCAAAATGGATCTATGTTTTGGAAATAAAGGGTAATACCATACACAAATTAGGGGAGCATAAAATAGTTTATGTGCCAAATCTATGGCAAGAGGGAAGAATTTAGGTCAAAACAAGAAACAGAGAACATTGCGAAGTGTAAGTCAAATTAGACTACATTAAATTAAAAAGTTTCTGCATAAACAAAAACAATGCAACTAAGATTAAAGGCAAATAACAAACTGAGAAAAATCTTTATAACAAGTCTCTCTGTCAAAGGATTCATTTCTCAAATATGTAGAAAACTGAGTCAAATTCATAAGAATACAAAGCATTTGCCAGTTGACAACTGGTCAAAAGATATGAACAAACAATTCACAGATGAAGAAATTCAAACTATCTTTAGTCATCTGTAAAATTCTCCAAATCACTATTGATTAGAGAAATGCAAATATAGCTTATACTGTTGGTTTTTTTTCTTTTAAACCTTTACCTTCCATCTTAGAATAAATACTATGTATTGGTTCCAAAGCAGAAGAGTGATAATGGCTATACAGTGGGAGTTAAGTGATTAGCCCAGGATCACATAGATAGGAAATGTCTGAGGTCATATTTGAACCCAGGATCTCCCATCTCTAAGCCTGGCTTTCAATCCATTGAGTCACCTAACTCCTTTTCCCCACAAGGAACATTATTTTTTTATTCAAAGATATTTTTATTTTCCCAATTACATATAATAGCAATTTTCAACATGTTTTCTGAAATTATAAGATCCAAAATGTCTCCTTTCCATCCTTTCTTTCCCTCTCAGAGATGGTAAGCAATTTGATCTGTTATATGTGTATTATCATGCAAAACATACTTCCATAATGATCATGAGAATACTGATATAAAACCAAAACCCTCAAATAAATAAACTAATGCGAAAGAAAGTATTCTTTGAGCTGCTTTTGACTTCTAGCAATTCTTTCTCAGGTGATGGATAGCATTCTTTGTCAAAAGTCATTCAGAATTGTCCCAAATCGTTGTATTGCTGAAAGTATCACATTTGATCATCATATAATATTGCTGTACAATGGCTTGTATTCTTCTACATTTGTCTTTGTATTCTACAAATCTGATGAATTAGACCTTTATCAGAGAAATCTGTTACAAAAAATTTCCCCAGTTTACTGTTTTACTTCTAAACTTGGTTACATTGGTTTTGTTTGTACAAAGGCTTTTAAATATAATCAAAATTATCCATTTTACATCTCTAATCCTATCTCTTTTTTGGTCATTAATTCTTCCCTTTTCCATAGATCTGTCAGGTAAACTATTCTATGTTCCCCTAATTTACTTATGGTATTATTCTTTATATCTATATACTCTTTATATCTAACCCATCTACCCATTTTGACCTTATCTTGATATAGGATGTGAGATACTGCTCTATACCTCATTTCTGCCATACTGTTTTCCTGTTTTCCAAGCAGTTTTTGTTATAGTCAGTTCTTCCAAAAGCTGGGGTCTTTGGGCTGATCAGACACTAGATGCTAAGGGCATTTACCCCTGTATATTGTGTATCTGATCTATTCCATTGATCTACCATTCTATTTCTTAGTCAGCATCAGACAGTTTTGATGATTATTGCTTTATAGTGCAGTTTGGGATCTGTACTGCTAGGCTAACTTCCTTGACACTTTTTTTCATTAATTCCTTTGATATTCTTGCTTTTTTGTTCTACAAGATGAATTTTGTTCTTGTTTTTTTTTTCTAGTACTATAAAATAATCTTTTGGTAGTTTGATTGGCATGGCACTGAATAAATAAACTTAGGTAAAATTGCCATTTTTATTATATTATCTCAGCCTACCTATTAGCAATTAATATTTTTCTAGTTGTTTAGATCTGACTTTATTTGTGTGAAGAATAATTAGTAATTGTAATTGTTCATATAATTCCCAGGTTTTGTCTTGGCAAGTAGATTCCCAGGTATTTTATATTGTCTCTAGTTATTTTAAATAGAATTTCTCTTTCTCTTGCTGCTGAACTCTGTGGATAACATGTAGAAATGCTGATGATTTATGTGGATTTATTTTGTGTCTTGAAACTTTGCTAAAGTTATTAATGATTTCAACTAGTTTTTTAGTTAATTCTCTAGGATTCTCTAGGTATACAATCATATCATCTGCAAAAAGTGTTTCGTTTCCTCATTGCCTACTTTAATCCCTTCAATTTCTTTTTCTTCTCTAATTGCTATAGCTAGCATTATAATAGGGGTGATAATGGGCATCCTTGCTTCACTCGTGATCTTACTAGGAATGCTTCTAATTCATTCCTATTGCAGATGATACTTGCTGATGGTTTTAGGTAGATAATACTTATTTTAAGGAACGACTCCTTTATTCCTGGGCTTTCTAGTGTTTTCAATAGGAATGGATGCTATATTTTGTCAAAGGCTTTTTCTGCATCCTTTGAGATAATCATGTGATTTCTGTTAGTTTGGTTATTGACATGGTCAATTAGGCTGATAGTTTTCCTAATATTAAGCCAGACCTGCATTCCTGGTATAAATCCCGCCTGGTCATAATGAATGATCCTTGTCATATATGGCTGTAGACTCCTTGCTAGTGTTGTATTTAAAATTTTTGCTTTTATAATCATTAATGAAATTGGCCTGTTATTTTCTGTCTTTTTTTTTTTGCCCCTCCTGCCAAGGAGTCTTCTTCATGAGCAATTTGGTATCCTAAATGAGCCTTCTTACTAGATAGAGAATTCCCTGGTCAACCAGGCAACTGGCCAAGCATGCCTCCTGTCATAAAAGAATAGCTACTTTCTGGCACATTCCTTTGAGTCTCATCAGTCTTCTCCCAGGTCTCTCTCCTCAGTTCAATAGCATCCCTAAAGTAGTTGGTGCTCTATCCATTGAGTCACCTTGGTGTCCCATGATGATCGCCAAGACTTTTCTTGCTCTAAGATATTCAATTTATGGGATCATTGATCTAGCATTGGAAAAGACTTCAGAAGTCATCTAGTCCAACCCCCCACCCCTATTTTTTTAAACCCTTACCTTCCGTCTTAAGAGTCAATACTGTGTATTGGCTCCAAGGCAGAAGAGTGGTAAGGGTAGGCAATGGGGGTCAAGTGACTTGCCCAGGGTCACACAGCTGGGAAGTGTCTGAGGCCAGATTTGAACCTAGGACCTCCCGTCTCTAGGCCTGGTTCTCAATCCACTGAGCTACCCAGCTGCCCCCTACCCCCTTTTTTTTTTACTGAGGATACTGAGCCTCTTAAAGTGCCCAAGGTCGCTTGGCTAGTTAGTGTCAGAGCCAAGATTTGGTTTTGGATCACTAGTTTTTCCCCCACTTCCTAGCTGTGGGACCCTGGGCAAGTCACTTAACTCAAATTGCCTGGCCCTTACTACTCTGTTACCTTGGAACCAATACTTTGTATGGATTTCAACACAGAAGATAAGGGTTTTAAAAAGAAAGAGAGGAAGAAAGAAAGAGGTCTGAATTGAGAGTTAACTCACTAAGTTGGCTGTGTGTCATGGTCTCTATTTGTCCAAAGTCTCATCCAAGTGATACTGCAGTTTACCAATAACTGACTGATTACACAGCAGAATGATGACCTTGCAGGGTAAGTAAACCTTCCCTCAATTCAATCTTCACAAGTATTTGTTGAGCTATGGGGTGCCTGGAGCTAGGGTTGGCACTGGCTAGTCGACTCTTCCCAAGACAAATGGAGGGGGGAATAAGGTGTCTCTTTTCCAAAATCATAACTAGGGTGAGACAATAAGAACTTTGGTCCAGGCTACCAAATCGTTTTTTAAACCTTTTCCTTCTGTCTTAGTATCAACTCTAAGACAGAAGAGAGGTAAAGGCTAGGCAATTGAGGTTAAGTGACTTGTCCAGGGTCACACAGCTAGGAAGTATCCGAGACCAGGACCTCCCAATCATGTTACCAAATTTTTAAAAATGCACAGTCTTTCAGCTGAGTACAAATAACAGAATTCAGCACAAGCTAGAGTTAGCAAGAAAAATTAGTTAAATTAGGAAAGTAGAAAATGGTAAGCTGGAGTGAGTTCCTTTGGAGCAGTGGAGAATTCATTGGATTGAGAATCAATTCAGATCCTTGCTTCTACCACTTACCAGTCGTGTGATGAGTTACTTTGCCTTTAGGATCTCTTTGGACCTCAGTCTCCTTATTTATAAAAAGTAGGGGGCTGACTAGACTTATTATTATTGTTCAGTTGTGTCCAACTCCTTGTGACTCCATGGACGATAGCACAGTAATATGTGAGGTTTTCTTGGCAAAGATCCTGGGGGGATCTTCCATTTCCTTCTGCAATGGCTTAAGGCAAAGAGAGATGAAGTGACTTGGCCAGGGTTACACAGCTAATATCTGAGGCTGAATTTGAACTCAGCTTTTCCTGACATCTGAACCAGTATTCTGTCCACTGAGCCACCTCGCTGCTTCCAAAATAATTGTTGACCATTTCTCAGTTCAGGTGCTTCTTGGCTTTCTCTGCAGGGATTCAATGCTGTCGGTAATCTTTTCTTCCCAAGTATTCTCCTTTCAAGATTTTATGATATGGCTCCCTCTTGATTCCTTTGTCTGATAGTTGGGGTGTGTTTTGGTAACCCTCTGAATGAAGATTAAGGGTCAATGCTACTCACACACCACCCCTCCTTACTAGGGAGACATTTGGGGTTACAGAACCTGTGGGGGTTTTCCAATATGGATATGCCAAGGGAGAAAAGTTAGAGGGAGATGTTGTTTATTGAAGAAGACCAAGGGGATCTCCATTAGTTGTTCCTGCCAGGGTGTCTTGACACAAGCCTCCTCACTCCCCAATGCTGAAAGCTGTTTTAAATGGAGAGCTGTTCTCCTTCCTCCCTCAACCCACAAGGATCTGTCTCCCTCCCAAATAAACTATTCAGATCTGACTTGTATCAAATTAACAAGGGTTTATTCAGGAAACAGATAGATAAAGAATGACTGAGGTGGGAGCTAGAAAAAAGAGTGCAAGGGATCCCCAAATTCCTCTTAATGAGTCCTTGACTGGGTAAGGTAATAGCAGAAATACATCTGCATTCCCAAATCCCAGCTTCTCTGACCAGAACCCCAATTAAGTATTCTTAAACCTAAAATTATGGCTATCTGTAGAGGAAGTTTGGTAAAGTAAAGGTTCAAGCAAGCTTGGGGAGCCCCAGGGGCCAGCTTCTCCACTGGAGTCCAGGTCCCCTGGCCAAACTGAGGAAACTGATAATATGTCTTCCAAGGTGTTCAGGAATGACAAAGAATCAAATAGACCAATTATAACTGCTTCAGGTCTTTGGGAAGCTCTTCAGATTTGGGTTTTGTGGGTACTTCAGGTCCTCCAAATCTCCACCTCCCTCCTCTCTGTCCCTCCAAAGCTAGAGAGAGAAGATCCTTGGTTCCTTCCCACGAGTCTTTGCCCTGAGGCCAACTATCATTCTCTCTGGGTCCTTCAGTGTTCCATCTGAGAATTTCAAAATGCAGGCTTGCTCCAACCTCTTACACAGTCTAATGGCTCCTTCTTGGTCTCCTTTGAAGGCCTTTTATCCATTTTCATCTGTTCACTCTAGGTGTCTCCCAAGGCTCTGTCCTGAACCCTATTCTCTTTTTGCTTTATCTTATCTCACTCAGTGGTTTCATCATTTCTCCTGGGTTCAATTATCACCTCCATGGAGAGGGTTCCAGATCTAGATATTCAGTCTTTCCTGAACTCCATTAAACTGGATGTTTTGTTAGTTATTTTTCAGTCACATTTGACTCTTTTTTTTTTTTAGCCCTTAACTTCTGTGCATTGGCTCCTAGGTGGAAGAGTGGTAAGGGTGGGCAATGGGGGGTCAAGTAACTTGCCCAGGGTCACACAGCTGGGAAGTGTCTGAGGCCGGATTTGAACCTAGGACCTCCCATCTCTAGGCCTGACTCTCAATCCACTGAGCTACCCAGCTGCTCCCCACATTTGGCGCTTAGTGACCCTATTTGGAGCTTTCTTCGCAGAGGTAATGGCTGACACTCTAATCACTCTGCCACCTAGCTATATGCTTTGAAGGCATCTCAAATCCAACCTCTCCAAAGAAGGTTGTCTTTCTCCACAAACCTATCCCTCTTCTGAACTGCCCTGTTACTGATGAAGGCATTACCTGGTTTGACAAATTCCACGTCATCCTTGGTTCTTCCCTCACTATGTTTATCTATAAGTCCTTTATAACTTGGCTCCAATTTATCTCCTTAGCCTCACTGGGTATTACTTTTCTTCCCACACATGATATAGCCAAACTGGTCTTCTCTCTGTTCTTCACACCTGGAATTCCTTCTCTCTCATGCCTTTGCCCTGGCTGGCTCATGTGCCTGAACAATCTCTATTATCCCCTCAGATTTATAGAATCCCTCCCTTTCTTTGAGACTCAACTCAAGCATCACCTCCTACATCAAACTTTTCTAACCCCCATATCCCTAAACTGCTAGTGCTCTCCTTCTGAAACTACGTGGAATTAAATGACTTTGTATTGGTTTGTAATTTGTTCTGATGTTTATTCTGTGTATACAAATATATTCTATATCATTTAGACATGTTTAAGTATAAATATATATTTCATATATATATTGTATATACACACACAAATATTTACATATGGATATATGTTGTCTCCCTAATAGAATGTAAGCTCTTTGAGGACAGGGTATATTTCTCATCTCTTTTTGTATCTCAAGCATCCCACAAAATAGGAGGCACAAAGAAGGTCCTTAATGTGTCTTGATTGTTGATTGATTTCTCCATTCATATATATATTGTCTCCCCTGATAAAATATAAGCTTCTTGAGAGAAGGGACATATTTTTGCTTTTTCCTTATGTCCTTAGCACTAAGTACAGTGCTCTGCACATATAAAATGCTTATAGACTGATTAATGGAACATACAGGTTCTCTATCACTTATCCTTTGCTCTCATTCCTTCTAATCCTGATAGAAAGATGACCCCAATCCTTGACTCTTCCCTGTCCTCATTTCCCATTTTAGACTTTGGGGAAATAGAGAGATTGACCAACAGACAGATGGATAGCTAGATAGCTAGATACAGACAGAGAGACAGACAGACAGAGGGATAGATAGATAGACAAACAGACAGATAGACATAGATAGATAGATAGATAGATAGATAGATAGATAGATAGATAGATAGACAGACAGATAGACATAGATGGATGGATTGATAAGATGGGTGGATGGATAGCTATATAGATAGATGGATAGATAGATGAAAAGATAAATGAACATGGATGGATTAATAAACAGAGAGACAGATAGATAAATGGATGGATAGATGAATAAAGACAGATGGATGGATAACTAGATGGATGGATAGATAATATAGACAGACATAGATAGATAGATAGATAGATAGATAGATAGATAGATAGATAATAGATGGATGGATGGACAGAGAGACAGACAGGTAGGGCATTCCTTTAATACTATGTACCAAGAACTATGATAAGTGCTGTGGCTATAAATACAAGCTGGTAAGACAGTTTCTTCCCTCAAAGGAAAACATGTATATAACCAGGGCACCACAAAAGTCTTAGTGTGGTTATAAGCCATTAAAGCTTAAAATGAAGACTCTGAGGACACCTTGTTTAAATATGTATTGAATGAAGGAAGTATGTTGGGTAACTCTTGAGAAATAGTAACAGCAGCCATTTATATGGTGCATCAATTGGCAAAGGTTATGCATAATTATCTCATTTAAGCCTCATAGTAAACCCGTGGCATTACTATCATCCCCATTTTACAAGTGGAGAGCCTGGAGCTCAGATAGGCATATTACTTTCCCCCAAATGCCAGAGGAAGTCCAGCACTCCCACCACCGTGCCATGCTATGAGAAGTCATACAGTGGAGGCAGGCAGGCCCCAGTCAGTACCTTCTGCCCTTCCAGACTTCTTCCCTTGACTTAAAAGGTCCCAACAGGCCACTCTGGCCCTCTTGAGCTGTTATTCTTCAGCCCCAGGTGCTGCTTCCTTCAGGGTCCCAGTTGTCCCTGTCTGACCCCTTTGGCTCCTGTGTGATGGCTTTGGCTGATGCCCCTGGCAGAATCCCTGCCCCTGAAAGGGAGGAGAGAGGACAGCAGCCTGCACCGAGCTCAGGGGGGAATCCATTCAGATCTGGCAGGGCCTTCGGAGAGCATCCAGTTCCATCTTCCTCTCCTGTCCAAAGGGGTGAGGAGTTGGAGTCACCTTTCTCCAAAGCCCCCATTCCTACCTGTCCTCCCCAATTCCAGCCGCTAATGATTAGTGTCTCAGGTTCGGTTAACCAATTGGCATCAATGAGTTTTTCTGAAGGGATTTATACTGAAAAGTTGTATAGAAAGGAAAGGTACAAAGCAGTTCCAACCTCCCTGGGAAACAGGGTCTCACACTTTATGGGCAGGGAAGGGAATGAGCCCTTATAGAGTGTTTATTCCATTCCAGGCACTGTGCAATTATTATCTCATTGCGAAGACGGTGTTGTTAGGGTCTCCATTTTACAGTTAAGGAAACTGAGGCATGCAGAGATGAAGTGACTTGCCCAGGGTCACCCATCTCTGAGGCTGGATTTGAACTCAGGTCTTCCTGACTGTAGGCTCAGCGATCTGGGCATGGTGGCGACACTTAGCCTAAAAAACGGTTTATAATATTCTCTCCACCTTCTTCACTTCCAGATTTGGTAGAGCCAACATATAAAAATCATGGAAGCTCCTAGTCCACAGCATTCAGACAGTCTCTATTAAGTCTGGCTTCTGGCAAATCCTGGCCTGGAAGATGGCTCTGGAACTCCTGGTGGCATCCAGTCTTGAACTTTCAAAGCTCGCCAGGCCTTGGGCTCCTCGGGGAGTCCTTTTCTTAGAACTAGAACGCTGACGTCACAGAGACCAAGACAGCCCAGATCCCAGACAGAGAAGACTAAAGGCAGAAGACACCCCTCCTCCATCCCCGCTGTGCTGGCCCCAAAGCTCCCAAAGAGAAAAAGACAGCAAGACGTCATTTGGTCACTTGGTGCCCCCTGAAGGTCCCTCGGGGCTGGCTCTGCAGCAGGAGCCTCTCCAGAAGCAGCCCCTTCCGCGGGCAGCAACACACGAGGAAATTGAGGCAAGTGGAGGTTCAGACACTCGCTAGCGTCCCCTCTGAGAGAGACAGGGTGAAACCAAAATACTCGCTGTCAACACAGGTCAAAAGGCCACAGGACCGGCCACCTAAAGCTGGAAAGGACCTCTGCCCGTCCGACGCTCCCCCTCCCCCATTTTACAGGGGAGGAAACTGAGGCCCCCTAAAGTTGTGACTTGCTCAAGGTCATGTAGGTAGCAGAAGTGGGATTTGAACCTGAGTCTTGAAACTCTCGAGTCAGCCCTCTTCATTATTCCCAACTGTCTACTCTCTTCCCCAAACGGCAGGGTATTTCATAATGACTTTTCAAGACCCTTCCTAATCTTCTCCCATCCTGCTACGTGTCAGGATTTCCATTTCACGGATGAGCAAACTGAGGCTCCGAAAGGTGAACCGATAGTCTGAGAGGGTAACCCAGTTTATGAGTGTCTGAGGCACAATGCTGGGTCTGGAGTCGTTTCGGTGGAATAAAGTTCCCTGCGGGCAGGTGTTTGTCCTAGGGTCTACACCGATTTGAAGACTCGAATTTTAAATCCGTGGAGTGAATGAGTGACAATAAATGAATGAATGAATGAATGAATGAATGAGCCCAGCTGGGTGTAGGGGTCCGGAAGTCTGGTTATTTGGGGATTCAATAAAACACGGAGGAATATTGTAAAGCATAAATCTGAAAAAGTGTTTTCTCCGGCAGTTCCTCCATTAGACTTCCTCCTTCTAGGCAGGGAGTGCCCAGGCCCATACCACGCCCAGCCTCTTCCTCTCTTCTCCCTCCACTTCCCAAGCCCGGAGCCCTAATAGACTTGCGCGATCCAGCGCTCTTACGTCACCTCACGCGGAGAGCCGGGATTGGCTGAGGAGACTACGAGTGCGAGAAGACCGCGTGCGGAGGGGGCGGAGCCAGCGGCGAGCGCCGAGGAGGGAAAGGCCCGAGTCGTCCTCCTTCGGGGGCGGGGCTTCCGGGGATGGGCTCAGGGGGGTGGGGCATGCGGGCGATGCCGGGGCCCGGGTGCCGGGGGTGAGGGAGTCTGCGCGCAGCCGCCGCCGCCGGTTCCTGAGGAGCGGACGCGATGGCAGGTCCCGCGTGGATCCCGAAGGTGAGCGCGGAGGGGCTGGGCCTCGGGGATTGCCAGTGCGCGTGCGCCCCTGCGGCTCTTTCCCCGACCCCGACCCGGCCCGAGCAGGGCCTCCGGGCACGGGTCACGGGGAGAAGGTGGCCCTGACACGGGCCCCGATTCCCAGTCCCGCGGCCCTCCCCGACGCCCGGCCCAGGGGCGGCGTCAAGGTCACGGAGGCGCCCGGGCAAGGAGGCGCGCTGGGAGAGGGGCGGCCTCGTGGGCCCCGCGGGAGGTAGGGAGTGAGAAAGGCCTTTCGGGAATGGGCCCGGCCCCAGCAAGGAGCCGCCCTGAGAATCTCCACCTGAGCCAGGCACCTTGGGGCCATCCGGGCCGAGCATCATGCAGGCCCGG
>NC_058131.1:689671425-689698434 GCF_016433145.1 Gracilinanus agilis
GGGTGCCGGGGGTGAGGGAGTCTGCGCGCAGCCGCCGCCGCCGGTTCCTGAGGAGCGGACGCGATGGCAGGTCCCGCGTGGATCCCGAAGGTGAGCGCGGAGGGGCTGGGCCTCGGGGATTGCAAGTGCGCGTGCGCCCCTGCGGCTCTTTGCCCCGACCCCGACCCGGCCCGAGCAGGGCCTCCGGGCACGGGTCACGGGGAGAAGGTGGCCCTGACACGGGCCCCGATTCCCAGTCCCGCGGCCCTCCCCGACGCCCGGCCCAGGGGCGGCGTCAAGGTCACGGAGGCGCCCGGGCAAGGAGGCGCGCTGGGAGAGGGGCGGCCTCGTGGGCCCCGCGGGAGGTAGGGAGTGAGAAAGGCCTTTCGGGAATGGGCCCGGCCCCAGCAAGGAGCCGCCCTGAGAATCTCCACCTGAGCCAGGCACCTTGGGGCCATCCGGGCCGAGCATCATGCAGGCCCGGAGAGGGTGAGCCACCTGGCCAAGGTCACCCAGGGAGCTAGGACGGCGGGTCCTCCACCGGCACACGGATCCGGGGAGGATGAGCCCAAGGTCACTCAGGGGCTGAGCGCCCCTCTTCCCATGCGCCAGGCACCAGTGACAGGTCACCAGCGGTACCAGGCCCAGCAGGATTCGAACCCAAGGCTCTTCCATTGGGCCTGAGGCAGCACGAAAACCAGGGGAAAGATTGAGAATGGCCTACCTGCTGGAGAAGCTTCGGAAGGGCCAGACCTAGATGACCTCCAAGCAACTGCCAGGCCTGTCATAGGGAAGAGGGAAAGGCAGATGGAGGCGCTGGGGCAGCAGGGGACATCAGGGCAGATGGGCAGATGGATGGGGCCAGGCAGA
The DNA here is from genome assembly GCF_016433145.1 of Gracilinanus agilis. Classification (NCBI taxonomy): domain Eukaryota; kingdom Metazoa; phylum Chordata; class Mammalia; order Didelphimorphia; family Didelphidae; genus Gracilinanus; species Gracilinanus agilis. The sequence goes on from NC_058131.1 coordinate 689,672,275, forward strand.
GGGCGAGAGAGAAACACACACCCCTAGTCAGTGAGAGGGTATACCTTCTGGGGCTGAGACCTTGAGGGCAGGCACAGAGCAGACCTCCTTTGTGTCATGTGGGGACCCCCTTCTTAAGAAGGATATAGGGGGCAGCCAGGGGGTTCTGGACCCTGGCTCTTGATTGATTCTGAGTAGGAAATTCGGGGTTTAAAAAACCAAGAATGATATGGATAAGCCAGTCCAGAGGACACTGGGTTGGTGAAGTGCCTGAAGACCATCTTATCTAAGAACTAGAGAAAAGACCCAGGGGGCACTTGATACCTGCCTTCTGGCACTGGAAAGACTGTGCCACTTCTCCTGCAGGTACCAGAATCCTGAGAGCAGCAGCAGCAACAATGGAGGCAGATTTAGATTTAATGGAAGGAATGGGTTGGCTGCTGAAGGAGGTAGTGGCTGCCTCATCCCTGGAGCTCTTGGAGAAGAGGTTGGATGGCCATTTGTTGGGGATACTCTAAAAAGGGATTCTGCTCACTAAAGGGATTAGGATTGGACCATCTCTGAGGGTCCTTTGCCTTTTCTGACCTCTCCAAACTGACCCCTCTATGCAGAAGCAAAAGGTTTCCTGCTGACTTCTCAGAGCTCTGTCCAGCATGAACTACTCCCATTTTTTTAGAAGAAATGTCACTGACTCCAGTTAGTGTCACTTGTTGGATATGGTGGGACTTACTGGGAAACCATGACTGAATGACTGGTACTATTAAGTAGCCTTCCAAAGTGTCTTTGCTACCCCTTTGTTTTATTTTATTTTTTAAATTTATCTTTGAAAACTCTTGCCTTCTGTCTTTGAATCAGTCCTGAGTATCAGTTATATGACAGAAGAACAGTTAGAGCTTGGCAACAGGGATTAAGTGACTTGCCCAGGGTCAAGTGTCTGAGATCAGATTTGAACTCAGGACTTCTTATTTCCAGACCTGGCTCTCTTATCTGCTGAACCCTCCTCTACCTCTTGATTTGAATGTAAACAGGTACCAACAAAGGAGTTAGACATTTTTAGAGTTCTCCGGCTGAGATCTGTGTCTGCTTGGTTGCTACCAGATAGTAATATGTATCCTCTAATGTATTTTCCCATCTTCATATAGTGACATTTTTAAGTTTCTTGTCATGACTTTTTCACTTTAGTCCAGAGAGAAGTATTAACTTCATATGCTGTCCTAAGTCTCCCTGGCTACATGATTTGTCTTTGTGTGTCAGGATCCAGGCGAGGGCTATTATGCATTTCTGACCATCAGGAGTAGGAGATCTTTTCAGATCAGGGTTTCCTAGGGCACTTTTGCTGTCAGATTTGGTTTCTCTTAAGTTCTCTCCTGGACCATTGTGTGACCTCTGCCAATATCTTTTTTTTCCTACCTGAGGACAGCCAAGTATTTTTTTAAAACTTGATTTTGCCCTTGAAGAGATAAGTAAATAATGAGTGCTTGTAGCATTCTCTGCTACAAAAACTGGGACTTTAAAAACTGATCAAGTGTTTTGACCAAGGTCACAGAAAATCATTGGTGTGAGAGAGAACAGGCCTCACATCTCCTGATGGTCTAGCTAGCCTTCTCCTCTGCCTTGAGCAGTTACCCCCGGATCACCTAATATTAGAGGGAACCTTAGAGTTCATTGTGTTCAGTTTCCTTAATTTTTCATGTGAGAAAACTGAAGTGAGGCCACAGAAATGGAATCACTGGTCCAAGGTCAGAAAGGTAGTTAGTGGCAAGATCAGGACCTGCCTTCAGGTCTGTTAGCTCCAAGACCCAGACCAGGGCATCCTTTGTATGACACTGTGCTGCCACCCTGGAACATCTGATGCCACCTAGACTTTTTTCTCCTTGATCAGTTGTCTTTTCTGTGATGTCAATTGTGAGAGACTACAAGAGGCTTACAGTTATCCAACTTCCTTCACAAAAGGAGTCACAGTTATTGGACTCTAACCATACGTTTAGGGCCATGTTACTGTTTCATCCTGCAAAGACCTCTGCTTGTTGTGAAATATTAATTTTGTTTTATTATATTGATGTCCACTGCAAGAATAGCAATCTGTGGCATATGAAATCAAGTCACTCTATTAATTAGGGAACTTAACTTTTCTTCATGAGGAAGTAATAAGGCATTTTCTGTTTTGGCAGCAGGGAGACTTGAATTCCAGGCCTATCTCTGCCACTAACTAGGCCTCCATTTCCCCTCCTGCTTTTGAAGGAGGTATGATAATATTGAGGCAAGGTCCAAAATTATTTTAATTATTTGTACTTTTTCTTGTCAGAAGTTCTGATTTGGGGTAGACAGCTAGCACAGTAGATAGAGCTGCAGGCCTGGAGTCTGGAGGACCTGAGGCCAAATCTGACTTCAGACACCCCTTAGCTGTGTGATCCTGGGCAAGTCATTTATACCCGTTTGCCTAGCCTTTTTCTTAGAGTTGTTACTGAGATAAATTAAGGGTTAGCGGACCTAGAAGGCTCTGATTTGATAGGCAAAGGAAACACCCTGGAGCAAAGAAGATTGTTAGCTGTTTGGCAGTTTAGACTCTTGGAGAGCTGCCTGGAGCCCTGGGAGGTTGAGTGACTTGTAGAAGGAAGGTCACAGCCAGTATCCCAGCTCTTCCTGACACCAAAGCCAGTTCTCCATACTTACTTGCCTTTTAATTCTCAGACCTCTACTGAAAACCCTGTTATTTGTTCAGTTCACAAGCATTCACTGATGGCCTGCTTTGAGTCTGGCATTCCACCAAGTGTGTTCAGATGGTGCTTTGCTTTCCAAGGGGTCTAACAGTAATGAAAAAGAGGATAAAGATATGGTCCCTGGCTTCAGGGAGCTCACCTTACAGCCATATTGCCTTGGCATCATGGGCATCAGAACCAGAAGGGATCTTAGAGGTCAACCCCAACCCCTTCATTTTAGAGCTGAGAAAAGCCAAAGAAATGACTCGCTAACGGTCACCTGACTAATTAGTAATGGAGCTCAGGATGAGACTTGGGGCTTTGATCCTTAGACCTTTGCTCTGTGCCTGCTCAAACCAGTCTCGGCATCTTGACGTGAATTTACAGATCACTCTTCAGGTTTGAACATACTGATCAGTGACCGGAATCATTGAAATGAGTAGCACTGGGTATAGGCTTGGTGGAGCAGACTTTATTCCACACTCATCAGAAGGCCCCCTGCTTGACATCCAAAACACAGAAGCCACTTTTGAGGGGTTTGTTACTTCTTTGTTTCTTCACAGCGGAAAGGAAGATTGTTGCAAAATTGTAAACATCTAAAGGTAGTAACTGTTGTTTGTCACAAAGTGTTGTGTCCATGGGCATCTTTTTAAAACAACTCTTTTGGTAGGTGGAGTAATGGAGTTTTCTTAGTGATAGTTGTATGGACCATAAAACAGTGAGAGCATAGGATGATTGTGGACAACTTTTCCACAGTGCTTTTTAAAATACAATGTTGTAAGGGAGCTAGGTGACTCAGCAGATTGGAGAGCCAGGCTTGAAGAGGGCAAGTCCTGGGTTCAAATCTCACTCCCAGCTATGTGACCTGGGATAAGTCTTAACCCCCAATGCTTAGCCCTTGCCCTCCTGTCCTAAAGTTGTTACTAGAAGAGAAAGTAAGAGTTTAAAAACACACAAATACACACAATGTTGAAAGAGAAATTTACTCCATAACATATTTCCTCACCCTGTACAGTCCTTAGTAGTATCACTTGGCTGGTACTAGAAAGCTAGGATTTAGGGGAAGAGTGTATCTATAATGAATCCTAAACTTCAGAGTTGGAAGGAATACTTCAGAGATTATTCAGCTCCATTTCTGCCAGAGCAGAATCTATCCTTGACAAATGGCCATTCAACCTTTGCTTGAAGACTTCTGGTGTTGGGAAATTCCCCCTCTTGGAAGACAAACCATTCTACTTTGGGACAGTTCTAATTCTGATGAAATTTTCCCACATGTTAAACTGGAAGTTGCCTCTCTTCAGCTCCTCCCTCTCTCCACTACCTTACCATTGCAAGTTCTATCCTCTGAGGCCAAACAGAACAAGCCTGTCGTCCTCTTGTCCATTCTTGTTTGAGTTCTCTTAGTAGAAATTATATGTTAAATTAGCTTCAGAGAATAAAAGTATAGACAAGTAAGTCTTTTCCCTGCCCAGGATGAAATGCACCCCAAATCTTTGTATAGGGTATTTTAAAACAACTCTTAAAATCTTAGAGGATTATAAACTTTGGAGCTGGAAAAAGAACCTTAGAGATCATCTTAGCAGTTGAAGAAACTGGGATGCAAAAAGGTAAAGAGATTTGCCCATAGACAGGCAAACAAGACTCAGAGTCAGAATTCACTTTGCCTCCAAGTCCTAAGCTTTTACCCCAAGACAGCTCTTACCATTAATTCTCCTATTGTTCAACACCACACTATCCCTTTTTTTCTAATCATTCTTCACAATCCATTCACCTTATCTGTAATCCAATGTGGCTTTGGACTTACTCAAATGATTTAATAGTAATGGCCTTTTTAAAGGTCATTTTCATTACTTCCTCTAGATTAATACAGAAAAATCAAGTGGCATTTAATAAAGTTTCTTAATTCTTGTTGTTACATCATATAATTTCTAAATCCTTATATGAAGGTTTAATACTTGCTTTCATTAGCATTAAAATGTTATCCCTGTCAATAGGTTTCCACTCAGATGATATGAGAGAAATTAGTGGTTTGAAATAATGTAAAGCTTTTTTCTACTAATCTTTTTATATTGGTAACAAGTTAGACTAAAACTAAAAATATTTGAAGTGTATAATCAGATTTTGTATGTGGGGGATGAAATTACAACCTTTTAGTAAAATATTCCAAAAAGTTCATAGGCTCCTAGATTTGGGAATGATTTTATATATGAAGGAACTGAGTCCAAGAGCAATTGAGTTGTCCAAGGTATTGCTAGTAACCAACCATGGAAGAGGTACAACTTGAATCTGGTTCCCCTGACTCTAAAGCCAGTGTTCTTCCATTTGTCTACAGCCCAGCATGATCATAAACTGTCCTCAGTTCTTTATCTTTGGCTTTCTATGTATTACTCAATGCTGTTGATGACTAACTCTTTTTTTGGGTATTAATAATAGGTATCTCGGCTGCTGGGGGCCTTCAGCAACCCAAAAAAGGTGACCCGAGGTTTTGCTGGTGGTGTGAGTACCTCTCATTTTTCTGTTTTAGAAGTTTCTCAAGAAAGGTGCTTAGCACATCTGTTATATCAGACTTAATTTCCATGGATGAAAACCTGTAGACAAGCCCACAGTTCAGTGGCAAGTGAAATTTATTCACTAACTTGTACATGAACCCGTTAGGTCAGATGCACATTTAAAAAATTCTATTCCAGCTGGCCAAGGGAGCCTTGTCACACTAAAATCTCATACCAGCCCTGTTTAAAAATAGATGGAAATTCCCCTTGAGCCTGGTAATATTTCACAATTTCATCTTATCTCTGAAAAGAAATTTCTGTGAAATTAGAGCAAATGGAACAAAAATTGTTGAGAACCTTCAAATCTGGCTGCACTTTTTTTGAGCTTTCCTAAAAACAGTAGATTTACTTGCCTATTAGAAGATTCTCTTGCTTTTATAGACCTTGCAGACTTCTGTTTATGCAGTCTTTATTGAATGTCTTATTAACATTTCATTGCTTTAACTTTAAATCTGCTGTTTTTAGACTTCCCAGCATTAGAGAAACCCGTGCATTTTTAAAACTGATTCCACATTTTTAGTCAGTCTAAGGTTGTGGATCAGTGATTCCCTATCTTTTTTTTATTTCCTCCTTAAATGCTCTCATTTGGGTTTCTTAATTCCAACACTCCCAAATAACATCTCATGGTGTAAAATTTCCATAAAACCCAAGTATATTAATCCAACTCCCCTATTCAGCAGTGGAAGGGCTCTGACCTTTTCTCTAATCCAATGACCGCCCAATGGAATTTACAGTCAATCAAATGTTATTGGGAGAACAGGAAGGAAGAACCTAAAGGATTCTTAGCTCTCCGCTAGTGCAAAGGTTAAGAAATGAGTGTTGCTGCCTGAGTTGAAAGTCCAACCGAGCCAGTATTTCAAATAGAAACCCTGCACAGTGACATTTTGGGCTTAGCATCTTGAATTATCCAGTCTTGTGTCATTATTGAATGTTTGTGCCAGTGTTATTAGAATATTCAGCCATTTCCCTGTTGTGTATCTTGAGTAAGTATTGTAAAGAAATAGGAGGATATGCTAATTTAAATAGGCCTCTGCTGGTGGTCTAAGGTGATAGTGGGAAGGCAAATGGAAGCAAAGAATCGTCAGGGACATCTAATCAGATTAAATTCTGCTGGGGCTGCTTATAGAGCACAGGCAAGGGGCTAATGCTTTCTATTGCCCCACTTGGAGTGGGGACAAAGAACCTGAGTCACTTAGGTACATCATTGTATAGGAGCTTGATGGTTTTCATCATAACTCATTCAGTGCCCTCAAGCCATGGTTTCCATTTGTTCAAAATGTTCTTGGGTGGAGCCGTTGGCATTGTTGGCATTGTTTCATGGCTGCCTACTGCCTCTCATTCTAGTATTAGTCCTTACATAGATAATGTCACTGATACCACAAGATAATGAAAAGTAAAGAGCCTTTTAGCATATGTCATTCTATTTAAATAAACATTTCTCAAATACTTCTTAGCTAAAAATGTCATTTTTAAAAGCAACACTGAGAAATTCCTAGAGACTCTTTTGATTTTTTTTCCCTTCATTCTCTCTTCAGAGTGTTGTGGACAATATAGTTTACCAAGAACTCAGTTCAAAAATGCATTTGAATATCTTTAACTTAGCAGAAGAGTTGGGGTGGGGGTGGGGGTGGGGAGGAAGGAAATCAATGTCAGATCCCTAAAACCACACTGGTTTAATTTCAGTTGTTTTTCTTCATACTTGAAATTTGCTTTCCCAGAGAGATTACTTTTGAAATCCTTAAATCTCTCTTCACTTTTAGAATAAAGGCGGAGATGACTGATCTCTTTGCCACCTAGCATTTCTGTAAAGAACAAGTGTGGCACTGGGAAGGCTTCTTTGGTAACTTAATTTTTACCTCACTTAATGAGCATCAGCAGAGTCCTTGGTGGGGGTGGGGGTGGGGGGGAGTTAAACTTGGGAGCCGTTGACTTTAGAACCTGCGGTAGTGTAGACATCCTTGCTGTTTTGATGAATCATTGGCAATTTAAGGGAATGATAACCTTTTCTTTTTACTTCTAAGATCATTTGGTCCCTTTTGGGGAACTGGTAAAACAGCCTTTATTGGCTCTGATCCTCTTTTGTATATGCTTACAGCCTTCATTTTAGTTATTACCTCTTCTTACAGCATCCGTTTTGCATTTTATGATGGTTTTTTACATTTAGACCCAGACAGTGACCTTGATTCCAGGAGATGGTATTGGACCAGAAATCTCAGCTTCTGTTATGAAGATTTTTGATGCTGCCAAAGTATGTGAGCTCTCTGAAAATAATTTACTTGTAGTCTCTGTTTAAAACCTTTCCAGCTAATGGATTGTTTAGAAGGGCGAATTGGGTGTAAGTATATTAAGTTTCTTAACATGGGCACTAAATGCATAGTTTACTTTAAAACCTGCTGCCTTTGTATTGATTTTAGAGATAGAGTTTAATACCTCAGCTGACAAGCTTTCCTAAAGCTCTTATTATATGCCAAGCTGAGGAGATAAAGACAAATGTGGAACAGTTTCTGCTCAAAGTTTACTTTCTCTCAAGGAATTGTTAGATTAAAGAGCATATTCTTGTTGACTGGGGATTCATCTACTCTCTCTGAGCATCTTGCCCAAAAGAAGAACATTAAATATAACTGCTGGACATGTGAGCAGGGGGTGGGTTTGCTTTGTAAGTTGAAGAGGGTCCCGTGCTGGCATTTAAAAAAGTCTTTCTGCTACACAGCAGGATATTTTCTCGGGGTGGGGGCTGGTGCTGAGCCAATTTAACATCCCTTATCCAGAGTTTGCACCAACCCAACCTCTTAATACTATAGGCATGTGAACATATCATTTATTGGGGAAATTTCAAGAAAATTATTAAGAACTACTTGTTTTGTGGCTTGCGAGTTGCTCATTGTAAGTAATTACTAAGTAAAATTAATGGAAAAGTAGATCCCAGAAAATGTAGGTTTTGATGTGCATGGCTACCCTTTCTCAGAGCCTCCCCTCTTCTCGTGTCTCATCATGGTATGCGCTTCCTGAGAGTACAAATTCCAGCAGACTCTTCCACGGCTCTAAGTAGAGCCCAGGCCTAGTCTGGCCCAGATACCTGAGGACCAGCCGTACTGAAGAGATGCCCAAACCACCAATATTGTTGGTCATAGTGCTCAGGAAGAATTTTGAGCATCTGGAGTTGGGAAATCTCCACGCAATGAATGAGGAGCCGCAGCTAGAGGCAGATGAACAAAGCTGTTCCCACACAATTCTGTTAGTGCCATTAACATTAAACTCACCATAAAGAGATGAGAATTGTAGGGGAAAATGTCACTGCCCAAATGCAGTGGACAGTGTTAAGACAAGGAAGTCCCTTCTCTGGAGTTAGAGAGAAAACAGAATAGGTCTTATTTTTTTGCCTTATATTGCTTATAAAATGAAAGAGTTAAATCTAGAAGGGACTTCAAAGGTTATCAAACCCAATACCCTCTCCCCCATTTAACAGATGAGGAAACTGAGGACAAGAAAGATGAAGTTGACTTATCTAAGATCATATGGGCAGTAAGTGAGAGAGCTAGGATTCTCTAAATCCTACACTTACTTAGCTCTTCTTGTTACCCTATCTCTCTGTGATCCTTGTCATAAGCTAAATATAGGAATCTCACTAGGATTTTTATGTAGGGATGGGAAAGAGAAGAGTAGGGATATGGCAGCTGTTTCCCATGGCCTAATGCCCCAAGTCACTCTGGGTAATATGACAAGTGTGAGATTGAGCCCTCTTCTGGGCCAAGAGCACAGTAAGATCATTGGGCATGTGTCTGGAACTGGCCGTGGTGACTTTTTAAACATATAATTTTGTGTGCTCTCCAAAAGGATAAATGCAAACTCATTTAAGAAACCAAAAGATGAAGATATAGTAATAATGTGTCAGTTTTGGTCAAAAGTGTTCCTGATCCCCAATGATGTGTTCTGTGGCATTTAGGCACCCATCCAGTGGGAAGAGAGGAATGTCACCGCCATTAAAGGGCCTGGAGGAAAGTGGATGATTCCTCCTGAAGCCAAAGAATCCATGGACAAAAACAAGTTGGGGCTGAAAGGTATGGCTGCTTTTGAAGAGAGGGAGAGGGTGTCATTACTGGGACAAGAGGTACAATTTTGGAGTGTGTGTGTGTGTTATAAAATGGAAGGAAGCCAACTCTTCCTGCGCGGTTTGAGGGGGCGGCCTCTCTATGGGTGCTTGTCAGAGCTGGGGAGCTGGACCTTCTAGGCTCCTTTGTATCTTCAGACTTCTCGCTCTCTACTGGCTCCTCCTTTCTGACTTCCTACAAAAAGACTCTGGTCTTCTCCTTCCTTAACAGAACAGACCTTTTCCTTGTGCCCCATCGCCCCCTTGAGTTTCAGCCTCATAGTTCTCTTCCCCGTCCATGCCAGATTTTTGGAAAGTTAAGAATGGTCTTCCCTCCCTGCCTCTGTTCTTGATAGCCTTGGAGTCAGAATCACTTTGGGTTGCAATGCTTCCTCCTCCCCCCTCAGCTCCTTCCCCTGTGAGACAGGCATGAGGATGCCTTTAGTACTGAAGGTCCCGAGGAGTCCGTCTTGGCAGAACATTTTGTAAATCTCAGAGCGTGTTGCCATAGCAGCTTGTTAGCATCAGAGTCTTCCTCCCTCCCTGTTTCTTTCCTGACACCCTCCTTTACCTTGGCTGATGTTTCCTGGTGATAAGGGGAGCCTTTAGAAAGCCCTGCGAGCCCCTGGTCCAGGCCCCACTGGCCCTCTCTGGAGGAGGGTCCCGGCCTAGCTTCAGAGGCTGACAGCCGAACCTGCCTCTTCTGGCTCCTGAGCCCGGGCTTGGAGTCGTCCCTTCATAGGGACTCTGAACTGGGGCCCGAGGGGGGAGGCGAGAGGTCAGCGGGGCCGCTCCTGTTTGAGTTTGTTCTTAGCTGGTTTGTCCCCAAAGACTCTTTGTTCACTGCAGGCCCCCTAAAGACACCCATTGCGGCTGGACACCCTTCGATGAACCTTCTGCTTCGTAAAACGTTTGACCTTTATGCGAATGTGCGTCCGTGTGTCTCCATCGAAGGCTACAAGACCCCCTACACGGACGTGAACATTGTCACGATCCGGGAGAACACCGAAGGCGAATACAGCGGCATCGAGCATGTGGTAGGCAGGCTTCGACGTGCTCTTAGCGGTCTGAATGCAGATTTTGTTTTAAAAAATGATTCATTTATACAAGAGGGAAAGATCACAGGCTCAGGCGCTCTTTGCTTTTATAAAACATGGTCATGTTGTATGTTGCCTGGATAGAGAGTGAGCCTCAGACCCAGTGAGTCCTGGGTTCAAGTTTTACCTCTAGCCCATCCTGCCTGAATCACTCTGGGGTATTTGTTGCTTTACTTTCTAAGTCTGTGCCAGTTTGCCTTGTGGCTCCTCAGAGGGTTCCCCGAGCACTGAGCTCTCAGGCCCAGGCCCTGGGATATGCGGGGTGTGTGGGGCCGGCTCATTCCACAGTGTTGTCAGGCCTTAGTGCCTGCTGCCCTGCACTGGCTTTGGGGGAGCCTCGGGCTCCTCTGGCCCCTCCTCACTGAGACCCTGGGCTTGTCTTTGCCAGATCGTCGAGGGCGTGGTGCAGAGCATCAAGCTCATCACGGAGGAAGCGAGCAAACGGATTGCGCAGTTTGCCTTTGAGTACGCCAGGAACAATCACCGAAGCAACGTGACTGCCGTGCACAAAGCAAATATCATGTATGTGATTCCGAAGGGGCCCTGGGAAGGGTTCTGGCTGCCAAAGGCTCTAAAAAGTGGGGGTGGAGGCATTCTTAAGGATGTAAGCTCTGAAAAATGATTTCTTACTATGATTGAACGAAATGTTAATTTAGGACACGATGGTGAGGGCAATTCCATCGCCTTACTTTGCGGCAGTGCTTTCCTGTTTACAAAGTGCTTTTCTGTACATTAGTTCGTACATTTGAGCCTCTCCAACATTCCTTTTTTAGAAAAAAAAAAAAAAAAGCCCTTCTTAGAATCTTAGAATACTATGTATTGGTTCTAAGACAGAAGAGTAGTAAGGCCTAGGCCATGGGGGTTAAATGACTTATTCAGGGCCACACAGGTAGGAAGTGTCTGAGGCCAGATTTGAACCCAGGACCTCCTGTCTCTAGGCCTGGCTCTCAATCTACTGAGCCACCCAGCTGCCCTCTCCCAACAAGTCTCATTAACTCCATTTTACAGATGAGGAAACTGTTGTAATGAAGGGGGAATTAAAGTACTGGGGCTGTTGAGAGTTGGAGGGTCTGAAGCTAAAGAAGTAAGTCAGGACAAAGGAGGAGGAGGTCATAGAGACCAGCCTCCTCATTTTACAGGTAAGGAAAGGAATTGCCCATCGTCCTTCAGGTAATTAAGTAGCAGCCGGGTCATCTTCTCCAAATCCAGAACTCCTCCCACTTTGATAAGGTCCTGCCATTATTCACAGAAATCTTTGGAGAATGGAAGAGCTAACGGTATTTGCAAGGTCAAGCAGTCAGGCATCCAAAGATACAGGCTTGGTTTCTGTTCTAAAAGTGAGCTGAACAGTGAAGGAGAACCTGGGGAATTGCTGCCGTCTTCCAGCTGTCCCTTACTAGTCGCTTTCTAGCCATATTAACTGAAGTATAAATCAATCCTCTGTCCCACTAAAAACTGCCTCCCAGATGTATAAAGGATTCCTTTTCCTAACCAAAAAAAGTTCCGAGTGTGTCAAATTTAAAACTTTATAATCAGTGACTTTCAAGGCTGATTGGTATTGTCAGAATGTTCTAACATTTGATGCTTCTCAGACTTTGTGGGGTAAGAGTGGCCTAAATCAGACTCATCTTCTGCATTTTAATACCTTTGAGCTCCCCAGGCAATTGGCCTTCTCTTCTGGCTTCTGTCTCCCTTCCCCTTCTTCATTGCTTGTGACCCATGGGGTATTTGGTTCAGCCTACATTTTATCAAATACCTAAAACAAATTTAAATTCTAACTGAAACCAGGGCAGTAGGCTCCCAACATTTATTCCTTGATGTGCTTGGCTTTTCTACTTTAATCAGTTGCTTCTCTAAGGCTTTGCTTTCAACAATTTTTATTTAATTAACTACAGGCGAATGTCAGATGGGCTTTTTCTCCAAAAGTGCAGGGAAGTTGCAGAAAACTGTAAAGATATTAAATTTAATGAGATGTACCTTGATACAGTATGTTTGAATGTAAGTATATACTAAGAATTATGCTTGGGGGGGTTGTGGCAGAGAATGCTCGTTTTCTACACTCCACAAATATGTTCTTCCTTCTAGATGGTACAAGATCCGTCCCAGTTTGATGTTCTTGTGATGCCAAACTTGTATGGGGACATCCTTAGGTAAGTCTGTCTCTCTACCACAGCACCATTCATAAATAAACCCCCTGAGAGTGATTCTGTCCTGCTGTAACCTGCCATGTGCCAAGTGATACACATGAACATTAAGAAGACACAGTTCGTATTCTGAAGAAACTCAGAGACAAATCTCCCAATAAGTGTTAAAGGAAGATTTTGCTGCTGGACTCTGCCCAGTCAGCAGTTTAGCTGGCCTTGGGCCCAATCCCGTTTTGGAAATTTACTTCAGAATTCTCTCTTTCAGTGATCTCTGTGCTGGCCTTATAGGGGGTCTTGGTGTCACACCGAGTGGAAACATTGGCGCCAACGGAGTCGCAATCTTTGAATCGGTAAGGATCTCTGAAACAGCACTGTGATTTTCTAGGCCAGGATTTCCCACTGACTCCAGGAGGGTTCAAAACATTCTTTTCACTGCTAGGCTTCACTGAGCACTGAATCTATTTGCTAAAAAAGAATGCCACTTAGGAAAAATGACACGTTTGGTTTTTGCATTGATCTTGGCCTTATTAGTGATCTTATGGATAACCTTCTTGTATGTTTTAACAGAAGTTATTTGGGGGGAAAACTCTTGGTTGATGTTCATCTTTGGAAAAGTTTCCTTTATTATTAGACTTGGATAGATCTTTTTCTCCCTAGTATATGGATCTTAGATCCCATAAGATCTTATTCCCCAGAATATAGTTTCAGATCATGGGATATTCACATAAGTCTGCCATGTGTTGGTGGGTACCATTATCACATTTGCTCTTCCCAATGGCCTAGCAGGAGACTCTGGGGCAAAAGGTGTGGACATTTTAGTCGTTTTATTTGCATAATTCCAAATTGTTTCCAGAATGGCTGGATTCCCAGCTTCACCAGCCATACACTAGGGTGCCTGTCTTTCCCTGCCTGAGGTCGATGTTGTGCTTGTTTTCTAGTTGAGGCAGTGGAGGCTGAGAGGCTAAAGTGATTCATTTATGGTTACTGACACCTCCGGGAAGTGAGTGTCAGCAGGATCTGAACCCAGGTTTCCAAATCTAGTGCTTTTTCCACTAAAGCATATGCACAGTAGATATTCAGCCAAGAGCATTATAGGGTCTGTGTTTGAAAGGCAGCTTAGTGGCCATTTGGTCTAACTTAGTCATTTTCCATATGAAGAAACAGGTCTAGCAGAGGTGATGTGTCTGCCATCACACAAGCAGAAAATGGTGAGCCGTGATTTGAACTGAGATCTTCTTGACTGGAATGTTATATTGAGTTCTTGGTGCTTTTAGACAAAGGACATCAATGAGCTAAATGAAAATGCTTCAGGGAGGGCAGCCAAGATGGCAGAGTGACTTGAGCTTATGTGAGTTTTGGTTGAAGTTTATATTGGAAAACAGTGGGTGGGGGAGGATAGACATCTTGAATCAGTCAACAAGCATTTATTGAGGCCTGGTATATAGTGTGCTGGGCACTGGGCTAACTGCTGGGCCTACAAATACAACGGCTGAAACTTCAAATATTTGAAGGGCTTTCCCATGGAAGAGGGGTTAGCCTTGTTCTTCTGAGCCCCATACAGTGGAGGCCAGGTGCAAAAAGGCAATATTGGGCTTGGTGCCAGGACAGAAGACTTCCTGACCCTTGGGGCTGCCCCCTTGTTGGGGATGTGGTAGTGGGCTTCTTGATCAGGTGCCAGTTAGGCCAGATGGGGGCCCCTCTGCATTCAGAACCTCCTGGCTTCCCAATGTTTGCTGTAGAGAGCAATGGCTATGATTCCATTGGTGTGCATATGCCCCGTGTCTTCCTGTCTTCACAGGTGGCCACAAAGACTCTGTGGCTGGTGGGTCCCCCCCAACTTCCCCCTTGGCAGCGAGCCTCTTGGCGCCTTAGCCAGCTCAGACCTCAGCTGTACACAGCTCTCCTCAGTACAGCCCGGCTGTCCTGGAAGCCTTTCCTGCTGGGCAGGAACCTGATGGAGGACCTGCTTTCCCCGGCCTAACTCTCAAAGGGCAAAGATAGAATGAGGCTTGAGTGGTTCCCCTTTAGAGAGGGCCCTAAGACCTGAGAGCTCTGCAGTTTGTCCCCATTTTACAGATGAAGAGAATGAAGCTCAGAGACCCGTGACCATTGGACTGTCGTGGCCTGTGGTCTGACTCTGCCTCATCCTCCCTTCCCAGTGCCAAGCTGATTCTGCCCTAGAGAGGGGTGATTACTTGTCTCTTGTCCCCCAACAGCGCTTCTGTGGGTCCTGGCTAGTTCTTATGATTCTCCAGAGGTCAGTAGTTCCCTTTGTTGGCAGGTTCACGGAACGGCCCCGGACATTGCCGGGAAGGACCTGGCCAATCCCACTGCCCTGCTTCTGAGTGCCGTGATGATGCTGCGCCACATGGGGATGCACGACCACGCCGCAAAGATCGAGACTGCCTGCTTTGCCACAATTAAAGATGGGAAGGTACCTGCGTGGATAGTCTGGCCTCTGGCTGTCCCTCCCCTCAGCCCTCACCAGAGGCAGCCTGGTGTCTGAGCCCTTGTGTGGATCCTCATGAGGAGATCAGTTTCGTTTTCTTTAAAAAAAAAGAAAACCTTTTCTTTCTGCCCTAGTGACAACTCTAGGACAGAAGGGCAAGGGCTAGGCAATTGGGATTAAGTGACTTGCCCAGGGACCTACAGTTAGGAAATGTCAGAGGTCAGATTTGAACTTAAGACCTCCTGTCTCTAGGCCTGACACTCTCTCCACTGTGCCGCCTAGCTGCCCCTGGACAGCATTTCTTAACCAATGATCCAGAGGTCTGTGAGACTTGATTTCAGAATCCATAAATTCAGGTGGGGAAAAAATGTCCATGTTTATTTTCATTAACCTCCATGAGAAGTTTAGCATTCCTTCAATAATTTAAAGACACGATTCAGAGAAGAGGTCCCTGGGTTTCGCCAGAGGTCCCTGGAGGTCCAAAACACAGTCAAGTTTAGGAACCTGATCCAGTGTGTGCCCTGAATTCCAGAGGGTACAGGGCTCCCTTTGGGCCCTTTCTCCCTCTTCAGGGTCAGAAATTCTTCAGTCAGCCTCGTAAGGCTGCTGCTGGCCAGAATCCCAGTAGAGGGACTTGGCTTACAAAGAGGGTCATCATGGAGTGACTTTGTGTCCATCGTGACAGGCGGGGAAATACTTCCTGGTGTTTGGGTGCTAGAGGACAAGTGAGGAGCCAGTCACAACTGCCAGGGACGGCTTCCCTCTTGCTGCCCAGCCCTGGTGGGCATTCCAGCAGCCTGGCATTCACTTAGCTCTACAACCTACGTATTAAAAGAGACAACCTAAAAGTTAGGAACTTCAGTTAGAAGAACTTAAACTGTAAGTTGGGCATTTAAAACTTTAAAAACTCTACCAGGATGTTGTTAAAACACACACACACACACACACACACACACACACACACACACACACACACACACACACACACACACACACACACACCATCACTGAAATCATGGCAAATATGGATTTAAATCATTTCTTGTCTGGGGTTCCAGGATCATAGATTTAGAGCTAGGATAGACCTTAAAGGTCAAGTGTTTTTCGAGAAGCAGGACCACGTCATGGAGAAGGTGCCCAAAGCCAGAAGCGATGCAGAGCTGGTTCTGAATCCTGCCTCATACGGCTCTGGACAAGCCACGAACCCGAGCCTTGGCTATGTCATCTGTACAAGGAGGGCTGGCCTCTCTGGCCTCTTTGGCCTCTCTGGCTTCCAGGTTTCTTTCCAGCTCTGTCAAAGTCTGTGATCTGTGGCTTATTTTACAGATTAGGAAACTGAGGCCCAAGGCCACATAATTATTAAGTAGGAATTGGAACCTCAGTTCTAATTCCAAATCCCTCCAAATCCAGCACAGGATTGTAGGTCAGAATTCAGTGTGTACAATTGGGCAGCAGTTTTCTTAAACTTTGAGAGATTTGCTGGCGAATGCTCTTTACGGATTGTTCTCATCATCCCTGCTGCTTCCGAGAGCTGTGGAGTGGGTGGGCATTCTCGCTGTGCAGCCTTCCTCTGAGGCCTTTCTTCCCTCCTGGTCCTCATCCATGGCCACGGAGAGGCCGTCGTTCCTTGCCCTCTCCCAGGCCCTTCCTGGAGCTCTCCCTAGCAGTCACACCTTCCCCAGCTTTGTCTAAGTTTATTAGGATGAGGATAATCATGGCTTTTGTACCGTGTCAGGCCAAGTCATCATTAGTTGTACTTGCACCCTACTTACACCAACAATGTGCTTTTCAATTTAGGGTTATTTTTTTTAACCCCCTACCTTCCAGTTTAGAGTTAATAGTGTGTTTTGATTCCAAGGCAGAAGAGCAGTAAGGGCTAGTCAATGGGGGTTAAGTGACACTTGCCCAGGGTCACACAGCTGGGAAGTGTTTGAGGCCATATTTGAACCCAGGATCTCCCATCTCTAGGCCTGGCTCTCAATCCACTGAGCCACCCAGCTGCCCCAGACATTCAGTTTTAAGCATTTACTAAGTACCTTCTCTGTACCAGGCACAGGTATGTAAATCCCAAGGGTACAACCTCAAAAAGCAAAGCAGACTTTACCTAACGACTGCCTGCCCAATGTCCTGTAGGTTATCTGTGGTTTGGATTCTCTGCCCTTTCTGGCTTCATCTGCACAACCAGAGGTACTGCAACAAGTTCACAAAGGATCATAGGGCCCTCGGAGTCCAAGCCTCTGTCATGTGGCCCAAACATAGCCTGCCTCACTGGGGTGCAGCTTGCAGAGACTTTTCTTAAAAAACTGTAATTAGGGGGCAGCTAGGTGGTTCAGTGGTTTGAGAGCCAGAGACAGGAGGTCCTGGGTTCAAATGTGGCCTCAGACACTTCCCAGCTGTGTGACCCTGGGCAAGTCACTTAACCCCCATTGCCTGGCCTTTACCACTCTTCTGCCTTGGAGCCAATACACAGTAGTGATTCTCAGATGGAAGGTGAGGGGTTTAAAAACCCAGAACTTTAAGTGAACATGCCAGCGGGGCTCAATGGCCTGCCTTCCAATAGCATTAGTATTGCCTTCTTTAGCCTGTAGATATCCATTTTGAATTTGCGATTGAAACGAATATAATTAAATTCACAGGGCCCATTGCTGAAAAATCTTGGGGCCCCACTATTTGGACTTCGTTCTCCGTAAACTTTCTTCTTTCCTCCTGTGTTCATTGAGTCCCAGCTGACATGCCCAGAGTAAAGTTGTAGGAAACCCTCCCCGTGATCTTTAGCCACTCTGTGCTTTCAAAAGACTCTTCACCTCCACTGATTGCTGCTTGTTCCTCCCCAAGGCCCAGGGAGGCCCCTCCCACAGGGGAGGTGGTCTGGTTCTGACTGAGACTCGCCAAGCTGGGCTTTGGGCCCTTCTAACTTTCCTTTTTCCTTCCTCTCAGAGCTTGACAAAAGATTTGGGAGGAAATGCCAAGTGCTCGGACTTCACGGAGGAGATCTGCCGACGAGTAAAAGACCTAGATTAAAGGAAAGCTTCTCCTGCTAGGCAGCAGTCACTCCTTATGGACACAATAGGAAAAGCTATTGTAGACCGTACCATCTGTATACATTGAGGTTGCATATTTCTTGACAGAGCAAACATTCTAAATTGGGCCTTTTCTTAATCCATTCTGTGCCCTGGACGAGAGTGACCCTCCAACGTCTGCTTCCAATGGACTTTTTTCCAGTGCTTTGTTTTATTTATTAAATGTCTCTCTCTGGTGAAAATGTTTTATATATTGCAAGGATGGATCCCTGTCCTGTCATTTTCCATTGTTAACCATTTTACACTTCGGTTAGAACAGTTTTTTTCCTCAACTGAAAGACTTGCTGTAAATATCCAGATACTAAATTAACAGGAGAAACAGCTAACTTTTTAAAGAAAATCCCTATTTTCCTTGGAGTATATAAAGTATAATGGAAATGATACAGGATACTAACATAGCACAAGATGACATTCTTATAAAAATAAACGGGTATAAGAGGAATTTCCTGGGAGAGTCATATCAAGGAGGGTACAGAGGATACATTTTAAAGTTGTGTAGTGAACTAAGAAAAAAAGAGATTTGCTCTCCAAAAAATTTATTATATGCATGAATAAAGATTGCAAACCCGAGATATATTTAATCAGAGATGTATTTTTTTGGTTATCAAATCTAGATAATCTATGGAAGACACAGTGGCATTCTAATCCCACACAATACGTGTGGAGCTATTTTTGTTAAGGTGGCTTTAACCTTTCTTTGCTTGCAGTAGTGCTCTCTGTGAAGAACCAGGGCGACATTTCCCCCAATCAGATGTTGATTGTACATTGTGATCGAGTAAGTCGATCTGCATAATTTTCCGCATAGTTGTACCCGGCCATCCCTGGCCATCCCTGGCCGTCCCTGCCCCTGGAGCTATCACTGCATTGGTCATGTGTGTATTCTGTGTCTGTAACTGTCCCTCCGCTAACGAGGCTGCTGTCCGAGAAGGCACCGAGAAACTGTCAGCTCTGGGGCCGCATTGAGGAGCCCCAGATGTTGACTCCCACCTCACTGTATATTTCAGCATCTGTGCGTTCTCCTACAGGGAACACCAAATTATTGCCTTCCTTGAACAAATAACAGTACAAAAACCCCAACACAAAACCTGTTGCTGCCAGGCTGCCTAAACTAGAGCAGCTGTAGACTGGGGTGTCACACACTAAGGAACAAAACCTTCCCTCGGTTCTTTGTGCCATTAAGGTGGTGCTTGGGCTTCCTGAGGCCCAGGGGAGGGAGGGGGTGGTGCTTTTTCAGTCATCCAACATTAAGGTCCTTCTCTTAATGTGAGTCCTCCTTGCCACGTGAGGCGGTTTTGCTTTGGTCCTTTAGGGTGGTGGTGCTCGGGGCCCTTGGCTGACCTGTTCCTCTTACTGCTCCATGAACCTGTAGGAGCAAGGTGGCAGCTATTTCATATCATGCCCTCGGCCAAAGAGTTGTGCCTGGGTCACTCCTCAGTCCCCCCGGGAGGGGAAGGGGCTCCCTCAGGCTCATGGCCAGGGCTTCAGCTTGCTCCAGATGTATACACTCCATTTTATCCTGCTGCTTCTGCATTTTTGTTGGATTGTGCTACCTATAAGAGTGCCTGTCAGGTTCAAAACAAATAGTGAAGTAATAAAGATTTTAAAAACCGGTAAAGATGTATAATTTGTGTGCACGTGTTCCTGTGAAGATGAATTGTTTTTCTAGCACCCAAGTCCTTTGGACCCAGTTCCTTCCTAACATGGCCCGGCTAGTGTCTCAGCCAGCACTGGGGGATACAACTCAGCCGGGTAACCCAACCACACCGTCGATGTGTTTTATTGGTATATTCTACACTAGCCACCTGGGGTGCATCTCGCAGTGGGTAGCAAAGTCGTTATTGCTTTTCTCTGTCTTCTATGCAAAGTTTTTCAGATAGCTAAACGGTGTCATTTCAGGAGTTTTGAAAATGAGTAGTCTGTTCTTTCTGGCTGATCATCCTTTTAGGTTATCATGGAGCCCTACGAAGGATGGGAAGGTCAGATCAGCTGTCATTCGCCAACTGAGAACACATTCAGATACTTAGTCCCCTTGAAAGCCTGGTTTAGTGTTCAAATTGTACATTTATTGAATTATGACCATTAGGAGGGAAATGTCAGCAGCTTCATTAAATGCTGGGTCGTAGGTGTGCACCATAACAGGTAATGCCAGGCCTGGATGGCTGGCACATTCAGATCAAGTACAGACAGCAAGCTGTTATCCTTGGCAGGTAAGCGAGTCACCTCTCACTGCCTGCCGTGCGTTAGTCCTAAGTCACTTCCAGGACAGGTTAGGTGACCTGGCTTCCCTTTCTCTGCTATGCTGATTTGCAGCTCATCGAATCTAAAATTAGAGCCAAAAAGCCTGAAGATTATCACGGAGGAGGAGGGGTTAAGGTGGCTGCATTTTGTTATGTGTAACAAATATAATCGTACAGAATTCAAACTATCTACAAGTGAAGCTGGCCACTTTGTGGTATTCAGCTGCAGAGCTGCATTACGGTCTGACAGCTGTGGCTAGCCCAAGACTCCATCATCCTTGGAGGCCGAACAGATTTGTTGGGAAATCTTTTTGTGCCCCAGTTTTAAGATAACCTGATTCCCAGGGACGAAATACCCAAAGCATCTGTTCAGTAGAGACTAGAAAAGGAGCCCCATTAGTTGTTTGGTTCTTTGTAAAATGATTCAATTTCTTCTTTGTACTTTTCAAGAACTGCTAAGCGCTTCAGTTTCATTGTAGGACCTGAAAGACAAACCAAAACAAGTACCTGAGCCCCAAATAACAGGTGACAAACCTCAGCAGCACAGCTACTTGGCAGGCAGTAACCAGGGGGCCCTGGTCTCCCTGACAACAGAAATGTACAATCATGTAGGCAGTAACCAGGGGGCCCTGGTCTCCCTGACAACAGAAATGTACGATCATGTAGGCAGTAACCAGGGGGCCCTGATCGCCCTGACAACAGAAATGTATGATCATGTAGGCAGTAACCAGGGGACCTTGATCTCTGAGCAGGACAGGATAGAACAGTCAATCAGATCTGGTCAAAAACAGAAACTAAGGCTTGTGTTGGACATTAGAGGGGACAGAAGGCTGTCTCTGTGTTTGTTTCAGTTAAAGGTGCATTTTAGGAGGTTTTTACTGATGAATGTGGGAGGGCAGAAGACAAATCTCCATTTTCACTCAGTCTTACAGCAAATGTATCGAGATTGAACTAGAATTTGTGCTATCAGAGACCTGGGTTCCACAAACAACTTGTTGGCTTGAATCAATTAATAAGATGAAATGTAATAGGAATAAATGCAAAGTCTTAACCTCAGATTCTAAAAAATCAACCTTATGGGACAGCTGGTGGCTCAGTGGATTGAGAGCCAGGCCTAGAGACTAGAAGTCCTGGGTTCAAATCTGGCCTCAGACACTTCCTAGCTGTGTGACCTTGGGCAAGTCACTTAACCCCCATTGCCTAGTCCTTACCACTCTTCTGCTTTGGAACCAGTACACTGTATTAATTCTAAGACAGAAGGCAAAGGTTTTAAAAAAAAATTAAAAATCAACTTCATAGATCCAAGATGGAGGAAGAATGGCTAGATAGTGTTTTGGAAAGCATCTTGGGGCATGAGTGGACTTGTAAGCCCAACAGAAGTCACCATCATGATACAGCAAGAAGGAAAGGTCACAGGTACCACTGCTAGAATTCATTCTTGCTAATGTCAACCAAGCCTGGCTTTCTTCCCATTGGCTCCACTCAATGGCCTTCCCCAGCCCTCCTGGCCATTGCATATGTTGTGAGGAAAATTAGTTAGTAATTAAGTATTAAGGTTGACCTAGCAGGAAGGGCTGGAACATTCCAAGATGGAATGAAGGAGCAGGAAGTAAGGGCTTGTGCTCTGAGAGGGACTCCATTAATGGTTGGCACAAACTGTTGCTAGCCCTGGGAGATCTCAGACCTGCATCCTGATTTCCCTGGGATCCTGAGTGGTGGTGGCTTCTAACAAGAGGACAAGAACTACATAACAGCACCAGGTGGAGGAGGAGTGTGGGGTCTGGTGGACAGCATCTCAAGCACACTCTCTCTGCTTGGATACCTTGGACCACCTTGGCTTTTGGCATCCTGAGATCCTCTGTGGATTACTGTGAGAAACCCTCAAAGCCACCCACAGGCCCTTTAGCTGTGCTGGTCAAACCTGGCTGGAACCAGGTTTGAAGCAGCCTCCAGAACAGCTCCTTTATGCCCAGCCTGGCCTAGGTCAATTAGTATTAGAGAAGTTAAGTCCTCCCCCTTGCCCTGTGGTTTTGCCCATTAGGTTTTAGTGTAGAATCCCCTATCCCACCTTTATTTTAGTTTAACATAATTAAAACTGTTAAAAGCTTTTACCTTGCCTGCTGGTTTCAAAGACTCTGGCCTAGGGGTGAGCTGGCTGACAGTTGGCCAACAGCCATTCTTGTCAGTTAGGAGCAGCTTAGTTGTGTACTCTGGTCTCCCTATCCTGGTCCTGTCTCTCCTTCAACCCAGCGTGTGTACCCACAACCATTTAGATTATATTTTAACATCCCTGGTGCCCATCTTTTTTACACATAGCCAGGCAAGAAAGAACCTACCAAATTCTCCCCCAGAAATGGAAAAATCCCTTTCCAGGAGGGTCCACTTCTGGATACGGTAAGGCTGGGCAGCAGCTTTCTCATTGACTCTCTGGATGCCTTCTTCGATGGCCTGGTAAATGGCTTCATCCTTCCTGCCCACTATCTCCGACACTTTCGTGGCTTTGCTGCCAACCTTCTGGCAGAACTCCAAGGCTTGATCCGTAAGATAATCAGTTGGATCTGAAGTTTCTGGATCTAGAGTGCACTGAAATGCCAATGATTGGGAGGTATGCATGGAAAACCCCAGGCTCAATAATCTCAACAAACATCTCTCTACTCTAAATTATAATGAAGGAAGATAAGACTCTCTGGGCTATTGGCCAAAACCTCCCAAATTCTCAGGCTAATGTGGATTAATTTTTAAAAGGAAGTTTATACATCTTTCTTGCATACGTCATCTATATTTCTCTTATATCTATAGAGAATATATTATACATACTCTCTGTAGAGTATATATATATAGTATTGAGTTTATGTATAGAGTATATATGCATATATAATATATATGCACATTCTATATATACATGCATATCTATGAGAGAGAAGAAAGAAGGAGAAAGAGGAGGAGGAGGAGGAGGAAGAGGAAGAGGAAGAAGAAGAAGAAGAAGAAGAAGAAGAAGAAGAAGAAGAAGAAGATGATGATGATGAAGAAGAAGAAGAAGAAGAAGAAAGAAGAAAGAGTAAAGCATGCATGTATTATCTACTTTGTTGATGATTTTAGGCTAATTTGAATATCAGACTGACTCATACCTTCCTCCTATCATCTGGATCTGGTATTGAAAGCCCTTTATAACCTATATCCTCCTTCCCTCCCTTTCCAGTCTTCTTATGTCTTCTACCACACCATGTGTTCTGCAATCCAATGACATCAGCCTCCTGGCTCTTCCTCAAATAAGATTCTCCATTTCATGTTTTTGGGCTCTAAGTTTGTTTTGGGGCAGAATCTCAGTTTCTTTAAGCTTTATTTCCCCCCTTCTAATCCCCTCATTTTGAAAGGCAACAGAGTGTAACAGTCAGGAAAACTTGGATTTGAATCCTGCCTCAGGCACTTGTTAGCTGTTGCAAGGGGTGTGGGAAAGCCAGCTCCGAAATCCTGAAATTTTTAGCTTGAGCATTTATGCCTTGGAAATCGGCAAGCAGGACTTTGTTTATTATTTCATTGACTGTTTAGATTTAAGAAAGTGTCAATAATGCAGATTAAATTTAAAAGCATGTTATACATTTTCAAAAAGCTAATTGTTAAACATTTAACACCACCCTCCCCCATGTGAGTCCTAGGTAAATCATTTAACCTTGTTATATCTTGTTTTTTTAATCCATAAAATGGGAATAATAATAATAATACCTTCTGTCCCCTTCTCCCACCCCCTAGCCTAAAGGATCAAATGAGATGGTATTTATAAGCATTTTGCAAACCTTAAAGCACTATATAAAGACTAGCTATTATTATTACATTAAGGCAGTGAAGTGGATAGAGCACGGGGCCTGGAATAAGGAAGACTCATCTTCCTGAGTTCAGTTTCCTCATCAGTCAAATAAGCTGGAGAAGGAAATGGCAACCCACTCTAGTATCTTTGCCAAGAAAACCCAAATGGGGTCACAAATAGTCAGACACAACTGAAATGACTGAACATTATATGATACCTTCAAGGTCAGCAACATGGACAGAAATTTCCTCTGGTCTCCAATCAGCATAGCATTGCTAATGATAGGGAGCTCTATCTTCACGGCCTCCTCAATGGGGAGAGGAGGCACATTCTCCCCTCCAGCTGTTATGATTAATTCTACAGAACAACAAAAAGAGAGACCCCCACCCCACCTTTACTGGATGGGGGTTCTCAGCTGGGCTAGAAACCCCAACCCATAGTAAATCAGATGTTGCTCCATCCATGAATCTAATTCATCTTCCATCTCTTCCTCTTCCCTGGATTCTTTTCAACTATCTACAGAGATGCTTAGATCTCTCCTAAAGCCTCTCCTCTATTCTATTATTTTACTTTCTAGTTTCTTTTCTTCCTTTCATCTCAAAGTACTATATGCATGTCTGCTATTATTCCCTTTGCTCCTTCTCTGTCTCTTTCATTGATTTCTCATCCTTTTCCTGAGCTCTTAAAGCAGGTGATCTCCTTGGCTCTTTGCTCAGCCCTCTTCCTTTCTCCACAATCTCTCTTGGTGAGCACCAATTGTATTCCCCTTTTTTTAGATTTTCTTCTACTTTTTCATTTTTTAAAATTTTGTCTTATTTTCTGATATCTTACAGTTTCATTAGCTTCTGTTTGACCAATTCTAATTTTTAGTGAGTTATTTTCTTCCTTGAGTTTTTGTGTTTCCTTTTCCATTTGGCCAATCCTACTCTAAAGAGTTGTTTTCTTCAGGGGTTTTTTAAACCTCCATTTCCATTTGGTCCATTCTATCCCTTAAGGAGTTGTTTTCTTCAATGTGCCTCCTTTTCCTTTTGGCCTACTCTAGTTTTCAGGGAGCTGATTTCTTCAGTGAACTTTTCCCCAACTGTTGAGTCTTTCTGTCAATTCTCTTATCATTTTAAAAAATTTCTTTTTAAGTTCTTCCAGGAGTTTTTTGGGGGCCTGACAACTTTTCACACTTCCCTTTGAGGCTTCGAATATAATGCTTTTTGGCATTATTGTCCTCTACAGAGTTCATATTTTGGTACTTCCTATCACTAAAGTAACCTTTTTTTTGTCTTTTGTTCATTTTTCTAGTTGCCCCCCCCCCATTACTTTTCCTCATTACTTTTTATCCCCATTGCCTTCCCCATAACCTTGAATTTGTTTTCTGTTCCTGGGTTAAAGAGAGTGCTGCTCCAAGCTGGCAGAGTACTCTTCTTTGGTACTTGGGATAGGCCTAGCTACCTTTGTTTCTCACAGTATGTCTATTAAGGAAGTGGCCTTGCTGGTTTGCTCTGGAGGGGCAGGGAGGTTGCAGCCATTTTGTCCAGCTATTTTCAGCACCCCATGCCACCTGTTTCATGGCCTGGTCTGATCCCTACTTTGTTGTTTCCTTGCCCCTGCCAAGTAGCTTGGACTGGGCAGGTCCTCTGCTCTGGGCTCTTCCACCTCAGGCAGTTTGCCACCACATGGGAATGAGTAGGTTCCTGTAGTTCAGTTGGTCCCCCTCTCTGCTTCCTTGTAGCTTCAGGGTTCTGCTGTCCTATGAAGATTTGTAGATTTTCTGTCTTCTATACCTGTGTAGAGTGGCTTGGGCTGGGCTCCTCATTCTATAGATTTGTTGCCTCTGATGGTGTCACAGCATGTTGGGCTGCTCCAAGTTCTGCTGATTCTCACAGAAGCAGTGCTGCTTGGTCCACTCTTTCCTCTTACACCAGTGAGAAGTGTTCCTCCAACTTTCTGTTTTTGAAGTGATTTCTCTCTCTCTCTCTCCCTCTCTCTCTCTCTCTCTCTCTCTCTCTCTCTCTCTCTCTCTCTCTCTCTCTCTCTCTCTCT
>NC_058131.1:689703090-689715994 GCF_016433145.1 Gracilinanus agilis
AAGAAGAAGAAGAAGAAGAAGAAGAAGAAGAAGAAGAAGAAGAAGAAGAAGAAGAAGAAGAAGAAGAAGAAGAAGAAGAAGAAGAAGAAGAAGAAGAAGAAGAAGAAGAAGAAGAAGAAGAAGAAGAAGAAGAAGAAGAAGAAGAAGAAGAAGAAGAAGAAGAAGAAGAAGAAGAAGAAGAAGAAGAAGAAGAAGAAGAAGAAGAAGAAGAAGAAGAAGAAGAAGAAGAAGAAGAAGAAGAAGAAGAAGAAGAAGAAGAAGAAGAAGAAGAAGAAGAAGAAGAAGAAGAAGAAGAAGAAGAAGAAGAAGAAGAAGAAGAAGAAGAAGAAGAAGAAGAAGAAGAAGAAGAAGAAGAAGAAGAAGAAGAAGAAGAAGAAGAAGAAGAAGAAGAATCAGGATCAGAGGAGTCTAGAGATTCAAGTACACTCAATTTTTTTCAACTTTGAGGATTGCCATGCCCACATAAGAGATGAACAGACTGAGGGGAGGACAGGGCAGACTGACCTTCAGGGCATCAGGCTCAGCAAAGCAGATGTTGGCCCCCCATTGAATTCCTGTCCAAAGGTCATACATCTGAGCAGCGATGTGGCTGAGAGGCAGGTAGCTAACCACAACCTCCTGCTGAATCTCGGCTGGCTGGATGTCTCCTGCTCGGCTGCCAAACTTGGCCGTCCAAGTGATCTGAGTGAGGGAGGAGAGGCAAGGCTGTGGCCACCCAAGGACCAGAACATGCAGGGTGCTCCTATAGAATTCGAATAATAATCCCCAACTATTCTGCCTCACTGGCCTTCTGAGAGGAGCCAGTCGTGGAGTGGATGTCTTTTAGGGGCATCATGACACCAACCTCACACTCCGAGATGTCTGGGCAGGGGGGGACTTTATCGTTATTGGGACTCTCTCCACTTGGGCAAATAGGATCCCCTGAACCCTCACCTTCTGTCTTGGAGTCAATACTGTGTATCGGTTCCAAGGCAGAAGAGTGGTAAAGGCTAGGCAATGGGGGTCAAGTGACTTGCCCAGGGTAACATAGCTAGGAAGTGTTTGAGGCCAGATTTGAACCCAGAATGTCCCACTTCTAGGCTTGGTTCTCTATCCACTGAGTCACCTAGCTGCCCCTTACTAAATGCTTTTTGATTTGACTCTCTTTCCCCATAATGGATCTAAGTGAAGAATGTGCTCCTACAGGGAACAGCACGCCCCCAGACCCAGGAGGGCCTTCCCTTTGGGGCAGAAGGTCCATGCACATTTCAGAAATTCCCCACCACCAATCTGTCTTCTCTCAGTTACCATATGTCCAGCAGGCATCTCTCCTTCTAGGCTCTCTTGCCCAGGGAGAAGTTTCCAGTGTCCTCCCTTCCCCATCCCTCCATACTCCCCCTTCCCCATCAACAGTTCAGTCCCCAGAACCCTACATTGTCCTGACTCAGCATCACGCCTTTGGGGTTGCCAGTGGTACCAGATGTGTAGACAAGCACGCAGCACTGGTTGGGTTTTTGGGAGTTAATGATGTCATCCAGGGTGGCATCGGGGATCTCATTCCCTATCTCTAGGAACTCTTCCATCTATAGACAGGAATAGAGAAATGTGGGTCAGGAGTTAGCAGCTGAAGGAAAGGTCCATCCTAACAGAAATGCTGTCTTGTTCCTGTTTTCAGCGCCTAGAGGCAGCCGGAAATCGCTACGTTGGGGCAGAAGCACATGGGAGTTATGTATTCTTGCCCACCGTTTCTGAGAGCAGGTCCTGGGCTCAGTTTTTCTAACCTAAGAGATGGAGACAGTAGCATCTCGCATATTTTGTATTTATTTCTCTCTGAAGTATTGTCTCCCTCAAAGAAATGTAGCTCCTCGAGGACAGGAGCTGGTTACATTTTCGTCTTTGTATTCCCACCATCTAATACAGTGCCTGGTACACAGTAGGCACTTAATAAATGCTCATTATATTGTAGTGAACTAAAAAGACAAGCCCCCTGCTGCAACTGTCCAGAGCCAGCCCCACAAGCCCCCTTCCTTAGTCTTGAGTCTCGTACCGTATATACGTTAGGAATTTTCTCTGCCGGGGTCTCTCGGAACATCACGACAGCCTTCAAATATGGCAAATTCTTCCAGATCTGTCGTTTAAAGAGCAGATATTATTAGTCAAGAAAAGAAGTTACTTGTATTTAACTGATCGGCAAAGATTAGGGTCTTCATTTCTTAGTTTGTTCTTTCAAATATCTCTGATGTCAGTGGTGGAAACACTCCCTTCTCCATCCACCGTATCTCTGCTGTACCATTAGTCAATCGCTCCTTGAGTTGTTTGGGCAAAAAAAATTCATCGCCTGAGAGGAAGCATTGGATGTAGAGTGAAGAAGATCCAGGATCAAATTCTACCTCTGACACTCCCCAGCTATGGGAACCCAGGCAACTACCAAGAAGGACATAAATTCCCAGCCTCAGTTTCCTCATCAGGAAAATAGGGATAATTCTGGCACTTAACCTCACAGAGGTTGTCATGAGAGGCCAATATACAAAGCATGTTACAAACTTTAAAGCAATATGAAAATGTCAATTCTTCTTCTCTGAGTTTGTCCTTAGATGATAGGCACACAGCTCATCACCAGGATCATACCCAGTATTCTAAGTTAAGACCTGCCGTGACTGTCAAGAACCCGTGGTCACCTTCATGCCTCACAGAGACATCAGAGAAGGACTTCACCCTCTTCAAGAACCACTTGGTCATTCACCTCCAGCAAGTCTGGGTTTCATTGGGGGTGAATGGTAAAGGGTGTTGGGTTGTTGACTTCATTTCCTCTGGCATTGTGACATTAGGAAAAGAGTTCTTAACTTAGAGGTCCAGACTTGAGTTTGAATTCAAAGCAGAAGCAGAAGGAACAGTTGGAACCAAATTCTCTTCTGGTGCTTTAGGTTGGCTCATTATCAGATTGTTTGAGATGTGTTGGATGTTGAAGGAGGCCAAAAGAAAGTCAGCTGAGACTTGTATAACAGAGCGATTCAACCTTGGGTTCTCCAGGGTAGTTTCCCTAGCATACTTTTGTATTCTCTTCTGTTGTGTATGTTTCTGGGAAATCTTAGCTTCCAGACCATGCCATAGGCAGTCTGAGATCTCTGGCTTCGAGAACACTGACCGCCCAGGTGACAATGACTATGTCCCAGGGCTAAGAATTCCTGCATCCTTAGTATTCCCTTCTGAGTCCCCCCTTTCTCAAAAGTTTTTGGATCACAGGTCATAGGATCCTATTGCTGAGCTCTGTCTTACCTATAAGTACTTATGTAGTGCTTGGGATTATAGAATCATAGCTAAAAGGGATGATCAATTATCCCCTATATCCCTTAAATTAAAAACTCATTTAGGAAATAAATTGAGCAAACAAAACTAAGTTACTTTAAACACAACATGTCTTGTTATGTAAGCTTTGGTTTCAATCTTGTTGAAACTTGTTATGTAATGTTTGCATTTACTCAGCATCATTGGCAAAATGTATGAAAAGTCAACTCTTCATGACTTTTCCAATTGCTACGTTATTCCTTCCTGCCTCTATTCCATGAAATGTAAGCTCACAAAGGGGTAGTAAATATCTTACTTTTGCTTCAAATCCTTATTGCTTAATAAATACTTGTTGACTGATTGACTAATTCCTCTTGAGAAGAGTGAAAACGGACTTGAATAGTCTTACTGACCCACACCCTAGATATGATTCAATAGTAAGCAATAGCTACTTCCTCTCTCTGTACCTCAGTTTCCCCATCTATAAAAATGAGTTTTGACTAGACAATGTCTAAAGTCCCTTTCAGCACTAACATTCCAGTTTTCACATTCCATATCCTAAAAAACCCTTCCAGCTCTGACATTTCCATGTTCCAACATTGAACAAAGTCCCTTGTATCCTGAAAAATGAAGTAGAAAGGGAAGAGTTCCTATAAAAATAGGAATTGCTCAGAGTCACTTCTCTACAGTCCCTTCCATCTCAAACAAGTGATGACTTCATGGCAGAAAAATCTACTGAGGGTTCCTGCAGAGGCTGAGAGTCGGGATGTGTTTTTTCTTGCCCTCAGTCAATGAGAGAAGTCCAATGTTCAGCTGGTGGTTGTCAGTGGAGAATAAAATTTGTTGTCTCACCACAAGATGGCAAGATTTCTCTGTCTCTCCTTTTCCTCCTTGTTCCCAGCCCAAGAAGATTCCTAAAGCTAGGGGAGTGCAGAGCAGACACTGGGATCCTTCCTTCCTTCTATGGTATCTAAGTATCCCAGGGACATCATAGCAACCTTCATCCCCTCCCGGGGCCCTCTATGCAGAACTTTGTTTTGCTTTGCTTTTTTTTTTTTTTTTTTTTTTTAGGTTTCCAAAGATTTTTACATCCTTTATCTCATCCAATCCTCACAGGTAAATGCCATATGTATTATTATCCCCATTTTGTATTATCTTCATTTCATAGCTGAGGTGACCAGGGACTTGCCCAGGACCACACAGTTAGGAAGTTTTAGGGATGGGATTTAAATCCATTTTTTCTGGCTTCAAGCCCAGAGCTCTATGAGCTAGGCTAGGCTGCCTTTTCTGAGGGGAAGGAGGTAGTGGCCTTCTTCAAGGTCACCCTCAAAAAGTTAGAGATATATATCTAACCTGCTTGCTTCTCTGTGGGACTCAGTTTACTTTAAAAGGAGTACCTACATGGCTCAGGGAGACTGGAGGTCCTGGTTCCAATCTGGAACACCTTCAAATCTGGGACATCTTCCTAGCCCAAAGTCATCATAAGCCCTGTGCTAGAAGGGAGAGTTGGTTAGTGAAGAGTGGGCAGCTGTAGAGTGGAAAACCTCATGCTAGGATCAGGAGACCCAAGTGCAAGGCACTTCACCCCCTCTAGTCTCTTCTTTCCCATCTGTAAAATGAGAGCATTGTGAAGAAAACCAAGATGGCGTCAATGGAAGGAGTTCTGGATTTGGAGTCAGAACATGGATTAAACTCCTAGTACTGTCATTCCCTGCCTGCATGACTCTGGCTGAGTCTCTTTACCTCCTCTGGCCTTGGTTTCCTCATCTATAAAATGAAGGTATTGACCTAGATGTCTTCTTGGGCCCCTTCTAGCTCCAAAGCATCATCAATGTTATTTGTATCATTGGCATTTAACCCAGTGCCAGCCATATAGTAAGTGCTTAATCAATAATTTTCATTAATTCATTTACATCCTGCCTCATGTGCTTTTTTTTTTAACCCTTGTACTTCGGTATATTTTCTCATAGGTGGAAGATTGGTAAGGGTGGGCAATGGGGGTCAAGTG
Source organism: Gracilinanus agilis (assembly GCF_016433145.1). Classification (NCBI taxonomy): domain Eukaryota; kingdom Metazoa; phylum Chordata; class Mammalia; order Didelphimorphia; family Didelphidae; genus Gracilinanus; species Gracilinanus agilis. The sequence continues at coordinate 689,708,363 of NC_058131.1, forward strand.
ACTTGCCCAGGGTCACACAGCTGGGAAGTGGCTGAGGCCGGGTTTGAACCTAGGACCTCCTGTCTCTAGGCCTGACTCTCACTCCACTGAGCTACCCAGCTGCCCCTACCTCATGTGCTTTTTAAAAAAAACACCTCACCTTCCATCTTGGAGTCAATACTGTGTATTGGCTCCAAGGCAGAAGAGTGGTAAGGGCTAGGCAATGGGGGTTAAGTGACTTGCCCAGGATCACACAGCTAGGAAGTGTCTGAGGCCACATTTGAACCCAGGACCTCCTGTCTCTAGACCTGGCTCTCAAACCACTGAGCTACCCAGCTGCCCCTCCTCTTGTGCTTTGTAACCTGTAGTGCCCTATAGAAACATCAAGTTTTATGAAAGTAGTGGTGATGCCCATCTCCTAGGACCTTCTTACCTTCAGTATCTTTTCCAGCTGTTTCTGGGTATCCACCAGGATGATGTTGGCCTTGCAATCATGGGCAATGTATTGGCAAGCCTCAGGGGAGCTGGTTGTATAGATTCCTGTGAGGATGCCCCTGAGAGGTGACAAAGAGAGGGCATTTGTCAATGATATATGCCAGTCCATGACCTCTCTAATGTCTTCTATGCAAGCCCTAAAGGATGTGAGCTATAGGAGACAGTTGAAGGCAGGGTCTGGGAAGCCATCCTCTTCAGAGCTAGCCAAGAAAATGCCCAGGATGTTGGTAGACCACTAGGTAGTGTGAAAGGAAAACTACATGTTAGGGAAGGGAGTACAGAATACAGAAAGATGGGGAAGAGAAGAAAAACAGAGGACATATGGAATAGATGAGTAGAAGAAAAGAAAGTTAAGAGAACAGCAGTAGGGAAGGAAAGGGAATCAAGAATGGGTAGATGAGCAGAAGGAGAAGAGGAAGATCAAGTAGATGCTTAAGACAGAAGTGAAGTTGAAAGGGAGAAAGCGGGTAAAGGGACTGTGACACCTTTGTCTTTGGGTCCCTGGCATTGAGCACAGTGCCCGGCACATCCAGGTGTCTAGTACATGCTTCTTGAGTAGTTGGTGGGCAAAAGGAGTCAAAAGAGCAGGGAAGGGACTTTAATGTTACTTTTTATGATATGCTTTCCCATTAGATTACAAACTCCTTACTGACAAGGACTGTATTGCTTGCTAACACTTGTATCTCCAGCACTTAGCATTATCTCTAATACGTAGTTAAATACTTAATAAATGTTCTATTTATTTCACTGTACACGAAAACCCAATAAACTTGAAAGCATTGTGAAAAATCTATCCATCCATCCATCCATCCATCCATCCATCCATCCATATATCCATCCTCCATCCATCATCTATCTATCCATCCATCCATCCATCCATCCACCCATCCATCCATCCATCTATCCATCCATATATCCATACTCTATCCATCCATATATCTATCCATCTATCCATTTATCTATCTATCTATCTATCTATCTATCTATCTATCTATCTATCTATCTATCTTTCTCCATGAAGAGATGAAGGAGCTGAATTAAAGATTCCAGAAAAATACCAAAGCCATAACCCGGGGGAAGGACGTTCATTCCCACACTTCTGCACCCAAACCTAGGCAAAACTGAGCAGCAGCCACTCACCCAGCAAAGACTGTGCCCACAGCTGAGATAAACCACTCAGGGGAGTTGAATCCGAGGACAGCTACACTGTGAACACGCTCCAGGCCAAGCTGCAAAGCCAAAATCAAAGGAGGTCACATATTTTGCACAGAGGGTGCTAGTTTCTAAGTCCATGAACTAATTGTGCTTCCCTCCCCGAACAGACACTGTGATGGCAAAAGGACCCCTGGTGATTGGTGAAAGTAGAGTGGGAGCACCTGATGGTACAGTTAATTAGGCAGACTCCTGGTCCCAGGGGACACCATTTTAAGCAGAAAGGACACCTGGTAGACAGCAGACAAACTGGGGCTGATGAGGGGCAGGGGATAGTGAAGAACCTTTAGAGACTATCTGTTCCCTACTGAATAGAGTTCTAATTCCTCAGCCTGGCCTACAAGTCCCAACAATCTACTTTATCTTATCTTTCTCTCCTCTATGTATAGATTGGACCTGATCCCCCCTATTTCACAACAGCTTCTGGACATTTTACCATGTATATTTTCCCCTTCCTTATCCAGCATCCCTTTATATATTAGCTTCTCCAACAGAAGATAAGTTCTTTGAGGGCAGGGACTTTCGCTTCTTTTATTTGTACCCTTAACACTTAGCACATACATGGCACAAGGTAAGTATATATATATACATATATATATAAATGCTTTATAGAGGTATATATGTTTGCATCTACAATCTATTGATATCTACATTTTTATCTATCTATCTATCTATCTATCTATCTATCTATCTATCTATCTATATCTATCTGTCTGTCCATCTATCCATCTTTCTATTTGTCTGTCTGTCTATCTCTATCTACCTTTGTCTCCTCCCTAGATGAACTTAAACTTCTCACCCACAAGCTTCTATTCTCTATTCCTGAAATGTCTTCTCCTTTACCTTCTACCTACACCATGCTTCCTCGCCTGCCATGTATTCACATTATATAAAGAGCCAAATTGCTGAAAAATGCTGGTACTTTCTAGTCACATGGCTTTGGGCAAGTGACTTTCCCTCTCTATGCCTTAGTTCCCTCATCTATAAAATGAGGAGAAACTGGACTAGATCATCTCTAAAAGACCCTCTTCCTGCTTTAACAATTTATGAGTCAAGACCTCTGTTAAACTGAAAAAGGGGAGTGAGGAGAAAACTGTCCTCATATATAGAATATTGTCAGAGCAGTTAATGTTGTGGAAGTATACTACAGACCACCTAAACAGCAGAAGGAATTAGATGAAGGGCTTGGAAAACCTATAAGCCTGATATGAAGATATGAGATTTAGACATCTGCTCAACTGATTAATTTATGACCTGCCTTAATGAGAATTTTATTCTTCAAAAAGTGGAAAAACAAGAAAACTGCTATTCAGGACCTGATACTGATGCACAATGTAGAACTTGTTTAATAGTGAGTTCTTCATCACAGAGCTCAATAGGGGAAAAAAGGGAAATCTTGAGCATAGTTTGAGCTATGCCCTTGACTTCAAAGGTTCCAAGAAAGAATATTTAGGTTCTAATTGAGTTGATATTCTTTTGAGGAAGGCATCCAGAAAATTCTAATGACATCATTAGAAATGGTTCAGATAGAGATCCAATGTGGATGCAACATAGGGCTCACTGTTTAACTCAGATTTTTATAAGACATGCTTAGAACAGTCAACCTCCTGAGGATGAAAACGAAAGAGAAGCATGGTCCCGTAGGAACATCATAGAGAGTACCCACGCCCAGAATGCACCAAGGTTGGTGCTAGATGCTAAAGACAACCAAAAGGTGTCTTCCCTGCCCCCACACAAACAAAGCTTGCTGGGAGGGATAGGAGAGCCAGAGAATGGATAGGACTGCTGTTTACGATGGCTGCGGTGATGGTCGTAGATGACCCCAAGAAGGCTAAGCCATTCGATTCATTTTGCTTTTGCTCCCTTTTCCCAGGAGAATGACCTTTGGGCTGTGAAGGACTAAACAAAAACATTTAACAAGGAGTTGAAAACAAAGATGAGTAAGGGGAAATAAGAAAGCACCTAGCCTGCTCGATGAATTCACCAAGCCCAGTTAGACTACATTGCAGGATTCCGAAAGAACAGGCAGGCACAATTTCTAAGCCCTTGTCTGCAAATATTCATGGAGCCAGGCAGCTAGGTTTCTCAGTGGATAGAGAACCAGGCCTGGAGATGGGAGGCCTTGAGTTCAAATCTGGCCCCAGATATTTCCTCACTGTGAGGCCCTGGGCAAGTCACTTAACCCTAACTGCCTAGTCCTTACTGCTCTTCTGCCTTAGAACTGAAACTCAGTATTGATTCTGAGACAGAAGATAAGGGTTTAAAAAAATTCACAGAGCCTAGGAGCTGTGCCTCAGGTCTGGAGGATGTTACCCATTTTAATTTTTGGAGGGAAGACAGTGGAGTCTATAAGCTTTATATCAGGGATCCTGATTTGTGTTCCTGTCAAAATTCTAATAATACTAGTAAGAATATCTAGCATCTATAGAATACCTTAAGATTTGCAAAATACATTACCAATAGTATCTTACTTAATTTTCATAACAACCATGGAAGGTAAGTGCTATTATTATCTTATGTTATAGATGAGGAAATTGAGGCAGAGGTTGGGAGACTTGCCCAGAGTTATACATCTAGTAAGTGTCTAAAGTGGAATTTCCAATAAGGTTCTCTTGACTCAACATTCTACCAATAAGGCACTTGGCTATTTCTAGAATTTTCTAGTATGTATTATTAAAGGAATATTTAGTGAAGATGTTTAAGTTAGAGAAGACTTAGGTACATATCTGAAGAATCCAGCAGCAATGGAGAGTAGTTATAGCAAACCTCAACCCAGGATAACAAAAATTTTCCCAATGATAAGAGCTGCCTACAAAGTGCTCCCTGACAGACAAGTCAGTTTCCCATCCCTGGAAGTCTTTAAGTGGACACTCACTTGCCAGAGGTATTGAAGAGGGAAATTCTGTTCAGGTATCGGTCAGGATGGCCTTGGAGGTCCCTTCCCTGTCTGTGGTTCCATGATTGTCTATGAACTATTAATGAACACCCTGGGCAACCTCATGTAGGAATAGAAGCAGGAAGTTCTGGACCTGGAACAAGAATCCAGGTCTCTTGACTCAAAGCCTAGAGCTCTTTTCATCGGAGTTTACTGCCTCTCTTTCAAGAATGCACTTCATGATCAAAGAAAAAGGAAAAGGAGGTACTAAACTATTTACAGCAGCTCTCTTTGTGGGGGCGAAGAATTGGAAATTGAGGGGATGCCCATCTTTGGGGAATGGCTGAACCAGCTGTGACATATGATTGTGATGGAGTGCTCTTGTGCTGTGGGAAATGATGAGGGGAGCGATTTCAGGAAAACATGGGAAGATCTCTCTATGGACTGATGCAAAGCGAAGCGAGAAGAACCAGGAAATCATTGTACACATTAAGTTATATCGTAATGATGGTCAACTGTGAAAGACTTAGCTATTCTGATCAATACAAAATAATTCCAAAAGGCTCCTGAGGACAAAATGCTCTCTATTGCCAGAGAGACGAACTCGGAATGCAAATTGAAATATAGATTTTTTAACATTATTTTTCTGTTTTTTTTTCAATGTGTCTAATACAGAAATATGTTTTGCATGATTTCACATGAACAAATGCTTACCTTCTCAGTGAGTGTGAGAAAGAGTGGGCAAGAAGAATTAGAACTCAAAAATGGAAAAGAATGTTAAAAATGAATAAATAATGTGTTTTTTTCAATGCATTCTACCAAACAGTGGCATTGGCCTCCTGGCTGGCACAACCACCTTGCCCACTCCGGGCCTTTTCACTGGCCACTCCTCATTCCTGGGACGCTCCGTCCTCTCGCTGCTGCCTCCCAGGTTCCTTGGTTCCCTTCAAGTTCTGCAGAAGGCCTTCTCAGTCTCTGGATGCTAATGTCTTCCCTTGGAGATGACTTTCCATCTTCTTTGTCTGTATCTTAAGTACTTAGTTTTTCACATGTCATCTCCCCCATTAGAATATAAACTCTTGGAGGGCTGGGGCTTTTGGGGGGTGTCTTTCTGTGTCCCCAGTGCTCAGCCTGACAAACAGCAGGAATGTAAAAAATACTAACTGACTCACTGCTTTTCCCCGCTTTATTTCTGGCTTTGTATGATCCATGCCTCGTTCAGGGCTTAGCACATAAATCCGGAGGTATAAATGCTCATTGATGGATACTAAGAATGACTTCCATCATTATTATTAGATGCAGCCTTGGGCAATGGATCAAGAGCCAACAGGTTGGGAAGCCTGTGTATAAATCCTGCCTCTGCTACATATTACATGTGTAACTCAAGGCAAATCCCCTAATCTCTCTGTGTGCCCAGGCAAGCTCTGGCACTATTCGGTTGGAGAACACATGCCAGACCATGTAGGTAGAGGGGGATCCCTCACTGCAAATTTCCTAAATCATTGAGAGCATAAGTTTAGTCTCTCCTCCCTCGAATTATTAATAAGAGGCTGGACTTAAAGGCCATCTCTATGTAGAGAGCAGGGATTCTTTTCTTTTTTTAACCCCTCACCTTCCATCTTGGAGTCAATGCTATGTATTGGCTCCAAGGCAGAAAAGTGGTAAAGGCTAGGCAATGGGGGGTTAAGTGACTTGCCCAGGGTCACACAGCTGGGAAGTGTCTGAGGCCAGAATTGAACCCAGGACCCCCCCACCACCATCTCTAGGCCTGGCTCTCCATCCACTGAGCCACCCAGCTGCCCCCATATGGTTTTTTAAAAGTTCTGATGACTGTATTTCAACACAAATGGCTTTCTTTGTAATCCCCTGTATTTCATTTTCTACAACCCTTCAAACCCTTGAAGGCAGACAGCATGTCCCACCTAAGTCTTCCCCTTTCAGATAAAACATTTTCAGTTCCTTCAAACAATTCTCTGGTGAAATGGCCTCCACTCCCTTCGCCATCCTGTTGGCAGAGACACCCTCAAAACCCAACCAGAGCAATGGCTAGGAGGCTCCCACCCTGCCCTCTTCTCACTCACCTTCAAAAACCCTTTGGCAGCTTTTCGGGCGAGAAGATAGTACTGAGAGTAGGTGATCCTCTCCCATTTCCCATCCCGTTTGCTGCTCAGGGCGTTCAGATTTCCATACTTCTCCAAACACTCTAGGAACACCTGGTGTACGGTCTTCGGGGTCTGGGAGCAGCTGTGGTCCATCCGGATCTTGACCAAGCCATCTGCTGATGTAGTCCACAGGGACTCTGCAAGGGAAAGTATAGGCATGGCTCCACTGGCCATCACATCCTTATTATCACAGCACTATCATGGGCCTAGGCCAGTGCTCAGCTAGGTGGCAGGGGAGACAGAACACTAGATTTCTGCCCTAAAGGAATCCAGAGTCTAATTGGGAAGAAAAGACTTCTTGGGTTCTTTGAGAGACATCTGGGATTTCTTTGCCCTCCACGGGGGCAGAGAGAAGCTTCTCCTTGTCTTAGAAGATGGGCTGAGGCCAAAAAGATTGGCATCTGGGGCCAGCCTTCTGGTAAGGGGCAGCTCTGAGCTTAGTTGGCTAACATTTATGAAGCACTTACTGTGTGCCAGGCACTATTCTAGGCACTGAAGATACAAGAAAAAGCAAAAAAAGTCTTAGATATTAGCAAACCGAACCGTTTCTGAGCCTGTCCTCAAAGCCATTACAGCTCATCAAGCAAGGAGAGGTTTGGGTGTATTTCTTGCCACAGGGACATTTTAGGTGGCTGGACCTCCAGAGCTTGGGAGTTCTGAACTGCAGTGGAATGAGCCCATTAGGATTAATAGGACGAGCCACTGAGAACCTCCAAGATATCAGATTGTTGCCTAAGGAGGGTAAAATGAGTACAGGTCAGAACAGAGCAGGTCTCATCAGCGCTGCTGATCAGTGGTGGGATTGGGGCCCTGATAAACTGTTTGCTCTTCCAGCTAGTAGAGCAAAGGAAGAGGAAGAATGAGGAGGAGGAAGAGGAGAAGGAGGAGAAGGAAGAGGAGGAGGAGGAG
>NC_058131.1:689716094-689716404 GCF_016433145.1 Gracilinanus agilis
GGAGAAGGAGGAGGAAGAGGAGAAGGAAGAGGAGGAGGAGGTTTTGAGTACTGTCTGGTGAGGATGGGATCCTAGATCTAGAGTTGGAAGGGATCTCAGAGGCAACTAGTCTGGCCCCTTCATATTGAAAAAGAGTGAAGGAGGACTGGTAGGAGTTAATAGCTTGGTCATGGTCATATAACATTAGAGGTAAGATGTGAACCCAGGTCCTTTCCTCCAGGGCTAGTGCTCTTTCCACTAAATATACAATAAGATTCTCTCTCTCTCTCTCTCTCTCTCTCTCTCTCTCTCTCTCTCTCTCTCTCTCTCT
>NC_058131.1:689716795-689791094 GCF_016433145.1 Gracilinanus agilis
GGGGGGGGGGCGGTCTCCATTATCACTAGAAGCTGCTTGTGAAAAGGAACTATGGTTGTAGTGGACTTGGAGCTCAGAAGTACTGTGACTCACTGGACAGTCTTGAACAACCTAAAATGTCTGAGCTTGATTTTTTTCATTAATTAAAAGAATAATAGTGATAATAATTGTTCTGCTATGCAATTGAATGACTGTTTAGCCCTAGAAAAGGTCGAGAAAACCAACAGCCCTCCTTTCCAAACCCAAGTGAGGGGCTGTGGGTGTGGAATATTGCATATACTGTCAGCCATGGCCCATGGTTGCTTGGTTGGGTTTTGGGTTATCCTCTTAGTTCTAAGTCAGAAGAATGACAAGGGCTAGGCAATTGGGGTTAAATGACTTTCCCAGGATCAGTGAGCTAGGAAGTGTCTGAGGACAGGTTTAAACCGAGGTCCCCCCAACTCCAGGCTTGTACTCTGAGTTACCTGGTAGGTTGGTTTTGCTGAACTGCTTTTATTCATCCTTCTTTTTAAAATCTTTGTTATGGGGGATTGATCTCTGAGCAAAGATCCATTAAAAAAAAAAGATGATATAAAACCAAAATGAATTAAAACTTGAAAAAATAAAAACAAGAAATTGCTCTATGACCTCACAAAGTTTTATTGTGAAAAAATATCTTCAAAACTACATAGCAATAAAGTAACAATTGTTATTATTCATTCATTCAAGAAGCATTTATTGGAGGCAGGTAGGTGGCTCAGTGGATTGAGAGCCAGGCCTAGAAACAGGAGGTTGTGGGCTCAAATCTGACCTCAGGTACTTCCTAGCTATGTGATCCTGAGTAAGTCACTTAACTCCCATTGCCTACCCTTACCACTCTTCTGCCTTGGAGCCAATACACAGTATTGACTCCAAGATGGAAGGTGAGGGTGTTTTTTTTTAAAGAAGCAGTTATTAAGGCACTTTGGTTTGCCATGGGTGATACAAGAACAAGAACAATCCATGACCTCAAGGAGTTTATGTTCTCATAGGGATTAGGGGGTGTCCAGATAGAGAATAAACCACAGATACACAGAGAATGGAATCCAACATACAAAGTAAACACAAAATAACAGCTGGGAAGAACACTGAAGAACACATTGCTTGGACCTCGGGGTCAGGTAAGGCTTCTTCTCACAGAAGATGGTACTGCAGCTCAGATGTGAAAGAAGTGAGAGATTCCAAGAGGAAGAGGTGAGGATGGAAGGTTTATCAAAAAAGGGAGAAGTAGACAAGATTGGAAGAAAGTTAGTTATCCCAAGCAGGATGAGCTCAGAAAAAGCTGAAAGGAAAGACTTCTCTGAACTGATGCAAAGTGAAGTGAGCAGAACCAGGAGAATGTTGTACATAGCAATAGAAATAGTATATGATGATCAACTATGAAGGTCCAAACCATCAGCAACAAAGCAAGTCTCCAAGATAACCACAAGGGACTCATGATGAAAATGCCATCCATAGCCATAGAGTTTGAGGCAGATCAGAGCATCCCATCTTCCACCTTATATCCTTCTTGAGATTTCTATTGTATGTATGATATGTCTTCTATCATAGCATGAACAATATGGAAATATATATTACATGGAAGTATGGGTATAACCTATATCAGATTATTCACCACCTTGAGGAGGGGGAGAGAGGAAGGAAGGAGAAAATCTGAATTAGAAAATGTCAAAAAATTGTCAAAAATTGTTTCTGCATGTAACTGAAAAACTAAAAAATATTGGGGGAGGGGAAAGGATCCACCCAACGGCTATGGCAATGCAAATGGAAGAAACAACGACAAAATTGTCAAAAAAGCATCTTCCAAAATGAGAAAGACCAAGTTTGGCCCCACAGAAGGGCTAGAAAAGATGTCTTTCCCCCGTATCCTTCCTCACTCCTTTGCAGAGGTGGAAAGGCCACAGGCATGGAACATGGATACCAGTCGTGTTAGTATATTTTGATGAATTGAGCTGTTTTGTTTTTCTTCCTTTAAAAAAATTGTTTATCATAAGGGCTGGGTCTCTGAGAAAGGGGAGGAAGATGGATACTGAAGAAAATCAAGATGATGTAAAATAAAAGATATCAACAAAATTCTATTTTTCTTAAAAATTTTTTTCTTTTATTGAGCCGAAATCTGCCTCTTGTTATTCCACCCATTGTTCCTAGTTCTGCACCCTGGGTGTCAAGCAAAGTCTGGTCTCTCTTCTCCATGGCAACCTCCAGGTACCTGTAAATATCCATTGTGTTCTTTTCCATTCTCCAGGCTAAACATTCACAGTTTTTTCCATAAATCCTTATGTGGCACAGTTGCCAATTTGCTCACCATCTAGAACAGTAGTTCCCAAACTTTTTTGGCCTACTGCCCCCTTTCCAGAAAAAATATTACTTAGCCCCCTGGAAATTAATTTTTTTTTAATTTTAATAGCAATTAATTGGAAAGATAAATGCACCTGTGGCCATCACCACTTCCCTGGATTGCTGCAGCACCCACCAGGGGGTGGTGGCGCCCACTTTGGGAATCACTGATCTAGACTGACCTTCTCTGAGTTCAGGCCAACAAGAATATGGCACCTAGAATCATCTCTTCGACTGATACCCTTCTAATGCCCTTTACTGTCTACTATCCTGTAAGAAGAAGATGCTTAGAGGTGGGGATCCTCTTTCTCTTTTCCTGCTTCCCATCAGAGTAACAAATATACCGTCCTATCCATTGCTATCCTGGCAGCCTGGGATCATACCTGAGGAACACAGAATATTATCGTCAGAGCAGGAAAAGACCTCAGAGTCCAACCAGTCAATTTTCTTGTTTATAAGGAAACTGAAGTGAGGGACTTGACCAAAGTCAAGCAGTTGGTAAATATGGGGGGTTGAACCCCAATAATCCTGACTTAAGCTGGCACTCCAAGGAACAGAAGGCAGAGGTCCCACTCTGATCATCCTTTCTCTATCTCTAGCCAGTTCCCTCAAGTCCCCATGGTACCAACCGAAGACCATTCACTCCTCCAGCTGTTCTACAGTGGATTGATGTCTTTCTTGGCCTATAAAATGGGGCTAGTGATACCTGCTACTACTTCCTTCATGGGACTTGGCCAACTCTGGAGCACTAATTGAATCATTTCTTTACTGTTCTCATTTCCACCCATTAATGCTAATTCTGCATTCTTGAGCTAGACAGACTGCCAACATAATCGCTCACTCAAAAGGCAGCTAGATAGAGAGTATAATAGATAAAGAAAGCCCTGGACCCAGAGTGAGGAAGGTATGAGTTCAAATCCTGCCTTAGAAGCTGTGTGACTAGGGGCAAGTCACTTAGCCTCCCATGGCCTCAATTTCCTCATCTGTAAAATAGGAAGATTGTATTTGAGGGTCTCTAAGTTTTCTACCAGCTTTAAATCTATGATTCTATATTCTAGGCAGCGTGCTGTGCCCTTGGGGTACAAAGACAAAAGGGAAATAGCCTTAGATCTCCAGGAGCTTTCAGTTTGATGAGAGAGGCAGCATCCTCATGGCTTACCCAAGTGCTAGAGATTCACCAGCCTGGCCCTTGGGGAACCCCTGCAGGTGTGATTTATATGAAGAATTACCTGCCCTGAAATCCTCAGTCTTTCCAGCACAGTACCTTTACCCTGGAATCAGAGGGCCTGAGTTCAAACCTTACCTCCGATGCTTAATTACCTATATGACCTTGGACAAGTCCCTTAATATCCCTAAACCTAAAATTCTTCATCTTAGATGGTCACAAGGTCAGCTCCAGCTCTGATCCTAGAAAGAGTTAGGACAGAGCAGGGCTATTGAGAGATGAAAGCATCTCAAAGCACTACATAAATGTCAGCTATAAGCAGCCCTGTCCTCACTACCTAATACCCTTCTAAGCAAAGATAATTTTAAGGTTGGCGGCCAGGTAGTAAAATAAATAGAGCCTTAGATTTGGAATCATCAAGACCTGAGTTCAAATCCTACCGCAGCCTAGCTGTGTGATTGGGGCAAGGCATTTAACCTTGGACAACCCCAGTTTCCTAATTATACTACCAGCTTTACAGGAGTCTTGTGGGGCTCAAAGGAGATAATAATATATTTAAAGGACTTCACAAACCTAAATGCATGCTATAAATGACAGCCATTGTCATTAGTAGTAAATGTTAGTTATTATTTGTATCTCTACTGCGTAAGAGATGCTTAATTCGTCAGTTATTTGATCGTGTGAAAGATTTAATGATCAGACCTTAGCTACGGCCTGGCCAGTGACTCTTCCTTCTAACTGTCTGTAGCTCCCACATGGGAGAGACTCACTAACCCTCCAAGAACAAGTTTCCCAGGTGGAGGATCTCTGCCGGAGGGAACAAAGCAGACTTATTTGACGTAAGATCCTGAGCGCAGAAACAAATGGAAGGAGGAAGGATACGACATGGAAATTCGGTCGATTCAGATGTCTAGGCTGCCGCTCATACAATTAATTGATAAATTTGGAACAGTCTGTTGAGATTTAATGAAGTCCCTAGAATCCTCTCAGGAAGGAAAGATGATATAAATGGATTATTGAAATTAGATGGCTAAGGGAACGCAGGTGGATCATTGTTCTGCCTAGAGACAATGAGTTTCCCCAGAGGCCCTTGGGCTACCCATAACCCTTTGAACAAAAATGAATCTTCTAGAAGGACAATAAAATAGCAGAGAGGTGGTCCTGGAGTTAGGAAGTCCTGAGTTCAAATATCGTCTTAGCTGTGTGACCCTGGACAAGTCATTAAACCCTGTTTGCCTCAGTTTCTTCATCTGCCAAATGAGCTGGAGAAGGAAACGACAAACCACTCCAGCATGTCTGCCAAGAAAATTCTACTAAGAGTTTGACATGACTGAACCAACTGAACAAAACCCAATAGCGCCAGGTCCCTGGTCCCACAGCTGTTAGATTTCTATTAAGCATAGGGTTGGGGCGAAGAAGGCAGTCACTCAAGGAGCCCCTGAGAAGAAGGTGATGTGGCGGAGTGATGTGGCTCCAGTTGCCCAAGTTCTTTCATTCTCAGTGAAGCAAATGGAAGAAGGATTCTGAGCCATTCTCTGTCACTCTTGGGGGTTTCCCTAAGCTCCATCCAGTTCAATAGATGGGATAACTCATATTTTCATAGCACATTATTATTTAAAGCCATTTCTATATTATAGCCCTAGGAATTAGGGCACACGAGTGAGTATTATTATTTTTTTAGAGATGGGACACCCAACGTCAGGAACTTCCCCATAATGAATCACGTCCCAGCTGGCACCAACTCGAGGGCCCCTGACGCCGAGCCCAGGGTTCTTCTCACTCATCTCTCCGGGATGAGAGACGAAATGTGGAACACCAAAGTCCCAAAACGGAGCTCCAATTCCTAACTAGCTGAGTGATCTTAGTAATGCCAACATGGCGGCCTCTGAAGTCAAAGGACTTGAATTTAAATCCTACCTCCAATGCTTTCTCCCTATGGGATGTTCAGTCAATTATGGAACTTTTCTGAACCTCAGTTCCTTCATCTCTACATGGGAGATGGGCTCGATGGCCCCCGAGGTCCAGTTCTAGATCCAAGATCCCATGGCTTTACTGGGCTTCCGCTTTCCCACTCTGGACAATGTGGGATTTCAACAAGGTGACCTCTCGAGGTCCCTTCCAGCTCTGCCCTATGATGAGTCAGTGATTCTCTGAAAGGCTGGTTGGTGTTCAGCTCCGGGGGGAGCCTCCTTCCCACGGCCAGGAGAGGGACTTTGGCTCACCCCGCCGGGTTCTGACCCATCAAGGAACTGACCCAGAGGACTTTGCTCGGGACGTCCATCGGCTCACACTCTCAGAGCTCTGCCTGGGTCTCTGTGGGTCTCGGTCTCGGTCTCACGGTGTCCGGACAGCCGCTGTTTGGGGTATGTGGACACAAGCCTCGGGAGGACAGTTTGATAGGGCAGGATGTTCCTTGGCTGGGGTGGTTGCTGTTCGCTCTGGTCCCGGGCCCTGAACATGGCAGGGCTTGGCAGGGCACCAAGCAAGAAGGCAGGGTCTGGCTGCCCCTCTCCCCGGAACCATCTGCATCCATGGACGTCCTGACCCCTAGTTGGCCGGCATCTGCCGGTAGAAGAGGGCTAGGGTCGTCCTTGGCCACCAGAGCGGAATGAAGCTGTGCCTGAGCGACGGGCACTGGGGAGCCAACCAGGGGCGAAGACGAAGAGAAATGCCAAAAGAAAAAGATGAGAAAATAAAAAGAAGACAATGGGGAAAATAAGTCAAAGGAGAGAGAGAGAAAAGGGAGGAGGAAAGGGGGCCGCCTACTTTATTTGGGTAGGGAGAGGAAGAAGAGCAAAGAGAAGGTGAATGAAGGAGGATGGAGCCAGGGGCTCGATCCAAGTCCTGCCTCGGTCTCCTCCTGTCTGGATGCTCTCCGGCAAATCTCTTCCCCTCTCCAGCTCTCGATTTCTTTATCTCTCACAAGAGACATGGAGATCTCTGGAAGGGCCACTGACATTTGAGGGCCCTTTTTGCCTCTGATCATCAATCATCTATATGCTGAGGACTCTTCTATTCCATTTGTACCCTAAGCAGGAACCCCAGCCCCTGGGGGAACAGCAATACCAAACAACCATTGGGGTAGCTGTACTGATAGCATTTATATAGCACTCCCATGTGCCAAGGCATTGTGCTAACCACTTTACAGATATTATCTCATTTGATCCTTACAACAACTCCGGGCAGTGTAGTAACCCCTATTTCAGGGTTGAGGAAACTGAGGCAAATGGAGATTACGGGTTCCATAAATACCAAGTGGTAGAGCTCCCACTCAAATGGAGGTCCTCCAACTCAGAAGGCAGTGTCTCCCCATACTTTGCTGCCTCCATCTCAGGCAGCCTTTCGATGGTCACTCAGTCTGAGGCCACAGCTTGTTCATTATGCCCCCTTGAAAAGGAGGGGTGCCTTCCTCCTCCTCCTCCTCCTCCTCCATCTCCTCCTCCATCTCTTCCTCCGTCTTCTCCTTCTCTTCCCTACCCTGCTTCCCCCATCCCATCCCTCCTCTCTCAGTCTGGCCCTTGGTGGCACTTTATCAATCTCCTCATTATACTCAGG
The DNA here is from genome assembly GCF_016433145.1 of Gracilinanus agilis. Classification (NCBI taxonomy): domain Eukaryota; kingdom Metazoa; phylum Chordata; class Mammalia; order Didelphimorphia; family Didelphidae; genus Gracilinanus; species Gracilinanus agilis. The sequence continues at coordinate 689,723,871 of NC_058131.1, forward strand.
GCAATTTGGAGTGCCAGGAGCCATTTTCTAAGCCTCTGAAATAAAAGAGACTCAATGACTAAAGGAAGCTCTTCCCAATGGGAAGGAAAGAAGGGAAATATGTTAACAGATGAAAAAAAAATCCTCGTGTATTTTGGGTTTGTGGGTTTGGTTTGGTTTGGGTTTTTTTGTAAATCTGTGGGAAAGAAGCCCGAGTTGTTGCAGGGAGAATGGGACGCATTGTTCGGCCTGGAACAGTTGGAGACTCTCACTGAGGCAAAGGTCATTCTTAGGCTTTGGAAAAATCTCCCTTGGAGAATGCTTCCTCTGGGTGATGAGGCCCCAGGAGCCCTCCCCTAAGTGAGCTGGAGAACTCTGAGGAGTCAGAATGAAGAAAGAGCAGGAGATTCAGAAGCAGAGGACTTGGGTTCAAATCCTGTCTTTGACATGGAGTACTTGGGCAATATTGGGCAAAACACTCCATCTCTCTGAGCCTTAGCTCTTTATCTAGAAAAGGGATTGGGGAGGGGGCAGAGAGTTGGACTGGCTGGTTTCTGAGTCAGTCCTGGCTGTCAGTCTGGAATGCTATGATGAACTGATCTCTAAAGATCTTTCAAGGTCGAAATCTGTGATTCTTGAGGATGTGAAGAAAGTCCTGAGTGGACAGGAAGGACAAATCATATTCGTGGCATTGAGACCCTGAACTCAGTCTCTTGGGTCTCCCTATCTTCATCTGCAACATAAGGGGGTTGGACTCAATGACTTCAGGGTGTCCTGAGACCCCAAACCATCCCCAACTCTGCAAAGGCAGCCCAAGACCCAGACCTGCTATTGTGTTTGCTCAGAGAAGAGAGGAAGCCATCTTTGTGGTGGGATTTAAGGAACAATAGGATGCCAACCTACTCTAGAATTTCACCCCTAACAACTAGGTGGCACAGTAGATAGAGCACTAGATCTGGGGTCGAGAAGACTGAATTCAAATTCTGCCTCAGACACTCACTAGCTGTGTGACTCTGGGCAAGTTGCTTATCCCTGTTTGCCTCAGTTTCCTCATCTATAGAATGCGCTGGAAAGAGAAATGGTGGGTCAGTCAGATAGCACAATGGATAGAGTGCCAAACCTGGAATCAGGAGGGCATGGATTGAAATCTGGCCTCAGATACTTCCTAGCTATGTTACCCTGAGCAAGTCACTTAACTTTTTTTGCCTTGCCCTTGCTCTGCTGTCTTAGAGTTGTTACTAAGAGAGAAAGTAAGTGCTTTTTAAAGAAATAAGGAAATGGCAAACCACTCTACTATCTTTGCCAAGAAAACTTCAAATGAGTCATAAAGAGTTGGACACAAATGAAATGACTAAATAACAATGGCAACCTGTTGCCAAGACTTGAAATTCCCTATTGGCAGAAGCTTAGAAGGGGAAGAACCTCCATGGCTATCTATCCTTGGTTCCTGCAGCTAGGAAGTGCCTAAACCAAATTTGAACCCAGGATCTCCAATCTCTAGGGCTGGTGCTCTAATCACTGAGCCATCTAGCTGCCCCACCATCTCCTTCTACTGGTCCTCCTTTGGAAGGATCATGGGACCCTTTACTAACTTTATTAGCCTATAAACAGCTTGTCAATGTCCTTCTTCAAATATGGCGCCCCAAATGAGTATATGACTCCACCAGTGGTCTGATGAGGGCAGACAGCAGAGGACTCTGACCATATGTGGCTTTAGTTTTTTGACTGAATCCTCTCTGGACACCTCTAGATAGTTTAGTTATCCCATGAGCCCTAGGATCACTCTTTTACAGTGTCTTGTATCTGGAAGAGGTAAGTAGCATTTAGATAGGGATTATTTAATCTGACTGAACCATTCACTCCCTCCCTGCACAGATCATAGGGCTCCAAGGAAATGGGATCCAGGTAAGCTTGGAGGTCTGGAGGAGGCTCAGTTGGTAGGGTACAATGCTGGGAGACCCATCACTAGTCTTCCTGACTTTTGTCTTGCCCCTGGACTGGGATGATTCTAGAAGAGACAGTAAAGCACATGATTTTCTACATGTCAAAACAAATATATCTCAGTAGATGAAAGCCAGGCCTAGAGACAGGAGGTCCTGAATTCAAAGTTGGCTTCAGACACTTCTTAGCTTATGACCCTGGATAAGACACTTAACTCCTATTGCCTAGACTTTACCACTCTTCTGCCTTGAAACTAATGCTTGGTATTAAGTCTAAGATGGAAGATGAGGGTTTAAAAAAAATGAAGGCCAAATAACAAGAACAACAAGAGGATCTAGGAAAGCCAGGGGACTACCTGAAGGAAGGGAACTCATAGACCAGATTATTCTACTCCCAGTGTTTTATAGATAAAGACACTGAGGTCCAGGGAGATTCAGTGACTTGCCTAAGGTCACATAGGGAGTAAAAATCAAAGATGGGGCTTGATCCCAGGTCAACTGACTTCAAATTGAGAGCCTTTAGTGCTGGGTCCCAAAGTTTAGCTGTCACTGAAAGCAAATTTAACTGAGCTTTTGTAATGTGGTGATCAGAGCTCTGGATGCATAAAGATTGTGGGTTTGGAGCCAGGCAACCTGGGCTGGAATCCCAGCTCTGTGACTTCCCATTTGAGTGATCTTGGGCACCTTCCTTTTACTCATCTATAAAATGAAGGAATTTGAGATCATCTCAAAGGTCTCTTCCAGTTATAAATGTATATAAACTTAACTAACTCTGTGACCTTGAGAGAGTGATCTGCCCACTGGGAAGTCTTATTGTATTCCAGAAATCCTGAGAAGGGGTATCCTAAGAGTCGCCTGCTAAAAAGGTGGCAGAGAGAATTTTGTCCCAGCCAGAGAATCCCTGAGGAGGGTACCTTCCCTCCTTGGCATTGGCCTAAGACCTAGATAATGGAAGTCTCCAGGCCCAAATGTGGTGTGGAAGAGAGAAGACTGAATTTGAAGTTCCTTCCAGTTCCAAATTCTATGAACCCATGAAGAAAAACATTGCTGTCATTCTATTTTCAGAGCCCCACCTTCTCTCCATAACTCCTCCATCTTTTGTGACCCTCACACCCTGGCCTGAGGACCCTGCTACTTTATAGAAGTTTATCTCTTTTTTAGTCCTTGCTTTCCTTCAAAAGTGACGAAAAAAAATCTGTCTCCTCCACTATGCACAAAGACCTCCTTTGTGAGGGGTCATAAAGGCTCTTCTGTGGCCTGGGTTCCCCTGGGACAGAACCCAGGGACCTCAGCCATTTGGTCAGCTTGCATCTCTAAGTGAGGAACATACCCCAGGAATGGATCCTGTTCCCTGGGGAACGGTGACCCAGTCAGGCGACCCTTTCCTACCCTAGGGAACTCTGCCTTCTCCCTGCCTGTACCCCAGCAAAAACCTGCTACCTACTAACAACTACCATGCTAACAGCTCTTTCTTCATGACAACACTGAGAGGCACCTTATTATTAGTCCTGTTTTATAGACAAGGAAACTGAGGGCTTGAAAAATTAGGTCACTTGCTCATGGTCACCTACCTAGTCCATGGCAGGGCCAGGCTAACTTTATGAACCCAGAAGACAGTCCAAAAGGGAAGGAATAGGCTGAACATGAGAACTGAGGGTGGAGAACAACTAGGAAAGCCAAGAAGTCAATCTCATGTTCCCCTGTAGAAGCTCTATAATTCACATCTCAACTCTTCTTCTTTTCCTGGGTGATTTTTGTCCTCTCCTTCCATGAACCCTCCATATTGGAGATCTACCTATTTGGGTCATGGGAAAGAGCACTGACTCTAGAGTCAGAGGATGTGAGTCCAAATTTCATCTCTGATGCTTAGTGTATTAGTGACCCTTGCCAAGATACTTTCCACCAAGCCCCAGTTTCCTCATCTGCAAATGAAGAAGTCGAACTAGGTGGCTTTGAGGGCTTTTCCAGCACCAAATCTATGACACAGAGATCTTTTTAACAGTCTGTAAGTACCAGGGAAGCATTTGGGTTTCCATCTACTAGTCCTCACTTTTTTTTAAGTCACTTTTGAACAAAAGTAAAATATCACAATGATTGGGAAATGGCGAAACAGTTTTCCCTAAATATCACAGAAATTTATTGAGGCATCATGAACAGAGAGAAACATAGAAGAATTTTATACCAACTGATGCAATATGAAATCAGCAGAGCCAAGAGAACAATACACACAATGGCTGAGACCATGTCAACAGAATGATTAAAACAGAAAATATTGTGAAGTTACAAAAAACAAGCTTGGCCCCAGAGAAATACAAGAAGACACTTCCTCCTGCTCCTTTGCAGAAGTGGGTATCCATGGGTGTAGATTCTCTCACAGAACCTCAGACTTTTTACAATGTGTTGGTCCCTTTTGCTTAAATTTTTACTCTTTTTGAAAAAAAATTCTTTGTTATAGATGATGGTTCTCTGGAAATGATGTAGAGAAGACATAGAGGGGGAAATATAGGTGATTTATAAAATAAATTACAGATATAATTTTTAAAATCTATTAAAATAAATAATAATCATGCTTTGAACTCAAATTGTCTTTGGTAATGGGATATCTAGATGGGTATCTAGATGGTGTAGTATATAGACTGTAGGGCCTAGAGTTAGAAAGACTCATCTTCCTGAGTTCAAATCTGGCCTCCAGCACTTAGACTAGCTGTGTGACCCTAGGCAAGTCACGTAACCCTTTTTGACTGAGTTTCTTCATCTGCAAAATGAGCTAGAGGAGGAAATGGCAAACTGCTCCAATATCTTTGCCAAGAAAACTCCCAATGGGGTCACAAAGAGTCAGATTTGACTAAAAAAAGGCTAAACAACAAAAAAGAGCGATCCTATTTATGCTCATCTTGTTTCTCTAGTGTATCAACCATAATCATTACTGTCTCATTGCTCATTGCACATGAGTTGAAACCACAAAACATCACCAGAAGAGAACAAATGTTAGAAAGGTGGCATTTGTGCCAGATACCAGCTTGTAATACTCAAAAACCTAACAGTACTTTCCCAAATTCGATCCAGCCCATCCTCATTCTCTCAGTCAGTTCTGCTCTCTTGACTTGGCCTATGTTTCTTGCCTAAGACTTGAATGCTTGGTGGACCATTTTGATGACTTGACATTCCCACTGCAGGTCACAATCTAGACATCTGTCATTCTTCATCCATTTTGGGTCTTCCCATCTAGCTGATGAGGCCAAGCTCTTTGGAGTGATTATAGATCTTCTTAAGGGGGTTCTTTGATATTATGGGCCTTAATGTCATTAGAACAATGACTATTGCACATGTGAAAGAAAATTCTTGGTTCTCTTTGTCTATTCTGAGTTTACACTTGTGAAAAGGGAACCCTTTATTCTCTTTGTCTAGTTGGAGTTAAAACTTTGGTTAACAATAACTTAAATACCCCTACTTAGTACCTCACTAGATTGTGAGAACAGGATTAACTCTCCTTTGTCTACTTTTGAATTAATCAACAAAAGTGACTACACCCATACTTAACCCTAAAGTAAAGGAAACTCTTACTACAGGAGTTTGCACCCCCAAAAGGAAAAGACCCCAACTTAGCCTTAAGTAGGTGGAAGTCTGCAACCCATGTGCTAACTGGGTAATAACTCAATAACACAATCCAAACTGTATGACAACTCAAAAACATGTGAATCCTAGGAGAAGAGTTAACACATTTAGAGGTGACAAGTCAATCCCACAGACACTGCCACTGGGCAGGGCTGGACAATTTGGAAACTGCAATTGGCCCCTATGAAGAGGGGCAGGAACAGGAAACCACTATAAAAGTCATGAAATCCTTGGGCTGAGACAGTCTCCTGAAGCTGAGTCTTGTGGAGAGGGTCTCCTGGAGACAATCTTCAAGGGAATTTTGCTGAAGACTGCAGTGTGAATCATGGCTTCAGCTTAGATTCTGACTCCTGGACTACTTCATTGGGTGAGTGAAAAGGACTGACTCCTTTCCTAGTTTCCTCAGAGACTAGTTTCCATCTTGGAGGAGGCCCCCTAGTTACTCACTACAGGCCCTCCTGGCTGAGGACTAGTAACAGGTATTTTCTCTCACCTCTCTCTGATGGTCTTGACATTGATTACTGGATCTTGTTTTAACTTTATCTAAGGGCATTTTAATTATACCAAACTGGGGTACAATTTCCCACTACTTATACAAGATTCCCAGGGAGAGTGGGTTCAGATTTAAAGTAAAATGATAGTGATTTACACATATAAGGAATCCATGTATCCAAAGGGTAACTCACGTATTCTGGTTCCTAAAAGTCCTTTTCTTACTTCACAATGCCTCTATGAACTTTCTCTTAGGTGCAGCTCTCTGATGGACCCCCCATGATTGCTGCCCTTGAAACATTCTAAAAAAAAAAGCTTTTTCACAGGATACCTGGTTGGTTTATAGTGTTTCTCTTGGTTCTCAGGCAGATACTGCCCTCAGTCACTGCTGGTCTTGGGATATTGCTACCAGCTCTAGTACAATGATGGGTATTCTGACCTTTCAAAGTCCACCGGCTCATAATCCGGTCAAGTCTACCCCTGGATACTCTCTCTCCCTTCCTCAGGTGGCTTCTTGTTTGGCCTCAGTAGGTCTCTCTATACTTCTAGCCGGCCTGGCTGGTTTTTCATTCATCTCTCCAATTACATGGTCTATGAGGAGGGAAAGGAAAGAGAGGGAAATGCTCTCTCCTTTCCTTAAGACATATTCCTTCTCAGAGGTCTAGAATCCTCCATTCCTGAATTTGGGGTCCTCTCCCAATCAGTACTGAATGATTCTAAACTAGCTTGTGGCCCCACAGGGCATGACCAACTCTCTTCAACTAATGCCAAGAAGACTCCTGTATGACCCCATGGATGTCCCATGAGAGTGGCTTTCATTCATCCATATGTCCCTTTCAAACTGATTGAAGACAAGGGCAGCTCGGTGAGTCAATGGACTGAGAGCCAGGCCTAGAGATCCGGAGGTCCTGGGATCAAATCTGGCCACAGACACTTCCTAGCTATGTGACCCTGGGCAAGTCACTTTACTCCCATTGCCTAAGTAAGCCTTACCACTCTTCTGCCTTGGAACCAATACAGTATTTCTAAAATGGAAGGTAAGGTTACAATTTAAATTTTTTAAAAATTGATTGAGGACTCATTTTCACCTATTTTCTTTTCATTTATTGACTAATACCTTCAATTCTCTTGGCCTTCATATACCTATAATCTAAAAAAAAGAACAACGTTGCCTACAACAGAGATGCCTTTTGTATCTTTGGTCTGATAAAGCTACTTGTTCAATATTTATCTTGTTTACGGCACTTCAAGGACTGAGGAACTGAGTCCCAGTGGGGTGGTTCTAACTCTCACCAATGATGAGAATGCTTTGTTATCAAAACCCAAGAGGTTTGGTCCACCGTTTCCTCTGTTCCTCCACTCCTTCCCCTCCACAAACCCTCTCAGAATGATCTGCCATAGTGAGTTCTTGCACAAAACTTCCTGAAATTCTTTTCTTTCCCATTATTTTCACTGTTTCATGATGCAATATTCCTCATAACTATCAAACAAACGTCTTTGAAGTGGTTCACAAATTAGTCTTATCTTCTTATCTCATAAAGTCTTTGGCAATTGCATCTCCTTGATGGGTAAGGAGCAAAGTGGCTGCTAGCAGTCTGAGGCGGCTGACTTCTGTCCTCTTAACAAATATGTGAATATATGATCTTCTTGATTTAATTATCTGCTATTCTAACTGTGGATCTGAGCTAGTCACATTCCTTCTCTATCACTCGTTCTTTTATCCATAAAGATGGAGGTCCCAGACTAGATAGCATCTCAGTCCACTCTGACCCTCTGACTTTTCTCAGTGTTTCTCTGGAGGCCCTTCTAGCTTGAGAAGTAGAGGAAGAGGATGTTGGAAGGAATATCAGAAGCCATCTAGTCCAATGGAGCTACAAATTGTGGTCATCAGAACGATAATAACCTCTTCTGAAATCTTGCTCATCCTTCATGGTTCAACTCAAGTCCCTCCACCAGGGAGCCTTTTCTGACCATCTCAGTCAATAATGAGAACCCTGGGAGCAGCTGGGTGGCTCAGTGGATAGAGAGCCAGGTATATGAGTTCAAATCTGGCCTCAGACGCTTCCTAGCTGTGTGATCCTGGGCAAGTCACTTTACTCCCATTGCCTAGCCCTTACCACTCTTCTGCCTTGGAACTAATATACAATATTGATTCTAAAAAGGAAGGTAAGAGTTTTTTAATATAAAAAATGATAATAATAGTAAGATCCTTTATTTATTTAGGGTCTGGATCACTCATGATCCCAGATTGTTAGTTTGGCCATCTCATCTCTGATAGTTGCAAAAACTGAGACACAACACAAAATTTTATCGTCACATATCTGAGGGTCTGTCATGTGGAAGAGAGATTACATTTTTCCGTTTGGCCCCAAAGGGTGGACCCAAGGAGTAATGGATGGAAATTACAAAGAGGTAAACTGAGGCTGCATAGAAGAAAAACTTTCCTCACAATAAGAGCTCCTCTAGAGTAGAAATGGCTATTTCAGAAGGTAGTGGGTTTCCCATCACTGGAGAGCTTCAAGAAAGTGCTATAAAGATATTCTGTAAAAGGAATTCCTTTTCAGATTTCGGTCAATGGGCCTTTGAAATCTCTTCTAGCTCTGAGATTCTGTGAGTCCCAGGAGAGGAACTGATTGATCCAGGGACGGACATCTTGGAAATAATAGAGCCGAGACACAGGTTTTCTGTGTCTGAAAGTCCCAATGTTCTTCCCATTATGCCTACCTGCCCAAGAGAGCAGCCTGTCACCATGGACAGAGTCTACCAGTTCAAGGTTTTGAATCCTAGCTTGTATGACTGGGTAAGGCACTTTCCCAGCCTAGGACTCAGTTTCCTAAATTGTCAAACGAGAAGGCTGAAGTAGGTGGCTTCTGAGACCCTCTCGAGCTCTACAGCTGTGAGCCCGTGAGCCTGCTAGGTAGGTACTTTGCCCCACATTTCCTAAACCCAGTTCCCCTGGGCCCAGCCAGGTGAAAGCTAATCCAAATAAATGTAATTGCATTCATGCATCCCTGAGTGACAGTACCTGGAAGACTTATGCCTCCTCCCACCCTCAGCTCACAGATTTACATCATGCCTGGGGACTTGTGGCGGCTCCAAGACTCCAGGCTCTTTGAGTCTGTGTACATCCTTTCTAGGCCCTGCAGATCTCAGGGGATGGTCACCCCGGACCCACACCACAAACCCTTCCAACTCTCACCTCTCAAACCAGTTTGTCCTCCAGGGGAGCCCCTCCCTTCTTCTCCTCCCTGGGAACTGGCCGAGACCCAAAGGCGCAGGCTTGGAAAGGGAACTAAGGAGATCCCAAGGGTGATAAGCTGGCAAGGCGGACCAGCATTGGCCTCGCCAGGCTACAAGATGCCCCGGGGGTACCACATAGCAAAGTGGGGCGCTCACCAGTCATCCTCTGGTGTTACCCAACCTCACCTGCGTCCCTCCCGCAGGCTCCCACACATGCTGAAACCTAGGCTAGGAGAAAGTCTGTTTGGAGAGGACGGCATGAACCTGAATGTTGGTTCCTCTCTGCCCTCCCACTCCCGGCTGTGGCCTCTTTTTCCAAGCAAGTTCTGGACCTTCTGCTCTTTCTTGACACCTTCTCCTACAGACTCACTCGCCCCTGACTTTCACCTAATTTAGGTGATGCTTGGCTGTAAAGGCCTGATCAAATCTGGGAAAAAAAACTGCCAGAAGGCTTCAAACCAGGGACCAACATGTCTAATCCTACAGATTTGGAAACTGAGGCCCATGAAGATGAAATTGGCTTGCCCAGGGAGAGGAGGAAGGAACAAGTATTGCTGACAAGGAGCCGGCACTGGGATTAGGGCTTTATAGATGTTATCTTGGGGGTCGTCCTATCTCCAATGTTTGTAAATTCAGTTGTTGGGCTCTCTTAGGCCCTTCTTGTCCCATATTCCAAGTCTTGCCGGACTCTGTTCTACTCACCCTTGACCCCCAATGGGATTCACTAAGGTTTTGCCCAAAGTCCAGCCTCAACATGCCCCAAACCAAATGGGTCAGCTTTGTCATCTCTCCCTCTCCCACTCCCCCAAACCCCGACTCCCAACTGAGCTTTTACTTCCAATTCCCCAACTTCTTCCCAATCTCTCAGCTTGGAAGCCTTCCAAGAATCTTTGATTCTTCCTTCTCTCCTTCCCCCCCAAAGGACAAACAGCCTGCTTTCTGACCAGTCCCTCATCTGTAAAATGGACGTAAAAATAACACCTATGCCCTAAGATTGTGGCGAGAATCCAATGACATGATGTAATAATGGTTGGCATTTACATGTATATTTGAACATGGATATGGATATCTATCTATCTATCTTTAAACACATATACACACATTTAAAGGTTTAGCAAAGATAGTGGTTAAATGACTTGTCCAGGGTCCCACGGCTCCTCACTGTCTCTAGTCACATTTGAACTCAGGTCTTCTTGACTCCAACTCCATCCCTCTATGCACTGCATTTCCTAACTCATTTTTCTTCCCTGTAAAGTATTTGTAAATCTGAAAACACTCTATAAATTCTATCTGCTGTTGCTATTATTATCATTACTGTTACTGTATTACTACATAAGTCTCTTGTCTCCAGTCCCTCACCTCCCGCATCTCTCCTGCCATATTCTTTTCATCCGATTAACTTCATTTCAAAAGCTCCATGACCTTGGTGAAGTATTTCAACTCCCCAAGTCTCAGTTTACTCATCTGTAAGATGGAGATAATGACATCTGTTTGATAAATCCTCCAGTGCTATACTGTACTGGCAGATACCCAGTGAACATGAATTGGGTCGAAGACTGAAGAAACCAGGTCACCCAAACCAACTCTCCCTCTCATTTTACCTTTCATAGATCCGACTTTGGAGAAATCTAAGGGGGATTCTCTTGGCCGTTATATTATAATCTCCATTTTACCACTTTGCCTTACTAGGCCTGCCCTGGGCCATGCCATCCTGGTCCTGGAGAGAGCCCAGGCCCCTTTCTTGTCATATTTCACTCTAGCCATGGACCTATTGGCCCATGTCCCAATTCACCCTCCCCACACTCATTCCAACCATCAAATCAAAGCTGTCTTTGCTCCTGCAAGAGCTGTGTCCATCCACCATGTCCTAGAGCCCCACTGACCGTCCTCAAGGCCAAAAGACCCTTCCCTGGCCAACACTCCCCTCCATTGCTTTATCTCCCAATTAGAATATAAGGTTCTCCAAGGCAAAAATCAACAATATGGTTCCCTTTTGTATGTGTAATTCCTCTCTGACCCCAAATCCCCAGCCCAGTGCCTGGCACATAGTAAGCATTTATTAACCCCTTTTCTATTAATTCATTTATTCTTTAATTCATTCTACTCACTTATTCATTAATTCATTCTATTAACTCACTTATTCATTCATTCATATAAATGTTTGATTATTCTAGCCCTTATTATTATTAAATTCAGCAGATGCTCCCCCCAGCATTTGTTGTGCACAAGATGGAGAAGCATCATGGAAGAATGGAGAAAGGGTCAGCCTTGCAGTTGGAAAGACCTGAGTTCAAGTCCTGCCTTTCCTACATACTAGTGTCAACTTGGAAAAACACAGAACCACTAAAGTCGTCATTTAAAACCCAGTCTTTAATCAGGAAAGAGATTGCGTTCTGTATTTGGCCACCATACAGAGTCAAGTGCTAAATACCACCCAGAGCCAAGGGCTCTGGGACTCTGGGAGCAGTATCTCTGGGAGGATCAATCCACGAGAAGATTCTCCAAAGAATAATAGTACTTGGGGATCTTGTATACCTTTTAGGAAACTCGGGACATCAAACATACAGACAGGTTGTAAGCAGGCTTGGGGAAGAGAGGCTGGGCTATCAGGGAATGGTCTGCTACAATGGATGCTAAAGAAAGAGTCCAGCCAAGGACCCGGCTTCCTGGGAGAGGACCCCAATACAGTAGAAGAAGCTTCTAAGACAAAAATGGGACTTAACATTTGATTAGGGCTTCTAGTCCCACCTAAGCTGGGATCATCAAGCACTTTAAGGTCTACTGTTCGATGTGAACCAGGGCAAGTTCTCAGGGGACAAGGGCAAAATTGGGGCTCCCCAAAACCCAGTTGACACTAGCCAAATCGCTTGAACTCTCAATGTCCCAGGCCAATCTCCAAGAGCATCCATCATAGATACATTCTCTGTAGTGATAACAGCTCAGGTCCAGAAGACAAAAACTACCACAAAAACCGTGCAGGGTGTGGTGCCGGCTGCTGGAGCATAATAATGAATAGGAGCTTATTTATTCAAATGACTTTCTCCTCAACTTTCTAAGATTCCATATTTTGGGCTCTCTTCCTCCCTTTCTGTTCATGTTTCTGTTTCTAAAATATAGATATTTAATTTAATTATTTAATTTATAATTATATTTATAATTATAATAAATAATTTAATTATTTCATCTCAAACATAGATTTAGCATTGTGAGGAGCCTTAGAGGCCAATGGGTCCAGCCTCTTCATTTACAGATGATAAACTGACCCAGGACCACAGAGCTCCAGACTACTAAGGTAAGAGTTGAACTAGGATTCCCCGCGGTCTAGTACCCTCGTCTGGACATCTCGCTGCTGGCCTCAATATGGATGTTTCCCCAGAGTTCAAAGTGGACAAAGTACCTCAGAGGTCACTTACCTGCAGAGGCCTCTTCTTTTTCCAAAGTGCTCTCAAGGTACAGGTTATCCAAGGCATTGTTGAGGGACTCTTTGGAGAGGTGCTGATGGTCAGGTAGGATGCTGGGCCCCCAAAAAAAGAGACAAAGAGAAAGTAAGAATATATATAGAGAGGCAGTTAAGTGGCTCAGAGGATTAAAAGCCAAGCCTAGAGTTGGGAGGTCTTAAGTTCAAATCTGACCTCTTCCTAGCAGTGTGACCCTGGACAAGTCACTTAACCCCAGATTCTCTAGCCCTCACCAATTTTCTGCCTTGGAACCAATGCTCAGTATTGATTCTAAGACAGAAGGTGACCATTTTTTTAAAAAAAGAAAGAAAAAAAAATACAAGGACAAAGGAATCTCTAGAGTGGAAAGAGCCCTGGCTTGGGAGTCAGGAGTCCTAGGCTCCAGTCCTTGCTTGGCCATGAACTCTTGCACCATGACTTTGGTTAAGTCCCTTCCCATCTTAACACCTCAATTTCCTTATCTATAAAAATAAGGAGTTTGGACTAGGTGGTGCGACAGGTCCTTTCCAGCTCTGGTGTTCTCTGTTCTCTGTTCCCCATTCCACTATCCTTCCAGCTCTGCTAGTCAATGCTCTGAGGTCTTTCGCAGAGGACACCCCAAACTGGCTGGGTCCAAACTACAAGCTTGCACTTTTCCCTGCTTGTGCCCTCCTTTCTACCTCTTGCTTCTCCGGCTCCTGTCAAGTCTCAGCTAAAATCCCACCTTCTCCCAGAAGCCTGTCCTGATCTCCTGGGATAATGCCAGAGCTTCCCCTTGAGCTAAGCCCTTGAATGTGTATGTAGCTGTTTGCATGTTGTCTTTCCCCTAAGACTGGGAGTTCCTTGAGGACAGGACAGGCCCGTGTTCTTGCCTTTGTCTTCAGCACAGTGCCCGGCACGAGTAAAGACGTAATAAGTCCTCAGTCCCATAAGCCGATTGTATCTGTCTAACATTTGTAACTGGCAAAGCCCAGGCTCCAAACACCCGCCATGGTATTTTGCATCATATGTGAGATCCACATCTTATTCGTTGCACCTGAGAGAAGGAGAGGTGCCAGAGCTGGTGTGGGGAGTCTCTGGCAGGGCCCAGGAGGCCAGGAGGTGGCTAGAGAGAAGGCAAAAGCCAGCCTCGCCCAGTGACCATTCATTCTCTTCCTCCAAGGCTATCTTGTTGGCATCCATCCCAAGACTCTGATTCCAAGTCCTGCCACCTCTCTCAGGGGCACCTAGAATAGTCATCACTTTCTTTCTACACTCTGAGATGCACAGTTTTCTCCCAACAACCCCAGAGAAGAGGGAACATTAGTTGAATTATCTCCATTTTGTAGATGAGGAAACTGAGGCAAAGGGAAGCCTCTTAACCAAAGTGACATGGCCCAGAAGGACCAGAGCTGTGAATGGAGCTCAGTAGTCTTGGCATGATCGTATACTGTTTCCTTGACATTGATGATGGTGGTAGATTCCTTGGCTCTGGCTGGAAATTCTGCAGCGAAAACCTGCCAGACCCCAGCATTGAGAACAAACCCCTCTTAAATTCATCATTGATCTAGAGCTGGAAGGAACCTGAGAGAGAGAATCTGGTCCATCTTCTTCATTTTACAGAAGAGGAAACTGAGGCCCACAGGGGGAAGTGCCTCACCCAAGGTCATACAAGCAGCCAAGGTGGGAACTGAACCTAAGTCCTCTGACCCCAAGTCGGCCAAGACTCTTTCCAAAGTGCCCAACGGCCACATTTGTAACCAGAAGAACAGCCGGCCCAATCTCCAATGGCAGGAAGGGTCGGCAGTGTCAGGTCACCGTGATGCCACCATTCTGAAATGTTTCATTTTTGTCTTCACATTCTTAGCACCTCCAACATAGTAGGAGGCTGGCACAGACTGGGCACTTAATAATAGGTCATTGATTGATTGAACCCATCTCTTCCTTAGTTTCACTAACAGCCATGAAGAGAAAGACCTGAAGGGCACCCTGGAACAGGGAAAGAGAGTGGGTGCAGCATCTTGCTGGTGCCATCTGGTTCAAGAATCCTTGGCCTCCACCCTGGCCTCCACCCTGGCCTCCACCCTGGCCCCGCAGTACTCTATGTACCCCGTCCCTGCCCAATGCCTTCTTTGCTCCCTTTGTCCATAGTTGTTAACTTGGCAAAGCTCTCCTATGGCTTTGCTATTAGGCTCCTCTTCCATAGCCCAACCACCTAGGAGTACATAGAGATGGTTTCCAAGATCCTTTAGCATGATCCAAATGGGGCATATTGTCCCCTACTGAGGCTTCAGTATGTTTTGTGGGATAGCAAGCAATACTGGCCCACTAAGACCTTCCGTGACGGAGAACATTCCCTTTCCTGGCATGTTTTCTCCATCTTCCCAGCCAAACCTCTGGTGAAAGGGAAGGCAGGGCCATTGGCCATCCTTCATTCCCAAAGATGGCCACCAATGACCTGTTGGTCCTTGGCATTACCAGACGCCCAGGGAAGAGAGCAGCATCTAGCCTCACGGACAATTCAGAATCATAGTTTTAGGAGTATCTAGCTTAACCCTTAGTGGAGCTGGAATATGTTCTAAAACAATTCTAGTCATTGTGCCTGAGGGACCCCAAGGTGGAGATCACTACTCTGGTCAGTTTTGCACAATTCTTATTTTTATGAAGCTTTTTAAAATAAGGAATTAAAATAAGTTTTGGTATAACTTCCATAGGCTTCTCCTAGTTGGGAGACCAAGAGGAATAAGCCAGATCCCTTCCCCACACAACAGCAGCTCCAATGCTTGAAGACATATCTTCTCTACTCCAAGCTAAACTCCCCCATCTCCTCTTTTGACCCTTGGATGGCGGGGCCTGCAGGCTCTTCACCACCTTAGTCATCCTCCTTTCTGATGCCCTGGATGGTGGGGCCTGCAGGCTCTTCACCACCTTAGTCATCCTCCTTTCTGATGCTCATAGGACTAGGCCAATCCACCGTCCCTTCCTCCTTCCAAAGGCTTGCCAGGGGTGAGGGGAGGGACTGTGGGCAAATTACCTTCTCTGAACATTCTGTCTTAAGCTTTTCAGACGTGGTGGATTCAAACTGAGCTTTCGAGCCTGTATAGTCCTTCCTGGAGGAAGTCTGTTCAAAAACCTAAGATTGATTTTAAAGTGATACAAGTCAAGAGATTAGTGGGAAGGTGTAGGAGATGGAGGAGAAAGGGGGACATGGAAGTCAAGCCACAGCCCTTGGTTTATCAGGGAAAACACCAAGAACTCCAGCCACCCTTCAGGACCTGTCTCCAGCAGGATTCCTACCCACTCTTCCCTTCTCACTAGGAATATTGCCTTCAGGATCAAGAGAGGCTGACTAAGGACCTGAAACCCTTCCAGCGTGAGGGAGTCACAAGAGTTCAAGCATAAAGACCTTGGAGGACTCCTTGCCTCTACTTCTAAAGACAGCCAACTGATCCATCCCCTCCCTAGGTTTTATTTAGGCTGTTTATGAATTTCCCAGAACCAAGAAGACCAGACCTGAGACTCAAACCATTTTCTCCAACGAAGAATGTGGCAGAATTTAATGGGAAAAGGACCGACACAGGAGGGTTTAGGCCCTTCCTTTGCCACGAACAAGGTGTATGAGTCCTCCAAACCTCAATTTCTCGAGCTGTCAAATGAAGAGATTGAGCTAGACGATGTCTAAGACCCCAGCCAATTTTGACATTCCGTGTTCTCCAGTTCTAAGTTCTAAGGTCCCCTCCAGCTTGGACATTCTATATTTTTTCACATTCTGAGTTTTAAGGTCTCCTCCGGCTCAGCTATCCTATGATTCTACTTTGAATGGGTATAAGGAATGCTGGTTCACCGACACTGGTTCCTCTACTACCCGGTCGCCTAGATCAAAAAGAGAAAAGCATATAGGTGACTACTATCTACTGTTATCTGAGCTTCTTATAATAAACCAAACCTATATTTTTAAACGCTTCCAATCAAGAAGCATCACCTGAGTATATCACACACAATAAAACCAGCACAGGTCAATTATTTTTCAAATGGCTAAATGAGAACCAAACAGAATCAATCATTAGCTTTGGAGTTGGAAGAGGCATTTGTGTTCAACCAAGATCAGAGGGTTCGAGCTGGAAGGGACCTTAGAGTTCGTCGAATCCAACCCTTTTGTTTTTGAGATGGAGAAACTAAGACCTTGATGGATATGTTAAGGGAACATAAGAAACCCAATTTCCATCTCTAGAGTCATTCATATTCTCAGTATGTTTTTGTTGTTCTCTTTTAGTCATTTCCAGCCCTGTCTGACTCTTTGTGACCCTATTTGGGGTTTTCTTGGCAAAGATACTGGAGCGGTTGGCCATTTTCTTCTCTAGTTCGTTTGACAGATGAGGAAATTGAGGGTAACAGGGTGAAATGACTTGCCCAGGGTCATACGGCCAGGAAATGTTTAAGGTCAGATATGAACTTAGAAGTTCAGTCTTCCTGACTCCAAGTCCAGCCTCTATCCACTATACCACCAAGCTGCCTTTATGCCCAGATCTCGCTTTCGCTGGTGTCTTCTGTCCATTGAAAAGGTCTCTGCTCTGGAAGAGGGGACCCCATCACTTCAGGGGAGGTAGTTCTAGCATTTTGTCCATTCAGACAACAAGAGGGAAGGCCTTTGCCCAGACCCATGGCTTCGGCTTTCGGGATTATCACTAACAGACTCAGGTCAGAAACCATGCCGTGCTGGTCTCTCACTCTTTTTCCTTCTGTCCTCATTTTAGTTTGGAGGGACTGTGCTTCCCTCCATCACGACTGATCACAGATGGCTCCTTGGCTCAATGTCTTTGGGTAATGAGCTGTGCCACATAAGTACATTTTCCAGAAAACTAAAGCTTAACCCTTTATGTGCTAAGGCTGAAAAAAATCTAAGTTAAACACCTAAGCTCTCTGGGCTTCATCTTCGTCATCTCTAAGCCAAGGTGGGGCAATTAGATACCCCGAAGTTCCTTCTAGATCTACAAACCTAAAGCCTGGACTTCAATCTCAGCTCTTCTATTTGCTGTGTGACCATCTAGGTGTCACAACCTCTCTGGACCTCTGATTCCTCTGTTCTAAAGAAGTTGGATCAAAGGACCTCTAAGGTCCCTCTAAGGGACTACTCTAGCTTCTTTCTTCAGAGAAAGGGAGGTGAAACCATTTCCCCAATGGCAAAGTCCAAATCCAAACCAGGGAGTGATCTCTCTACTGTCCCACCCTGCGTTCAGTGATGCCTCCATCTATTGCACTCGATAGATTAGTTACCCCAACACCAAAAGACTCCAGAATCCTGGGACATTTTAATAGTCATGCCCTGATTTTTAAAAATCATGTTTTCTGTCTGCCCAATGAAGATGTTCTTCCTACCCCCTGTTATGGGTTATTGAACATCAGATGGCTCATCTAATATAATATATTAATAATAATAATAATAATAATTAGATTATTAGACATGTGTGCCAAATAAGAGTCAACAGTCCCTCCGTGAGGGATTTACCTCTATGAATAAAGTATGACAGTCTTAGTGCATAGACTAATGTACAACTGGGGTATTCGGAGGCTTTGTCTGCTCCCTTCCTGGTTCTTGGCACCTCCCAGAGGGTTCTGGTTGCCAATTAAGGGCCTTCTTCCTCAGGGAGGTGCCACCATGCTATCATAATTATGGCTATTGTATTGTTTCTGCTATACTGCCAAAGGCCACTCTTCCTAGGTTAAAAGACTAGGGCGGTTGGCGGAGCTTCCAGAGACAATTAGCCACTTCCTCTGATATTTCATCACCGTGAATGACATCGATAATAATAATGGTGGATACAGCACTCAGCAGACAGTCTTGGGTGTTATTCCCTTCAAGGAAAAAGATGGAAGACAAAGAAATGGAAGTCGTGACGGGGGCAGCTAGCAATCTTCTTGCTAAGCCCCCAAACTCCTGCATTGGTGGTCCTGGGTTTGACTTAGATGCCATTCCAGAGCTGGGCACCAGTTGACTATGGCACGGTTGCCCATGAGTCACTGAGCACAGAGTAGATGCTTAGTAAACATTTTTGATAACAGTGATTAGGGGCCTAGAAGAGCTCTAGAGGGAGGGGAAGAACAGAAAGGGATTCGTTTTCCCTTTTACTTATACCATTCTAGAACTGTGCCGTTCTAGCTCTAGTCACGTTCTCCCTCTTCCTCCGTCTCTCAGCCTCTACACCTTGCCAGGGTGAACCTTGAGAGGAAGAATATTCCTGGAACAAGACAACACAGGGCAAAGGAAATAGCCCTGGATTCAGAGTCACAGGACCTGCTTCCAAGACTTTTGTTACCTGTGTGATGCTGGCCGAATCACTTAGTTGACTTCTCCATATCTCAGTTTACCCAACCATAAGGTGGGGGACTTAGATGGGATACCACCTAAGAGCCCAAGGCAGAGACATGGTGTAGGAATGGAAGACTGGACTTGGAGTCGAGAGGACCTGCCTCAGACCCTTTCTAGCTGTATGTTCTTGGACAAGTCAGCTAACATTTTTTTCAGCCTTGACTTTCTCACCTGTAAATGGGCATAATAATAAGTACCTCCCTTACAACTTTGTTGTGAGGCGTGAGGCTCAAATAAGATTAAAATGTGACACATTTTGTTAACCTTAAAGTTTTTATATGTGCTAGTGTCATTACAATGATAGTAATAATAATAATACCTAAGGCCCCAAATCCTATGATTTCTAGATTCTGGGGCTGACTCCCATAAACACTTGGAAGAGCTGGGATTTCTTTGGTTGTGCGTTTGAACCTTTCCCCCTTCAACAAATGCTTATAAGTAGATAAGAAATAGAGCTAGCTTTGAAGCCAAAGGGCCTTGAGTTCAAAACCTGCATCTGCCACATAATACTTGGGTGGCCTCATGTTACCTCTCTGGACTCAGTTTCCCCAACTAAACAATGAGTAGATTAGATTGGATGGTTTCCTTGGTTCCTTCCAGGTCTAGCTAACTCTAGGGTCCCATGATGCTGTGCTCTGGCCTTCTGGTGATGAGCCTCCCTGTATTTAGGCTGTCCTTGGAAGGGAGATAGACCTAGCCCACAGTCAGGCCAGGACTCCAAGCCTTTCCAGCATGGTGCAGCTGGCACAGCCTCCAGCATGGTGCAGCTGGCACAGCCTCCAATTGCTCAGGGTGGCCTCTGTGGCATTGAAGCACCAGGGGACAATTTTCACAAAGGGCCACCGTTGTCCAAGTTAGGAAAAAAAGGAATTAAGAATAGCTGGCCTCAGAGTAGCTCTTTAAAGTTTGCAGAAAACTTCACCTCTCTTATCCCATTTGAGCCTCACACCATCTTTGTGCAGAGTGAGGTACTATTATCACCTCCATTTTCAAGATGGGAAACTAAGGTTTAGAGACACTGAGTGGTTTGCTCAGGGTCACACAGCTAGGAAATATCTGAGACTGGCTTTGAACTCCTCATCTAGTGCTCAATCCTTGAAAAGTGCCCCACCCAGGGTAGCAAGGTGGCACAGTGGATAGAACACCAAACCTGGAGTCAGGAAGACTCATCTTCCTAAATTCAAATACATCCTAAGATATTTACTAGCTCTGTGACCCTGGACAAGTCACTTCCCCCTAGTTGCCTCAGTTTCTTCATCTGTAAAAGGAGCTGGAGAGGAAATGGTGTACCACTCCGGTATCTTTGCCAAGTAAACCCAAAAAAGGGTCCCAAAGAAGTGGTCATGACTAAAAAGACTCAACACCAAAAACAGAGTCGAGAGTGTATGTAATATAGAACTCTGAAGAAAACAAATTATCAAACATGTTAATTTCCCTAAACTGTGCACAACAGAAATCAAATTTTGGAGGCAGCTAGGTAGTAGAATGGATAGAGCACTAAGCCTAGATTCAGGAGGTTCTGGGTTCAAATCTGATCTCAGATGCTTCTTAGCTATGTGACCTTGGGCAAGTTACTTAACCCCAACTGCCCAGCCCTTACCACTTTTCTGTTTTAGACTTGATACTAAGACAGAAAGTAAGAATTTTAGGAAGGAAGGAAGGAAGGAAGGAAGGAAGGAAGAAAGAAAGGAAGGAAGGAAGGAAAGAAGGAAGGAAGGAAAGGGAGAAAGGGAGGGAGGAAGACTTCCCTAATTGTCCTGTAATGTCAGTGGCCAACAAGTGATTTCTTTGAGTGGGCTCCCATAAGTCTTTTGATGAGTAAAGAGATGAATATAAAGAAGTCCCTTGGATAATATTAGGGATAAGATGGTAAGTGACCAAGAAAAAGAAACCTGAACCTAAGTAGATAGATGAAGCCCCAATTTAGGAGCCCAACCTGGTCCTACCAAGGGATGGTTTTTTCATATCTTTGGGAGCAAGAATGCCAGGTAGGGGTCTGACCAGGGGAGGAGGAGGGAAACATGTCCTCCATAAGCAGGGAATGGGTCAGTCCACAGTCCTTACAATGTCCTCAGAATGGAGCGAGCTGACCTCAGCAGGAGAACCTCGGGCATCTTGCCCCACCAATGGCTCCTTGCTTACCCTGGGGAGATGAGAACCAACTGCATCAGCCTAAGAGTGGCTGGGCTACCCCGAATGGTTCTGGAACAGAGATGGATGGGAGATGAGTCAGATCTTAGCAGGTTTTTTCCCTCCTCTCCCCCATTCCTATTCTGAAAGGAGAGATGGGTGGAGTGTTTTTCTCTGCCTCTATCCCCACCTACGACTCCATTCCGGGTATGATTCATTGCCTAACCCTGGCACCATTGTACCCAAGTCAAACTCCAATCTTCATTCTCTGACCCATTCTGTTTGGAATCAGCACCCATACAAATCCAGCTGGGACTCCTTCCCTTGGTTGCCTCCCTAGTTCACCTCTGACCTAGTCACTCCCAATGTTAGGAGATTTTGGATCTCCAATACTGGAAAGCCACCCCACAAGTTAGAATACTCCAGAGAAATGACTGAGCTCATTTTGGAGGTGCCAACCAACACCTTTCCCTATTCTTCCTGGCCCCCTAATTCCTTCCTGAGTAAATCATGGCACCAGAGCTGAGTTCTGACCTGACTTTCCATTTCCAAGGTATAAAATCTCCGCCCTACTCCCAACCTCAAGACTGGAGCCTAGGAAAATGTTTTTAATCAAACAAGTCAGAGCCTGGTGGTACCATTCTCCAGTAAATCCCTAGACCCAGGGCTGTGACCCTATCAGTATGTCTCACCTACAAGGCACTCCCTTAAACCAGGCATTTTATACCCTCGAGTCTCCCTCATAATTATAGATTTCCGAGTTTCTGCTAAGAGCCTGATTCTTCTCTCCCATATCCCCTAACTCAGCCAAGCCCTCTTGACTTCATCCTTCCCAGCCATGGGCAAGGTTCACTCACAGCAGAGGGTGCACCCAAAGCAGGTGTTGGCTGCTGGGCCTGAGCTTCAGGCAGGCTAACACGGGTCCCAGAGGGTACTTCAGTTTGACTGGGGCTCCTCCGGGTTCCTTTGGTATTGACAGACGTGGCCCACTGTATCACCTGGGTTCTCACAGCAACTAAGTATATTAATGTGTGGGAGTTGCCATGGGTGAAAATGGGAGGAGAATATGAACAGTGGGGTGTGGAGGGGCCCAACCTGATCTCGCCTGTAATGACTCTGCCCAAAGGAGACCTGCTGGCTGCCAGGGAGGGGGTGTGTCCCTCCTTGCTTACTCTCTGACCTATTTTATAGATGTTTTGGCTGCCCACCTAGAGAGCTACAACAGAGAAGGCTGATGTTTTGTAAATGCCCAGAAGCAGTTGGAAAAAGTAGAAAGGAGAGGAAGGAAGTGGGAGGGGGAAAAAAGGCAAAATCACCCATTGGTGCAGAACAGCTAGCGATGGGGGCAAAGATGGCAGGCAGGTAGGAGTTCAGACTGCAGCTGAGGGAAGAGGGTTTTGGAGTCCTGGAGGATGATGAGCTGAAGGACAGAGACAAAGCAACTAGGAGGGAGAGGGAAAGAGTTAAGAGAACAAGCCATGGTTTTCTTTTGAAAGTTTAAAAGCTGTTTTAATATATAGTTTATTTTTTAAATTTTTAAAAATTTATTTAATTGATTAAGAAAATTTTTCCATGGTTACATGATTTATGTTCTTTCCCTTCCCTCCTCCCACCTCCCTCCCATAGCCAACAAGAAATTTCACTGGGTTTTACATGTGTTATCGATCAAGACCTATTTCCATATTATAGATAATTGCACTAGGGTGATATTTGAGTCCACATCCCCAATCATAACCCCATTGAGCCATATGAACAAGAAGTTGTTTTTCTTCTGTGTTTCTATTCCCACAGTTCTTCCTCTGAATGTCGATAGTGTTCTTTCTCATAAGTCCCTCAGGATTGTCCTGGATCATTGCATTGTTGCTAGTAGAGAAGTTCATTACATTCAATTGTGCCATAGTGTATCAGTCTCTATGTACAATGTTCTCCTGGTTCTGTTCCTTTCACTCTGCATCAATTCCTGGAGGTCATTCCAGTTCACATGGAATTCCTCCAGTTCATTATTCCTTTCAGCACAATAGTATTCTATCACCAACAGATACCACAATTTGTTCAGCCATTCCCCAATTGAAGGGCATCCCCTCATTTTCCAATTTTTTTGGCACCACAAAGAACACGGAGAAGCCATGATCTTGACAGAAATTTGGATGGAGAAATTGAGAGGGGCAGGGGAAGAGAGGGAGAATTTTTCAGAGAAAAACCTATTCTGAACTGCTCAGAGAACACAGAGGTTGGGATGGGTCTATGTTTTCAAAGAGTCAGTCAGAAATGTTCTAGCTGTGTGACCCTGGACAAGTCACTTAACCCCCATTCCACCTTGGAACCAATATACTATATTGATTCTAAGACAAAAGGGAAGGGCTTAAAAAAAAAAAGTGGTCAGCTTGGCTGGGTAACCCTGGACAAGTCACTTAACCCCCATTGCCTAGACCTTTTTGGCAGTGAGAGCCATAAACGTCTGCGGAAGGAGGAGAATGGAGGCAGAAGGAGCTGGAATATGGGGAGGGGGCTGAAGGGCCCCCTGGGGCACATCCTGGGGCTCTGCCTGGACTGGCTGGTTGGGAGGTGGAGCCAGATATGGCTCAAGAGCCCTACATTGGCGACCCCTGGCCTAGACCTTACCACTCTTCTGCCTTGGAACTAAAACACATAATTGATTTTAGGGCAGAAGGTAAAGGTTTACCAAAAAAAGAGTCAGTCAGTCAATGACACCTGACTTCCATGCCTCCAACTGTCCCTGGTCCCCAAGCAAAAGGCATAGAAATACAAAAGTCCCCACTGGTCTCCTTAAAGGGGGTCATTTCTTTGTCAATAGCCATGATGCTCTTCCCAAAAGATGAGTGGAGCCTGAACTCCCTCCTACCCACCTCAGGGACCCAGCAACAGCATCCAAAACCTTTGAGCCAGCCTTCAAGGTGTTTATACATACCCAATAAAATTCAGCCCTGGAGGAAATGAGGTATCTCCATGGTGTCTTTTCTCATCCCTCACTGCCCCAGGCTTGAGGCTGACCTACAGCTTGGAATCACAGGATCTCTGAGTTGGAAGGACCCTCAGACATTCCCACCCACCCCGTATATGTGAGCAGGAATCCTCTCTATAACAGCCCTGAAAAGCAGACATCTAGGCCCTTCTTAAAAACCCTCAGGGACAGGGGCCTCATTATCAGAGACAATACAAAGAATTCTGGGTTTGGAGGATTCTGGCTCCCATTCTGGCTGAGATGTTCCCTAGCTCTGGGACCCTTATTCTTTGAGATAAAAATATTTGCAATATGTTACTCACGGGGCTGTTGAGGCTTGTTGGGTTTTTTTTTTTAACTAAACCTGTGATTTCCTGGCACAGGGAGAGCACTCAGTGAAGAGCCCCCTCTGTCAGGACACATCTATCCCTCCTCTGAAATTCAGTCTTGGAAAATTGCCTTGGACCCAGAAAGGTTGGATCTTGCCAAAGATTACACAACCAGAGTGTGTCAGAGGAGACATGAGCCTGACGGGTCTTCCCTCAACCTCAGCCTCTCTCTCCAAAGTGACAGGTGGACTCTTAGTGACCAGATCTCCTGGTCTCTTCTCAATCCTGAGCCTGCTGTGCTTTTCTGCTGCCTTTGATGATGCAGATCACCTCCTCCTACAAAAACTCCCCTCTAGATTTTCATAACACTCTATTCTCTTCTGGTCCCACTTCTCTGTCTACCTGATCCTTCTAAGTTTCTTCTATTTCCCATTCTTTAACTTGGTGTGTGGGGCTTCCCCAAGGCTCTGTCTTGGGTCCCCTTCTTTTTTCACTATATTTGTATCTCAGCATTTTCCATGGGTTCAATGAACATTTCAAGGCAAATGTTTCCTAGACAAGACAGGAGGGACCAATAGGGAAGAGAAGGGAAGGGACATTTATATAGTGCCTGTGTAACCAGACTCTGGAGGAATTGTTTTTTACAAGTATCTCTCATTTGAGAATTCCGAGATAAAAATATCCACCCCTAATTTCTCTGTTGAATCACAACCAAATATCTCCAGCTTCTTCTTGGATAGCCCAAATTGGATGTCTTGTAGGCATGTCAAACTCAGCACGCCCCAAACATTATCTCTTCCCACAAACCTTCCCCCATTCTGAATTTCCCTATCACTCTCCACATCACTTGGGTTCACACAGCTTGGGTACTGTCTTTGGCTCTTCGTTCTCATTCACTCCACCCATCACCCCACATCTCCAAATTTGGCCACTTCTACCTTTGCAGTTGCTTTTGGATAAGTCTCCTCTCCCCACCTGCACTTTGATTCAGGCCTTCATTGCCTCAGGTGTGGACTATTACAAAAGCCAGCTGGTTGACTTCTTTGCTTCATGACTCTCTACCACAGGTCATCTCCCACTCACAGTTCTGACTGTGTCACCCCTATGCTCAAGGAATTCCAATGATTACCTGCTCCAATAACTCCCTATTGCCAATAGGCTCAAATATAAAATCATCAGTTGGTTATATAAAGCACTGGCTAATTCTGAATGCCTGGATTGCTCTCAGCCACCATGTCTACATTAGTTTCCTGTGTTCCCTTCAAAACTCAACTCAAATCTCATCTTTTGCCTTTCCCAGTACTCCCCAGCTGATAGAACCTTCTCTTATGATATGACCTTCCATTGCCTCTAAACATATCTTGCATGTATGAGTTATCTCTCCCATTAGACTGTAAACTCCTTGAGGGTAGGGACTATTTTTGCCTTTATTTAAATCCCAAAGACTCAGTAAGTGCCTAATGCTTGTTGGCTGACCAACTCCAAGACCAATTCTATCTGCTACAATGCATTGTTTCTCTCAGAGATTTTGTGAGGCCCAAATGAGATAATTTTCAAGAAAGTGCTTCACAAACCTTAAGCTATTTTATTAATATAACAGTGGGTTGCAATGGAAAGCTAATGGGCAGTTGGCTTCTGTAGCCAGTTAGACAAATAGAGTATAGTCCATAGTACCTTTCTTCCCCTGCTTCCTGGGTATATAGCCCACTATTTACCTGTCTAAATACATAACTGTTCAATTCAAAATGGTGTTTGGTGTTCAAAGTCTTATATAACCCAGCCTCTTCCTGCCTTTCCAGTCTTCTTCCACCTTATTTACTGCCCATCACATATTCTTCAATCCAGTGCCACTGACTTCCTCACCATTGCCAGAACAAGACACACCACCTCTTGGCTCTGAGCATTTTCATTGGCTGTCTCCCATGCCAGGAACACTCTCCCTCCTCATCTCCACCTCTCAGCTTCCTTCAAGTCCCAGCAAAATCTCATCTTCTATAGGAAGCCCTTCCTAACTCTTCTTTTTTTTTATTTTATTTTTTAAATTATTTTTCCATGTTTACATGATTTGTTTTCTTTCCCTCCCCTCTTCCCTCCCCCACTCCCAAAGCTGACAAGCAATTCCACTGTTATCAGTACAATGTTATCACTTGATACCTATTTCTATATTATTCAATTTTACCGTAAAATCGTCATCCCAAATCATATATCCATATAAACAAGTGATAAGTCATAAGTCATAAGTTTTTCTTTTGTGTTTCTACTCCCATAGTTCTTTCTCTCAATGTGGGTAGCATTCTTACTCAAAGTCCTCCAGGAATATCCTAGATTTCTGTATTGCTACTAGTAAGCATAGTCCATTACATTGGATAGTCCCACAATGTTTCACTTTCAGTGTTCAATATTCTCTTGGTTCTGCTTATTTCACTGCATCAGTTCTTGGAGGTCTTTCCAGTTCATATAGAAATCTTCCAGTTCATCACTCCTTGCAGCCTAATAGTACTCCATCACCATCAGTTACCACAATTTGTTCAGCCATTCCTCAATCAAGGGATACTCCCTCATTTTCCAATTTTTTGCCACTACAAAAAGTATGGCTATGAATATTGTTGTACAAACATTTTTCCTTATTATCTCTTTGGGGTACAAGCCCAATAGTGGTATTACTGGATCAAAAGGTATGCATTCTTTTAAAACCCTTTGCACATAATTCCAAATTGCCTTCCAGAATGGCTAGATCAATTCACAACTCCACCAGCAATGTATTAGTATCCTGATTTTTGCCACAACCCCTCCAACATTTATTAATTTCCTTTACTGTCATATTGGTCAATCTGTTAGTGTGAGGTGGTACCTCAGTGTTGTTTTGATTTGCCTCTTTATAATTATGAGAAATTTAGAACACCTTTTCATGTGCTTATTGATGGTTTTGATTTCTTTATCTGAAAACTGCCTATTCATGTCTCTTAACCATTTATCAATTGGGGATTGACTTGATTTTTTGTGCAACTGACTTAGCTCCTTATAAATTTGAGAAATGAGACCTTTGTCAGAGGTTTTCATTATAAAGATTTTTTTCCCAATTTGTTGCTTCCCTTCTAATTTTGGTTGCATTTGTTTTTGTTTGTACAGAAACTTTTAAATTTGATATAATCAAAATTATTCATTTTACATTTTATAGTGTTCTCTATCTCCTGCTTGATCTTAAATTCCTTCCTTTCCCATAGATCTGACAGGTATACTCTTCTATGTTTACCTAATTTGTTTATAATTTCCCTCTTTATATTTAAGTCATTTACCCATTTTGAATTTATCTTCGCATAGGGCCGACTCTTCCTAATTCTAGTGCTTTCTCTCTATTAATTGTTTCCTATTTGCCTTGTCCATTGTCTGTACCTAAATTTTTGCTTATTTTTTCCTCCATCAGACTGTGAGCTTCTTGAGGACAGGGACTACCTTTTACCTCTTTTTGTATCTTTTGTCTAGCATTACGCTTGGCACAGAGTACAGGCACTTAGTAAATGCAGCTAGGTAGCACAGTGGAGATAGAGTCATGTCTGGAGTCAGAAGATTCTGGGTTCAAATCTGGCCTCAGACATTTTCCTAGCGGTGTGACCCTGGGCAAGTCACTTAACCCCCATTGCCTAGCCATTACCACTCTAGAAATTGATACCTGGTATCGATTTTAAGAGAGAGGGTAAGGGTCTTTTGAAAAATGCTTATCAACTAATTGACTGTTCATTCACTTAATTCTTGTTTCTCCTGTAATCAATGGGAAGAGAGGTAGAGTGGGGCAGAGAGAAATGATTAGGCACCCAAGTGGAACCATGTTCTTTCAAACATCTATAAGTATGCTATTTGGATTTATAATCAAAGGGTAAGACCATTTTCTATCATTTGTGCTAAGAATATAAGTAAATAGTTTGGGATTTAGGAAAGAGGAAAACAACAGAGAAGAGAAAGATCAGGTTTGGAGTCAGGAAGATCTAGGTTCAAATAACACCTTCATGACTCTGAGCAAGTCATTTAACTTCTTACATGCTTCGGTTACAAATATAATGCTATAATCCTAAAACTTTGCCCTCAGGCTGACAGCTGTTTGCAATATTAGTAATCTCAAAGTTAGCCATACCTTAGACTGCTCATGAACCCAGGAGAGAGAAACTTAAAGGGAAAGGAGTCAGTAGCATTAAAAGGCAGATGCTGGTGTTTGTTCAAGTAACTTGAGTATCACTCTTGGGTGATTTTTCAGTCAAATGTCAGCTTTTGTTATCTCCTTCTGTCCATTCCGCTTTAGGACAACTCTAACTGGCAGGCAGTTTTTTCTTCCATCAAGACTTCCTTCTACAATTTCCATTCTTTCTGTGACAGTTGTTTCTCAGAGCACAAAGAACTCTGGGAAACAAAAGGCCTTCTATATCTTTTGGGGTTACTGTCTTGGAGAAACAGCTTGGAGGGAGTAGAAGCCTCTGGAAGCTACCAAGTGTTCTGGGCACCCTCCTTGAGAGACTTGGACACCCCCCCTCCAACCCCCTCATCAGTAATTAGAGAGGCAAGGAAGAAGGATGGGTACTCCCCAGGATGGCTTTGGGAAGGGCAGGTGAGGTCATGTCTCCTACACACTAATCATGAGGCCATAATTATAGGCTCCCTTAGTGGAAGAGGCAGCTCTAACTCTCCAACTCCAATCAATTCCTAAGCAGCCAGGAAGAGGCATAGGTCTAGAAAGGAAGTCATCTGGCCTTCTTCCCCTGTCCTATATATGGTATAGCTTTGGAGTCCACCATATTCTCATGGGTACTCATCCAATCAATTCACAAACATTATTAATTACCTACTATGTGTCAAGCACTGTGCTACATGTATAAAAAGTATGTACATATAAGTATATATTTAATAATGAATATCATTTAATCATAATAAAATAATAATTTTAAAAATGTAAAAGAAGATACAAGTATTAAAAGATGAGACAATCCTTTGAAATGAGCTCACATTCTGATGGAAGAGACAAAAAGAAAATATATAAGTGACTATGACATATGGGCAGCTAAGTGGCGCAGGGGATAGAGCAGCAGGTCTACAGTCAGGAAGTCCTGAGTTAAAATCTAGTCTCAGAAACTTACTTTGTGATCTAGGGCAAATCACTTTAATCCTGTTTGCCTTGGTTTCCTCATCTGAAAAACAAGTTGGAGAATAAATAGCAAAACCACTCCCATAATTTTGTCAAGAAAACCTCAACAATTTGGAACTATGCCCAAAGGGCTTTAAAACACTGCCTGCCCTTTGACCCAGCCATACCACTGCTGGGTTTGTACCCCAAAGATATCATAGGGAAAAAGACTTGTACAAAACTATTTCTAGCCATGCTCTTTGTGGTGGAAAAAAAATTGGAAAATGAGGGGATGCCCTTTGATTGGGGAATGACTGAACAAATTGTGGTATCTTTTGGTGATGAAATACTGTTGTGCTCAAAGGAATAATAAACTGGAGGAATTCCACGTGAACTGGAACAACCTCCGGGAACTGATACAGGGTGAAAGGAGCAGAAACAGGGGAACATTGTATACAAAGACGGATACACTGTGGCGCAATCGAATGCAATGGACTTCTCTACTAGCAGCAATGCAATGATCCTGAACAATTCTGAGGGACTTATGAGAAAGAATGCTATCCACATCCAGAGAAAGAACTATGGGAGCAGGAACAGAAGAAAAACAACTGTTTGAACACATGGGTTGATGGGGATATCATTTGGGATGTAGACTAAACAACCACCCCGTGCAACTATCAATAATATGGAAATAGGTCTTGATCAATGACACATGTAAAACCCAGTGGAATGGTGTGTTGGCTATGGTGTGTGGGAGGACAGTTTGGGGGGAGAGAGAGAAAGAACATAAATCATGTAACTATGGAAAATTTTTCTTAATTAATCAATTAAATAAAACCTAAAAAGAAATAGGAGTATCATTTCCAGACCTTGGGAGGCACTGACCCAAGGAATAGGTGGACTTGAGAGGTAGTTCAGTTTCCTTGGTCTCACTGGAGATCATCAAGCAAAAGCTTGGGTCCATCAAGCCTTTGTTCTTGTTCTTCAATCTCTTTTTCCAACTCTTCATGACTCCATTTGTAGTTTTCTTGGCAAAATACTGGAGCAGTTTGCCATTTCCTTCTCCAGTTCATTTTACAGATGAGAAAACTGAGGCAAACAGGGTCAAGTGACTTGCCCGAGGTCTCACAACAAGGTCTTCCTGACTCCAAGCCAGGAACTCTATCCACTGCAGCACCAAGCTACCCCTCATCAACATCTAGCTGTACCATTTGAACTGTGCCCTGGAACCATATCTAGACTATTCTGTTAAGCCCTGTGCACCACATTTCAGAAAAGGCACTGAAAAGACATTATGGAAAACTAGTTAGAGAACTGATCTTAGAATGTGGAAAACCTGAATTCAAATCAAGTCTTGAAGGCTAACAGTGTGACCTTGGGTAAATCATCATAGCTCACAGTGTCCCAGGCAAGTCTTTAAGACTACCTTTTATGGAGAAGCTCTTTCTGCATCAGTAGGAGGTTCAACATGGAGAACATCCCAGATCAGTAAAATCATAGGAACTTACATTGAAAGAAGATAGACAATTTGGAAGAGACCTTGGAGGCCATATAGTCTAGTTCAGTCCTCTCAATTTATAGATAGAAAACTGAGCCTCAAGGAAAAGAAGTGCCTTGACCAAGTTCACACAGATAGGTAGTGAGTATTCAAGGCAGATTTTGAACCCAAGACCTCTGACCTCAGACCCAAGGTTCTTTCCATTTTCTTTGCTGTGCCACTGTGTGTCCACCTTACAAGTTAGAACGTAAATAAATAAATAAATGAATAAATGAATGAATGAATAAATAAATAAATGAATGAATGAATAAATAAGCTGGCAAGACAAGCAAAGGAGAGAAGTCAAGATGATGAAGTCCCAGCTGGTACCAAAAGAGGACTGGCTGACAGATTGAGGGTGTCTAGTCTGGAGAAGGGAAAGCCTAGGGAGAAGGTGATCACTATAGGGATTAGGTCTGTTCTGGTTAGCTCCAGAGGAAAAACCTGGGAGGGAAAGAGCCAAAAAAGCAAATTTAAGCTTGATGTGGAGAAAAGCTTCCAATAACGGAATCAACCACCTTTGAAGGTCACTGGGTTTTCCTTACTGGAGGGCTTCGGACAAAGATCTGAGTTCATCAAAGCCTAGTGATGCTATCTGCTAGTGATGTGATGGAAACCAGGGAACAGGACTTCTTAAGATTCTACTATGTGCCAGGCTCTGAGCTAAACACTGGGGTTACAAAAAGAGGTTAAAAACAGTCCCTACCCTTAAGGAGCTCCCAGTCCAACGGGGAAGACAAGAATCATACCCTCCTCCCAGTCCCTCAGGCTCACAACCTAGGAGTTCTTCTGGGCTCCTCACTTTCTGTCACCCCCCTGTACCCAAGCTGGTGCCAGTTTCACCTCCCCAGCATCTTCTGAATATATCTCCTGCCCTCCTTTGACACAGTCACCACTGGCATAGACCGTCATCGCCTCACACCTGGACTATTGCAATAGTGACTCCCCTGAGCTCCTTTGCTCTTTGGATGTCATTGATTCCTTCAGCTCTTTAGTTTGGGGAAGCCTATAGAGTCCTTCTCCCAATAAGATTTCTAAATGCATAAAATAAAATATATAGAATAATGGAGGTAATTATATTGGAATACCTATCAAAATATATATTTTTAAAAAGTAACGGGCCCCAGATTAGGAATTTTGCTCCTGATAAAAATGCATCTTTCACTGTTGCTCAACATTATGGGGAGCACCCAGGGAACAAGTGCTAGCCACATGACAAAAATACATCATTTGTGATTGCATGACTGTTTGATGATTTCCTTTATGCTGCTCATTTTAGGCAAGATGCCTAACGAGATTTGTAAAGTGTTATCACAATTCCTATCCCTAATAGACGGAAAGAATAAGTTTTGATAATGCACCTACTGTGTGTCAGGCACTGTGTAACTATACCACAGCCTGTTGGAGTCCATTATGAATTTTTCCCTTTCATCTCTTGCTTTCTGATACACATTATTTTTTATTTCTGAATTCTTATGTCATTATTAGAGCTACAAGACACTGTTGAAATTAGGTGAGCTCAGGTGTAAATAAACGATTGGCAGAGATGACTTCTGAGCCCCTTTCCAGCTCTAGATCTTTGATCCTACATGTAAACCTGGACAAATTGAGTCCACCAACTGCACTGAAGAAGAATTCTTTCCTACAACATTCCCTCCAAGAAGTCACCCAGTCTTTGCTCTAAGGCCTCTAATAAGTGGGGACACCTTACTTGGCAAGGCAGCCCATTCTTCTTTTGGACGTAAGAAACTTTCCTTTAAAAAATGACAAATGTTGAAGGGAATGTGGGAAAATAGGGACCTCAAGGCACTGTTGGTGGAGTTGCGAACTAGTCTAACCATTCTGGAGAATAATTTGGAAATATGCCCCAAGGGCTATAAAACTTCCAATACTCTTTGACTCAGAAATACCATGTCTGGGTCTGGATCCCAAAAAGGTCAAAGAGAAAGGAAAAGGATCAATATGTACACAAATATATATAATGGCTCTTTCTGTGGTGGCAAAAATTGGAAACTGAGAGGATACCCATCCATTCTGCAATAGCTGAACAAGATGTGGGATACAATTTTGATGGAACATTATTGCGCTATAAGAAAAGATGAGCAAGATGCTTTCAGAAAAACCTGGGAAGACTTACATGAATTGATGCAAAATGAAGTAAGTAGAACCAGAAGACCATTGTACACAATAAAAGCAATATTGTAAGGATGGTCAACTCTAAAAGACTTAGTTACTCTGATCTATACAATGATCCAAGACAATTCCAAAGGACCCATGATGAAAAACGCTCTCCATCTCCAGAGAGAGAACTGATGAATGAACTCTGAGGGCAGGTTGAAGCAGACTTTTTCTCTTTATATGTATATTTTGCAAGAGGGTTAATATTGAAATGCTTTATATGAATTCACATATATAATTAATATCACATTGTTTGTCTTCTAAGGTAGGAAAGTGACTGGAAGGAGAGACTCAAGAACATGGAACTCAAAATTTTTTTAAATGTAAAAAATAAATAAATAACTGTTTAAAAGCTTTCCATCAAATTGGATTAAAATGTTTTCCTGAAACTACCATAAAAATCTGTAATAAACTAAAAGGGCCAAAATACTTTGGAGACTCTAGCAAAGACACGTTTTGAAAACATTTTAGGTTTTAAACACACACACACAAAAAAAAATACCAGTGGATATTACAGAGTTTTTTGAGAGACTAGATGTTTTATTGTATATTTAGCTACTAGAATGTTTTAGATTTAATAACAGTCTGTGAAGAATTCACTCTAAAGAATAAGATCATTGAAAAAGCATCATAATAATTTACT
This sequence comes from Gracilinanus agilis, assembly GCF_016433145.1. Classification (NCBI taxonomy): domain Eukaryota; kingdom Metazoa; phylum Chordata; class Mammalia; order Didelphimorphia; family Didelphidae; genus Gracilinanus; species Gracilinanus agilis. Next base: position 689,757,809 of record NC_058131.1, read on the forward strand.
TATATCTTTTAATCAAAATAATTTTGAAAGTTGCTTTTAACTTGACTCATGTGCCTTATGTTTATTTGTCTATTTAAGCAAGAATATTCCATTGCAAAACTTAGCTTGTGGGTCTGGATCGATTATAACATAAAATATATTCTTTTATTAGTGTAAAAAAGCTGCTTAATCCCAAATGGTTTGATTTTTACAAAATGTAGTCTATTTGTTCCTTGTAATCAGTATTTCAAAAACCCCATTTCTGTTCTCTCTCTAATTGTCCTTTTACCCCACGAACTAATACAGAGTCATTTCTGCCATCCAGTAATTCTCTGGTTTTTGTTGTTAGAGTTAAACTGTGATTGCTGAAGTTAGGAAACAGTCCTTGACTGACATGCTTTTGAAATATCATCTCTGACCTGAATAAACAAACACAAAAATCTCCAAACCTAACCCTCCTAGTTTAGGCCTCTGAGGCCAGATAAAGTAAATCTAGGCTCTCTTCCACATGCCAACCCTTCAAAAAAGTCAAAGTTAGGGGTAGATCGGTGGCTCAATGGATAGAGAGCCAGGTCTAGAGGCAGGAGGTCCTGGATTCAAATCTGGTCTTAGATGCTTCCTAGCTTTGTGATCCAGGGCAAGTCACTTAACCCCAATTGCCTAGCCCTTACCTAGCCTTGGAACCAGTACTTAGTATTGATTCTAGGATGGCATGTAAGGGTTAAAAGAAGAAGAAGAAGAAGAAGAAGAAGAAGAAGAAGAAGAAGAAGAAGAAGAAGAAGAACAACAACAACAACAACAACAACAACAACAACAACAACAACAACAACAACAACAACAACAACAACAACAACAACAACAACAACAACAACCACGGGCAGCTGTAACTTTTTCTAACTCTTCTATAATTTAAACTAGCCCAGTTCTTTCCACTGATCCTCCCTCATAAAGCACAGACTTCCTCATGGGGGTAGAGGGGTTCACTACCTGTGAGACCTTGGACAAATAAATCACCCCCCCCCGGAGACCTCTGTTTCCTTCTTTAGAAAGTGATGGACTTAGACTAGCTGGTCTTCTAGTTCTCTACCCATGATCTTCTCCAGTTCTTTTCCTTCCATTCCCCTTCCCATCTTGCACTGATTTCTTTGTTTCCTGGCTTGTCAATGTCCCGTCTCAAGTATAGCAACAAATCAATCACAGGATTGAAAAGTTGGAAGGACATCAGTAGCCCATGAGTCCAACATATATATATATATATAAACACACATATATATTATCACCTACTCAAAAAGGTGTTCATCTAGTCTCTGCTTGAAGACCCTCAATAGGAAAGAACCCAACACCTTTAGAAGCAACTCATTCCACTTTGGGATGGCTCTAATTGTTAGGAAGCTACTACTGATATTAAGGCTAAATCTGCCTAAGTGTCCTTCCATCGTCTTGGTTCTACCTCTAGAGGTCAAAAGAATCAAGTCTAACCTTTCCACCCCTTTGCAGCCCTCTGAGTCCACAACTCTCAAAAACCCTCCCCGAGTTCTCTCTTCTCCAGGCTATATGACCCAATGGCTTCAACCATTAAATGTAGAAGAGAATACAGCCCTCCAGGGGCAGTCTCGCCAAAACAGATGGCAGAGGGCCACAGCACAGAGTCAAACAGCTAAAACAAGTCAGATTCAGAACTTGAATCTGGTCAAGGAACTTCAGAGTTTGGAAATGAGTTCTGGAATCTGTTAGTTAAGAAGCTAACTCCTTCCTAAAAATAAATACACTCTTCAAGATATCAGATTAGTGGTCGTCCAGCCTCCACTAAGATCTTCCTCAAGGAGCTGAGCATCTCATGAGGCAGCCCTTCCTTTCCACTTGGGAAGCATTCCCATTTTACTTCTTCCTCTTGGAATCCTTTGCTTACTTTTGGGAAACTATCAGGCAACCACTTCCTCCAGGAACGCTTTTTTGATCCATCTGGTTGCTAACACTCCCTCTCTCCTTAATTCATCTTGTCTTGACTTATCTGTGTACAAGTTGTACCTTTCTCCCCCTATTTTTTCCTAAAATGAGGGAGCCAATAATTTAATTGCCTTCCTTAAAGGGTTGTTGTGAAGAAAGCTGAGAATTGTGCCCAAGTATGTTATGATTAATGTCACAGAATGATATCTAGGGCTCACATCCCAAGAACAGAATGAACTGTGCTGGCACTGGGAGGAAGAGAGAGGAAAGGAGCTAGAAGTCACCAGGGAACAGCAAGGATGATGACTGAGAGGAAAAGACCACAGGTTCAAAGCCCCAAAGAGGGGAAAGTCAGACGTGCCAGGCAGACATCCCACTTGCTAGAGATTGGGCTGGATAAAACTGGCTGTTCCTAAAGGCACTGGGCCGATCTCTGGTGAACCCTGGAAGTCTTGGTGTAAGGGGAAAATCTGATTAAAAAGAACTGTTTATACTTGCATCAGAGAGTCATATATGTTATTTTACAAATAAGGAAATGAGACTCAGGAAAGTTATTTCATAAATGATCAGTGTCAGGGATGGAATTTGAACTCAGGTTCATTGATTTACAGGCAACATACATATGGGAAGGATCAGTCAGTGTGGGGAATACCTCCACTTCCAACTCCTAACAGAGTAGAGCTCAACCTTGTCTGGGAAAGGTAGGAAAGGTCTAGGGGCTGCACATAGGATCACAGATTTTAAGCTGAAGGGTTTGTGGAAGCCAACCTCCTCATTTTAGATATCAGGAGAAAGAGTTTAGAGGTGTCAAAGAGACACCCAAGTCTTAAGACATCCACCTGCCAGGAGTCAACCTCAGAGAACACCTTAACTGTCTACTCTTGTCTCTCAATAGACTTCTCTTCATCTACTCTTCTTCCTGTACTCAGTGTCAGTGCTTGGCTCAGTCCTGTCCCCTCAAGTACCAGCTTGGTTCCCTTTTCTCATATCAATTCTTTCTCTGGCTTGTCTCCCTCCATCCTCCCCACCCTTCCAATGTCCCACTCCAAATCTTTGTATCCCTTCTACTATGCCCTCTGAAATGGTTCACACTATCCCAATATGTCACCCAGTCTGGATCCTGGTAGCTCTTCTCTATAGTCCCGGAGGGTTTCTTCCTTCCTCCCTCCCTCCCTCCCTCTCTTCCTTCCTCCTTTCTTTCCCAAATAAACTCAATGCTTGCCTCTTACTCTTTTCTCCCCATCTTCTTCCTTCATGGTAGGGGACTTCAATGTCCCTAAGGATATTCCTTAAATATCCTAACATGCTAGTTTCTCAATTTACTGAATTCCCTACTCTTCTACCAGCATCAGGGTGGCTCAATAGATAGAATGCCTGGTCTGGAGTCAGGAAAACTGAGTTTTCAGATCTGACCTCAGACACTTACTGTGTGACCCTGAATAAGTTATTTTACCACCCTGTCAGCCTCAGTTTCTTCATCCGTAAAATGAATGGAGAAGGAAATGGCAAACCACTCCAGTATCTTTACCAAGAAAACCCCAGATGCAGTTACAAAGACTCAGACACAACTGAACAATAAAAACATTCTTCCACTCCACTTTAGATACACATAGAGACAGATATGGATCTTGCCCATCACTACAAATATCCCACTTCCATATTCTTGAACTCTAAAATTCCTTTATCTAGTGATAAATATTTTATAATTTCATTTCCTCTAAGCCTCCAACCCTGTTCTTTGTTCCCCATTCCTCTACTCCTCAGTTGTTGTTTTTTTTTTTTTTTTTTTGAGGTTGTCATTCTCCCAATAACTCTTCTTTCCTCCCTTCCTTACCATAACGCTTTGGTGAACCAGCTCAGCTCTCCCCTGACCTCTACTATCAATTCCTTTGACCTATAACCAATTATGTCTTGTCAACCTTCAATCCTTGATAACTCCCACTATCTCCCTCTTTCATTCCTACTCTCTAGGAATGGAGCTAGAGAAACTCATGAAATTCTCTTTACTAGATCCACCAGGAATTTCTGTTATCTAATTGCAAGTCAATCAAGTCAACAAATATTTATTAAACACCAGAGACTGTGCTACATAGATAACCAAGAAAATAAAGACTGTCCCTGTCCTAGAGGGGTTTCTATTCTAATCAGGGAAGGCAACACTCCAAAGAGAATTGAAAGAGGCCAGGGTGAATGTGAAGATGTTCACAGAGGGCAGCCATGGTGTTAACATCTGGAAAGGCAAAATCACAGCTGGAAAGGGAATGAAGGTTGATGGGTCCAGGACTTTTCCCTAAGTGGAAGTCTCCAGAGGAACTCACCAATGAGAGAAGGAGACCAGAACGTTCCACTGTGAGAAGGCTGAAAGGGCAAATGGAGGTTCCAAGGTGACTCTCTGGGCACTGGCTTCAGGTTCCTCCTTAATTTGCTATCCCACTCTCCAAGTGACTGCTCTGTATCTCATCTTTCCTCAATTCTCTAATCACATCCTCTCCCTCTACCCTCCATCTGAAGACCTTCACCAAACAAAGACTATTCACTAAGAGTTGCATCTTTGGCCCTTCTCTTCACCTCACCTCTCAGATATTTTCCTCCACTATATCCTCCTTCATTCAATTCTCAAACTAATAGGTGGCCCTTCTTCCTGAGGCAAGAAGACCTCTACATGTACTGTATTTGCCCTTGCTCTCATTTCTTCTGGGCTTTTCCAGCACACTATTCATTCACCTCCAATCTCTTTAATCTTCAACCCTTTATCTTTGCGTATCTCTCCTCTCCTTCAATGCTAGACTCCTTGAAAAAACTATGTGTGAGATGCAGGAGTATGCTGGTAAATATTTAACATCTATTTCTCTGGGGGAGAAATTTATACAAAACACATTTCAAAACTTAATTGACATAAAAAATTTAATTGACATGATTAACATTCCCTCCATCACTTTCTTAAGTCTAGATAGACAATCAACAACAGCAACCAAATGAATAAAGCCCTGATTTGTGTCACAAGGGTATAAACTCTCACTCTGAAAATTTAACAATTGGCTTTCCAGAACCAGGAGGGGCTGGCTCCAACACTCCTCTTACCAGGTACCTTGACTCCATCTCCTCACAGTCTCTTCTAAATCCTCTGTAATCTGATTTGTGACCTCATCATTCAACTGAAAAAATTGCCCTCTCCCCTGTCCATCATACCTTCTTTCTCTTCTCTCGGTTTTCAGGATCCAACTCTCTCTTGGTTTTCTTTCTTTCTGTGTGATCTCTCTTTTTCAGTCTCCTTTGCTGGTTCTCCATTTATTTTGCCAACGCTAGCCAGGAGGACTTCCCTAAAGCTCAGCCTTGAGCTCCCTTCTCTTTTCCCTCTATTTTATTACTTTAGTGATCATGTCAACTCCCGGGGAGTCAATTATCATGATGATCCCTATATACATCTGTATGTGTTTGTATCTCAGCCCAAGTCTCTCTGCTAAGTCATAGCCATACATTTCCAACTACTTTCTAGATGTCTCTCAATCCATGAAGCCACTTGACCCCACCACCAATGGGGTTTTAAACGACTAACACTTAAAGTAGCCTTTCTCCTAACAGTAAGACCATGAGTTTTAAATGGTTTGCACCAGTCTTTGGAAACAACACTTGAAAGAAATGGAAAGGAGACCAGGTCATTGTCTTCCATTGCTATCATTTGTTGAGATATATGACTAGAAAGAATAGTCTTGGAGATTGACTTGGAACAGTGCCTCATGACTTCTAAGAAGTATTTGAAAATGTGAATTTTTGTTTTTATTTTAAAAGTTGCCATCTTGGACACTCCCATAATAATGAATAAAATATCTGTTCTCATTGGCCGATGCCTTTTTCTTTTATTAAAAGCTATTAAAAGGTTTAAAAAGGCAGTTAGGTGACACAGTAGATGTTAGCTGTGTGACCTTGGGCAAGTCACTTTACCCTGTTTGCCTCAGTTTCTTCATCTTTCAAATGAGCTGGAGAAGGAAATGGTAAACCACTCTAGTTTCTTTGCCAAGAAAACCCCAAATGGGGTCACAAAGAGCCTGGAACGACAGAACAGGATAAGCTTAAAACTACCTTGACTTTTGGAATACCTTATATAATAACTATTTTTCAAATGGGTACAGATATTGTTCTGATTCACAAGATATAAATTCATCTAAAAGTCTCACTGTCACCAAGAAAGAGAGAGAGACATAGACTGGGAACCCTGACACCCAAGTTTAAGTACCAAGTTGTCAGTATTTAGGGTATATAATTCCCTATAGAAGATCATAGTCCTAAGGATGGAATGAACCTCAAGGACCACCAGTTGAACACTTTCCCTCCCTCTCTGGGCTGCATTTCTTCCACTCTCAAATAGAAGGCTTAGATTAGATTATCTCTAGGGTCCCCAACACCTCTGGACCTCAGATTGTCGGGCTTCTCTATTGCCGGAGTCCAGAGCTACTAAAACAGCTGGCTTGCTGATCTTCTCAGTCTTATAATAATAGGATAAACATCTCTAGTGGTGGAGAAAGGTAAATAGTAGGTCTTCCTAGCGGGACCAAATGCTACAAAATATTGATACCTCTTTTTGTGGTGGCAAGAAATTAGAAACAGAGGGGAGTTCCATCAACTAGGGAATGGCTAAGCAAGTTGTGGTACATGATTGTAATGGCATACTGCAATGCTATAAGAAATGACTAGCAGAATGATTTCAGAAAAACCTGGAAGATTTATGTGAACTGATGAAAAGTAAGTGAGCAGAACTAGGAGAGCATCATACAGAGTTACCTCAATATTGTCTAATGATCCACTCTGAATGACGGATCTGTTCTCAGGATGGCAAGGATCCAAGACAACTCCAAGGGACTTAGGATGCAAAATGCAGCCCACAACTAGAGAAGGAACTGATGGCGTTTGAATGCACATTGAAGCGTACCTTTTTTCACCTTTTTTCTTATATGCAAAATAAGTGTTTTCTTTGACAACATGATGAAATCTGTATTAAATGATAGCACATGTATAACCTATATTAGATTACTTGCCTTCTCCAGGAGGGGGGAGAAGAGAAAGGAAGGGAGAGAATTTGGATCACAAAGTGTCAGAAAACAAATGTTAAAAATTGTTTCTAAGTATAACTGGGGAAAAAAATATAATAAGATATCACTGAAAGCCAAAAAAAAAAAAAAAAAAGCTCTTCCTAGAGGCTCAAAGTGTAAAGGGCTGAACACTTCTAAGAGATCAGAAAGGAGGCGAACCCAGGAGTATAGATGACACTGACCCCACACCCCACACACACCCTTCATCCTGGGTAGGTACGATCAATGTCTACTTGAGAATTATTGGTGCAAAGTCTCACCACCTTGTATAAGTCAGCAGGAAAAGAATATCCTAAAAATTTCAGTCCAGCTTTTCAGTCCAAAAGTTTTCAGTCTACACTAATGCAGTTTAGATGGGTAAACTGAGGCAAATTCCTTCCACTCTCTGAACCTAGGACTCTTCTTCTAGGAAATGAATGGGGGGAAGATATTGCCTAACTGACAGAATGGGATCTATTTTGTGTATATGCCTCATTCCCCAAGACTATAAGCTTTTTAAGGGCATTATCAGGGTTTTGTTTGTGTTTATAACTGCTTTAGCACCTGCTTGGCATAGGCCCAGGCACATAATAAGGGCTTAATGAATGTTTGTGGAGTTTAATTGACCTGACTAGATCAGATGCCAGGCTCCAGCCTGCCCAGGAAGAAACCCCAGTTTGCCCAAGCCTGACTAGCCAGGCTTGTTTGTCTCCCACTCAGTGGGACCTCAAGAGCAGCCATGACCTTTACCCCATAATCTTATCTCCCCATATGGTCTGCCCTCTTAGGCACGGAAGCATGTATAGCTTTTCTCCTTCCCTGGATCCTTTCCCTAAGAACCTCCATGTCTCCAATTCCACACAGATAGCTAGTTTCACAGGAGTGTCTTGGAAACTAATAGAGGTTGCTTCTGAGTATTGTCTTTGGTTGAAGCCAGAGCATAATGCTGATAGCAACAGACACAGGGTCCAGAAGGAGGAAAGGAGATGGAGAGGACGGCAATCTCAGTAAAAGAGTATGTGGAGTGCCTTCTGTGTGGGACACACAATCCTAAATATATCTTGAAAGGAGGTCCTCTGGGACTACAGTGACTTATTAGATTTAAAATGCTTGATTTGAAGTTCAGATCTTAGCTCAGTCATCGATTGCCTGGGTGGCCTCGTAAAGAGAAGTGAAGCTCTCTAGGTCTCAGGTTTCAATAAAATTTCCAATAAAATGATGGAAGTAGACTAGATCATCTCTAAGGTCCCTTGCAGCTCTGATTCCAAGTCTCAATCAGTCGTAAAGCAGCAGATACATAGAGTCTGTTCAGGTAGAATAAAGGCAGCCACAGAATTCTCCAGCTCAGGAGACACTTGGCTTGTCATCATGACCAAGAACACAGAGGCTATATGGTGACGAGATTAACCAATCACCTCATCTTTTCTGAGCCATTAACCTCCATCCCCAACATATACATGTTCAGCCACCATGATGGAAGACAGAAAAGGAACAGATAGATCCCAGCTCTTCCTTTGATTAGACTGTGTGGGGAGACAAAACAAGAGATGTACATACAAGAAACAATAGTGACCCACAGCAATCAGTCATGGGATTAAGAGTTAAATTGTGGTTAGTGGATGGGGAGCTCAGAGATGATTAATAACAGCAATATTACTAAAACAAAAAAGCAAAGAGAAAACCACATAGTGAGGCACTGGTCCAAGATGTAAGAAAACTGACATGAATCCAATGGGTATCAAAGGCTATGACAAAAGGAGCTGGAGGCTTGGGCACATAGTTGATAACAATCTGCTCTATAACCTTCAAAATGATTGCATTCCTTCTGGGCTGAGATCCCAGGTTGGAAAGATATCTGATGAAGTGAATATCAGCAAGGCTGCTGGATGGAGCTTAGAGAATGCCTTTGTGAATGCCTCCCTCCACCCCAGTCCACCCCAGTATGCCACTACAGATGCCCCCTCTCCCTTCCACCTTGCTCTCTGACATGCCTGCTCTGCAAGAAACAATCTTTTAGCTTAAACCTCTTTCTTGCTCCTTCTATCTTTTGGCACTTACTGGCATCTGGCTGTCCCTGATAATACAAGCTTCTCTGACCACCCTTTCTAGTGCTAGTTGCACTTTTGATCTTCTCTTACTACCCCAACTCATCGGTGGAGATGAGAGAACTGGAATACTCCTTATTCTCCATGACTGCTTCTGATGGAGATGGGCAGTGAAGGAAGCAGGACCCTCATGTTCTAGAGTCTTGGATTCTTCAGTATAAATTTCAAAGTCTGCATTAGTAGGCATTTAGTGATTGTGTATTATGCATCACTTATACTGGTCTTGTATTGTCCTATATTTACCTTAGTTTTGTACTGTTGTCTATTATTAATCACCTGCATTTACATTAGTTCTGTACTGTTGTATATCATTAATCACCTTTAGTGGTCTCCTACTGTTCCGTACCCTCCCTATGTACTCCACCTAGATAAGGGCATTCCAGGAGGGTAGTAAGACATCTCTTATGCTAACAAATGAGTGGGACAAGTGGGACAATGAAAGGGATGTAACACATGTGTGCTAAGGACTCTGGCAGTCCAGGAGAACCCCTCAAACCTGCACATGCCCCTTATTACCTTTTTTGGGGTGTCCTTAAGTTCACTTAATGTGTCAGACCCCAAAAACACACTTCTACCTGGACTACCAGGATTTCTTTTCCTCTACATCCATTTCCTGGGTTTTCTGCCAGGAATGCCTTGGAATGCCCAAGCAGGAGTGGATTATTCTGGAAGAAAGGTGATTTTCCTGGAATGGGAGGTGATAAACTCCCAGACTTTCATAAACATGCAAACCCTGATCCACAGCTTGGGCCATTTCATCAGCGTTTAGGACTATTCCATCAACCCATAGGCAATTACATCAGTCTAGGCTATTTCACCACCTGGACTGTCTTCTTCTTTCAATAAATACGTTCATACCTCTGAATAGAATGGAATTTTGAACTTCCTGTTCTTTGGCCAAAATCCTGCTACAAACTTTGGTGTGTTTTCCAACAACACTTTCACACTCTCCTTCTACCACCATTATTCAGAAATTACTTCTCCTTTGATTTTTATGAGATCCAAATTTATCATCTATCTAGATCCTGGTGTCCAGTGTCTCTCATCTTCAAGTTCAGAGCCAGGTCATTCTTACCTCACCATTTTCTGTCCTCATACTAGAGGAATTCAATTTATATTCTGATGTTCCATCAGATAAATTCCTAATTCTTGAATCTCCTTAATCCCCATGACCTGTGTTCTGAATTCCCCCTCAGCTACGTGCAGAAATGGTCACACTCGAGATCTTGCCAAAAGTTCCATTTCCGTATTCACGAGGCCCAGAATGCCTTTATTTTATCATGATATTTTCTCATTCCATCTTTCCCTATGCCTTATGACCTCTAATCCTATTCTTCATAATCACCATCCCCTCCTTTATCTGAATTCTTTCTTGGTCATCTCCCTTAAATTAGCTAGAGGTTCCTCCCTTACCTATCTTGACCCTTTGGTAAACCAGCTCATCTCTATACTATCCCCTATTCTCATATGCATTGCCTCCTTTCTCTGTCACTGATAATATCTTGCCAAGTCCTAATCTTGGGTTATTATTGCCTTCTGTATGCCCATTCATTTGCTGCTAAATAGAGCTAAAGGAAATCCCCAAACTGTGCTGTTTGGGTTCACCAGCATTTGTGTGTGTGTGTGTGTGTGTGTGTGTGTGTGTGTGTGTGTGTGTGTGTGACCCAATNTGTGTGTGTGTGTGTGTGTGTGTGTGTGTGTGTGTGTGTGTGTGTGTGTGTGTGACCCAATCTCTCAATGTAATCATGTTGCAAGAAATCTTAAAAGAAAACCACTCAGATCTCTCAGAGTCAAGGAGCAAAGTAGAAACAGAAAAAAATTCACTAGTTACCTCCTCAAAGAAGTTCCCAAATAAAACATTATAGCCCAAATCCCAAGTTTCCAGGTCAAAGAAAAAAAATACTTCAAGCAACAAATGAGAAAAAATTCAAGTACTGTGGAGCCATAGTCAGGATCACACACAATTTAGCAATGGGGACTGTTGAAACAAGGCTAAAACTTTCAACTATTATGGAAATTGTCTTATATCTTTGTATCTTATATGGTTCGTCTGTTACAGCTGAACAAGTGTTATCTGTGTTCCAAGTATAGAACCTTCTCCCTCCTGCAGGAAGTCATCTCTTCACATTCCATGCTGTAAGAGAGAATATTTCATTCTTAAAGGAAAGAGGGGAAAATGACATCAATGGAGAAAAGAGAAGAGATTTCACCGTTTTTAGAATGATAGAGAGTACATGGTGCACAGAGGGGAAAGAGAAATAAAAGATTTTGATGCTAGTAGAACTTTAAAAAATTGTTGGGAAACTGGAAAGTGGTCTGGCAGAAACTAGGTATAAACCAGTATCTTGCACCATTTGCCAACATAAGCTCAAAATGGATAAATGCCCCAGTCTTAAAGTGAGATATTATATGCAAGTTAGCCAGGACATAGAACATGTTACCTATCAGGTATATAGACAGTAGAAGAATTTATGAATAAAAAAGAGATAGAGAGAGCATTGAAAGATATAAAGTGGATAATCTCAATTACATTAAGTTTAAAAGGTTTTGTACAAATAAAAACAGTATAGCCAAGATTAGAAGGAAAACAATATTGGGGAAACTAGTTTATGGATAGTTTCATGGATAAAGGTCTCATATTTCAAATAAATAAAGAACTTGGAAGAATATGAGTCAGGCAATTTGGGGATGAAGAAATCAAAGGTAGATATAGTTATATGAAAAAATGCTCTAAATTATTGATTAGAGAAATACAAATTAAAACGATTCCGAGATATCGACTCATACCTGTCAGATTAGCTAAAATGTTATAGGGGAAAATGGCAAATGTTGGAAGGGATATAAAAAAAATGGGGACACTATTAGTCCAACCATTTTGGAGAGTACTCTCAAATTATGCCCCAAGACTTAAAAAATTGTGTTTTATCCTATGATCCAGCAATACCACTATTAGGTCTGCTTACTTCCCAAGGTGATCAGGAAGAAAGGAAAAGAAACTATATGTCCTAAAATATTTATAGCAGCTCTCTTTGTGGTAGCAAAGAACTAGAAATGGAGGGATGTCCATCAATTGGGAAATGGCTAAACAAGTTCTGGCATATAATTGTGATAGCGTACTATTTCAACGTAAAAAATGATGAGTAGATTAACTTTTTTTAAACATAGAACGATCCACATAAAATTATGAAGAGCAAAACAAACAGAACCAAGAGAACATTAAATGCAGCTTCAGCAATATTATTTGAAGAATAACTATGAATATCCACCTCCAGAGAAAGAACTGATAAATAAAGGTATTCATGACATGGTTTTACATATTCATGTATATATACATATTTATATATTGTCAGATGATGCCTTCTCTAGTGCAGGGAAGGAAGGAGGTAGACACTTCAGAACTTTAATGTAACAAAAATGAATAAAAAGAATTTTTAAAATATTTCAAATACATAGGAACTAAATTTATAAAAATAAGACTGATCTCTCAATTGACAAATGGTCAAAGGATATGCACAGGCCATTTTCAGAAGAAGCTCTCTATAGTCATATAAAAAATGCTCTAAATCACTATTGATTATAAAAAGAAAAAATGAAACAACTCTGAAATACCTCTTCACACCTCTTAGAAATGAATGTGCTGGAAGACATGAGGGAAAATAGGTATCGATGGAGTAGTGAACTAGTCCAACCATTCTGGAAACTATGCCCCAAAGGGCTATAAAACTCTGCATATCCTTTGATCCATCATACCATTACTAGGTCTATAACTCAAAGAAATAAAAGGAAAAGGACTAATATGTGCAAAATATTTACAGTAGTTCTTTATCTGATGGCAAAGAACTGTAAATTGAGGGGATGCCCATTAATTGAGGAATGGCTGAACTAGCTGTAGAATATAATTGTGATGGGATATCATTATGCTATAAAAAATAAGGGTAATGGTTTCAGAAAACCTGGAAAGACCAATATGAACTGATGCAAAATGTAGTGAAAAGAATTTAGACATCATTATGCACAGTAATAACCATGTTGCAATGATGATTAACTATAAAAGATTTGTCTACTCTAATCAATATAATGATCCAAGCCAATTCTAAAGGGCTCGTGATGACAAAATGTTCTCCACCTGCAGACAGAGAATTGATGAACTCTGGGTGCAAATGGAAGTTTAATTTTCCCTCTTTTCTTTCTTTTTTTTTTGCAATATGGTAAATATTGCATGAAAATTGAAAACTGCCTTTTCAGTGGGTGGGGAAGGAATGGGAGGGAGGGAAAGAGTCTAGAACTCAAGTTATAAAAAGAAAAGAAAGTTTAAATTAATAAATAATAAACATATTTTCAATGTATAAGAATAAGAACTATTCCCCAACTGATGAATAGTTAAAAGATTTGAATAGATAATTTTTGGAGAAAGAAATTCAAGCTATCAGTAGTAATATGGAAAATGCTCTAAATCAATTAATATTAGAAAAATTAAAATTTAAATTACAATAAGGTTCTACCTCACACTCATCAAATTATTAAAGCAGACAAAAAAAGAAAGCAATAAATGTTGGAGGGATTAAGGAAAAGCAGATACAATAATGTTCTGTTGGTGGAACCATGAACTGGTCGAGGCATTCTGGAAAGCAATTTAGAACTAAAAAGTTTCTCAAATGTGCCTTTAACCCAAAGATATCATTACTGCATATTCTATTCTCCAAAGTGATCAAATAAAAAGGAAAAAGATTCATGCACAAAAATATTTATATTGGCTTTTTATTCTGACAAAAATAGGAAACTGAGAGGGGTGATCATCATTTGGGGAATGGCTGAACAAGTTATGGTTTATGTAGGCAGTGGAATATGAGGCAGCTTAGGCAGCACAGGGGAAAGAGCTTTGGGCTTGGAGTCAGGAAGACCTGATTTCAAATCCAGACTCAGATACCTACTGGCTGACCCTAGGCAAGTCATTGAACCTCTATTGGTCTTAATCCACTGGAGAAGGAAATGGCAAATCACTCCAGTATCTTTGTCAAAACAAAACCCTGTCCAAGGTCATGAAAAGTTAGGGCAGTAAGAAATTATGTAAAGAAACCTAAAAAGATTGATATGTGAATGGACTTCTAATGCAGAGTAAAGTGAAAAGAACCAGGAAAAACAGCTTGTACGATAATAGCTATATTTTAAAAACAAACAACTTTGAAAGATTTATAAATTGTGATCAACACAATAACGAACCATAAGATTAAAACTGTCACATGTTATTCACTCCCTGAAAGAAAGGTAATAGAGTCACAGTATGGAATAAGATATGTTTTTTGGACAGAACCAATGTAGACATTTCTTTTGCTTGACTATACATGTTCAAGGTTTTGTTTTTCTTGGTTTCTCAATGGGTGGGGAAGGTATGAGTGGAAGGAACAGAGTGAAATTCTAAAAATATTTTTTTAAGAGAAAGGCACAGCTCCCAAAAAATTGAGGTGATGATTTCTTTGTCCTTTGTTTTCTCTAGATTTCCTTTAAAGCATTTACGTTCAATTCTGAGTACCAGTTTGTTTGTTTTTAAACTCTTATCTTCCGTCTTAGGATCAGTACTGTGTATTGTTTCCAAGGCAGAAGAGTGGTAAGGACTAGGCAATGGGAGGTAAGTGATTTGCCCAGGGTCACACAGCTGAGAAGTGTCTGAGATCAAATCTACTGAACCACTTGGTTGCACCCCCAAAATTACAGTTTTTAAAGGACATTAATGAGAAGGAAAAAATGTTCAGAAGAAGGTAGCCAAGATGGTGATGGGTCTTGAGTTCATGGTATATGAAGACTGTCTGAAGGGGGAGACTCAAGAACTCAAATAGTAGCCTTCATGTATCTGAAAGGTTTCTCTATGGAAGAGAGATTAGACTTGATATGTTTGGCCCCAGAAGGCAGAACCAGGAGCCCTAAGAAGAAATTACAGTGAGGAAACTTGAGATTTCATGTTGGGGAAAACTTTCTAATAATCAAAACCATCTAAAACTAGAATAGACCACCTTGAGAAGTAGTGGATTTCCACTCTTTGGAGGCCATAAAACAGATGTCGGACTTGTTAGGAGTTTTATAATGGATTTCTTTTCAGGTATAGGTGGGACTAGATGACCACTAAAGTCCTTTTCAGCTCCCAGATTCTGTGATAGTTGGGATCTCCAAAGCTAGAGAGGGATGGATTACTCCAATTCCCTGGGCAGAGCTCAGGGTAGTACTTGCTGTAGACCTGTTTGCTATTGACTAGTTGCTTCCTGCTGCAGAACAGGACCTCACACCAACTTCTCAGTGATTTGTTTTCACCTCTACCACCATTCACTCTTTCATGAGAAAATCCCGCTCCCAATCTCCTACCATCTTCCTCGAGTATTTTTGCCAATGATTTCTATTCTAAAACAGTGTTGCCCTTGGCTGCCACATTTCTCCACTTGGCAAAGAGATTGGGCACCCACTGTAATAAAGAGATAATCAAAAATCTTTGGCCCTGCTTAAAAAATGAAAAAATTGATTGGGGAGACCATTTTGTCACACAACATATAGACACAAATGAACACTGTAGCCTGTTGTTCAACAAACCTAGAGATTCTCAACTATTGGGGCAAGGAATCATTATTCAATAAAAAAATCTCTGGAAAAGTGTAAGTTAACTTACAAAAGCTGAAAAGCATTTAGGTGGAAATTAGGTATAGACAGACATCTCAGACCAAATCCCCAAATAATCTTTAAATGGATGCATGGCCTAGATGCAAAAGATGACATCAAAACAAATTAGAGAAGAAGAGAATGAAGTTCTCTTCAACTATGGATAGAGGAAGAGTTCAAGGGATAAAGAGTATCATAGATGAAAAGATGGACAATTTTGACTACAGATGTAAGTTACACTGTGCTTTTTTTTTTTTTTTTTAAACCCTTACCTTCCGTCTTGGAGTCAATATTGCGTATTGGCTCCAAGGCAGAACAGTGGTAAGAGTAGGCAATGGGGGTCAAGTGACTTGCCCAGAGTCACACAGCTGAGAAGTGTCTGAGACCAGATTTGAACCCAGGACCTCCCATCTCTAGGCCTGGTTCTCAATCCACTGAGCTACTCAGTTGCCCCCTACACTGTCCTTTTTAAGGCTGTTTAATTAATTGATGGAGCAATTAAACAATGGAAAAGGACAGAAAAAGATAAAGAATGATACTTACCTTCAGGAAAAGAGATAGTGGACTAAGTATGCAGAATGAGATGAACATTTTCAGACATGGCAAACATGGGAATTTGTGTAGCTTTCCCATGCATATTTTCACTGGAATTCTGTTTTTTAGTTTGTATGGGGAAGATGGGAGGGAAATAAAATAAATGTTAATTTCTAAAAATTTAATAAAAACACTTTAAAAAGAAAAAGGCAGGGGGCTGCTAGGTGGCTCAGTGGATAGAGAACCAGGCCTAGAGATGGGAGATCCTGGGTTCAAATCTGACCTCAGATATTTCCTAGCTATGTGACCCTGGGCAAGTCATTTAGCTTCCATTGCCTAGTCTTTATTGCTCTTCTGCTTTAGAACCAATATATAGTATTGACTCTAAGATGAAAGGTAAAGGTTTTTATTAAAAGGCAGAAAAGCGTTTTTGAATGAACATAGATATATTATTCTCATAGGATTTAAGATTTTGCCACTATTATAGTTTAACATGTTTTTTTTTAAACCCTTACCTTCCGTCTTGGATCAATACTGTGTATTGGCTCCAAGGCAGAAGAGTGGTAAGGGCTAGGCAATGGAGGTCAAGTGACTTGCCCAGGGTCACACAGCTAGGAAGTGTCTGAGGTCAGATTTGAACCCAGGACCTCCCATCTCTAGGCTTGGCTCTCAATCCACTGAGCTACCCAGCTGCCCCCTAGTTTAACATGTTAATTCCTGCTAGGAACAGAAAAAGAAATGTTTTAATAAAATGGTTAATATGTGTGTAAAAAAGAAATACAGCTTTCAGAAAGGATTTATATAGTTTGGAGGAAAAAAAGATATGTTGAGTGAAATATTAATAATCAAATCTCTTTGTGAATTAAATATACCTCAGTCATGTGGGAACAGTTTAGTACTATAAAGAAGCAGAGAAAGATCTTTACTTATTAAAAGCTAGAGAAATATGAGTATGAAAAACCCAGTTTCAAGGATATCAAAGAGATGGGAGACCATATTGAAGACTTAAGATCTTCAAAGCATTCTAAAAATGAATAATATGGAAATATGTTTTGCATGATAATACAAGTATTACCGAGATCAAATTGCTTGCCAGCTCCAGGAAGATGAAGAGAAGGGAGGAGGGAGACAATTTAGATCACATAACATTGGAAAATTTATGTGAAAACTTGTTATTACATGTAATTGGCAAAATATCTTTACAAATGAATCTACGCTAGATTAGATATTTGTATATATGTGTTTTATGACTAAAGAGGATAAAACTCAAACAAATGAGAAGTCAAGTAAACTTTTGAAGGTATGATTCTTTTTTTTTAAACCTTACCCTCTGTATTGGTTCTAAGGTAGAAGAGAGGTAAAGGCTAGGCAATGGGGGTTAAGTGACTCGTCCAGGGTCACACACCTAGGAAATATCTGAGATTAGATTTGAACCCAGAGTAGAAATGCAGAAGAAAAACATATGACTTATCGCTTGTT
The DNA here is from genome assembly GCF_016433145.1 of Gracilinanus agilis. NCBI lineage: Eukaryota > Metazoa > Chordata > Mammalia > Didelphimorphia > Didelphidae > Gracilinanus > Gracilinanus agilis. The sequence continues at coordinate 689,775,561 of NC_058131.1, forward strand.
TATATGGGTACATGATTTGGTGTTTTGGTTTCAAAAAATTGCTCTATAAAAAAATGAATAATATGGAAATAGGTATCAAGTCAAAACATTTGTATAACCTAGTGGAATTGCTTGTTAGCTTCAGGGGGTGGTGGTGAAGGGAGAGGAGGTAAGAGAGTAGGGAAAGAAAATGTATCATGTAAACAAGTAAAATATTTTTAAAAATTAAAAAAATTTAAATTAAAAAAAAAATGAACCTAGGACTCCCCACCTCCAGGCTTTTCTCTAAATCCATTGTGTCAATTGACTGCCTCCCTAAAGGTACAATTCTTTAAAAGATTGATCTGATAGGGGAAATTTGGGAAATTGTTACCCTAAGGTGAAAAGTGAATCACTGAGAATCTGAAGGTTCACATTTATGTCATTGAAAAGAAAAGAAATGGAGATAGGAAATGGATATAGGAACCAATATAGGAAACACAGAAGAAACTGACAGGAATCTGAAGACTTGATGGGGAGAGTTATAAGCAGTAAACTGATAGGATTCAGCAGGTAGATTCCTGCTTGGTCCAGGAGAGAGATGGCTTCATTAACCAAGAACTACATAGATAATTGTTATCTTTTTGTGCCATTTAGATGTAGAAGATGAAGCTTCTCATAAGAGTTTGTTACAAATTCTTGGGGGAAATTTTTAGAAAAAGTTTCTCTGATAAAAGCCTAATTTCTCAACTTTATAAGAAAACCATTTATTCTCCAACTTGGCAAATGGTGAAAGGATATGAACAGAGAATTTTCAGGTAAAGAAAATAAAGCTATCAATGATCAAATTTAAAAAAAAAAAAAGAGTTTGTTCCTCTCTGTTGCCACCTCTGACTCGAGAAATAAAAACACAGGATGGTTTGTAGAGTCAACCAGATCTGTGTTGCTATAATCTCCATTCTGTTTGAACAGTATTGCACCTGGGTGAGAGAACAATTGGTTGGGCACACTGTGGAGGTCAGAGAGAGCCATTCTGATGAGCTTTGTAACTCTTGTTTAAAGAGAACTGCTATTCACATGAAGACCTAGCATTTCCTAAAAACTCTTTTAAGATGATAGTTAATTGAAAGATCTTATAAATTCAATGCTGGACTAGAGAAGAGAATTTCCCCCAACTTCCTCAGGACCAGGAATATTGATGCCTTAAGTCCAGAGTTGTGAGTTATCCTAAACACATTTTCTCTCTTATATTTTCCCTGCCAAGTTCCTGTGTTTTCCCACTCCTCACCAAAGATAATAAGGATTTTATTTTTTAATATATTTATATTTTAATTTTTTTACTAAACATATGTAATAGCACATTTCCACACAAATTTTCCCAAGTTATATGATCAAACTTATCTCCCTCTCTCCCTTCCCTTTTCCCTCCCAGTGTTGGCAGATGATTCAATCTGGGTTATATATGTATTGTCATACAAAACATATGCAATAACAATTTTTAAAATTTTAAATTTTAAAATACACTTTTTGAAATTATAAGATCCAATTGTCTCCCTCTCTCCCTTTCCTCCCCCCTCTCAGAGATGGCAAGCAATTTATCCACAGTCATAGTACACATAAAGCTGAAAAGATTTTGCCCAAATCCTAGCTATCTTTGTATTTAGCAGTACTATTGATGTATACTATTTGGCACTTCCCTATCTCTGGATTTAGCCTTTCTCTACTGCTGCCAACAAGTCATACATGAACTCCTTAACTTGCATTATTATAGTTTAGTGTCATGTTGGTGAACTTATGTCATGTGTGCCAGAGGGGACTGATCCCCTATCCCTCTCCACCAGCACCTGAGGACATTTCTTTCATCACCCACCCCTTTGCCCAGTAGCCCAATGGGAGTGCTTTCTTCCTCCCCTATCTGGGGTAAGGTGCTAGTGGTGGTGTGTATGAGGGAGTGGCTCACATGCAGTGTGAGGGTTGCAGTTTAGGCACTCCATCTCTAAAAGGTTCACCATCACTGGTTTAGTGTCTCTTACTTTATTTTTTTTTTTATTTTATTTATTCACAAAGGTAGATAACCCCAAAACAGGAGTTTATAGAAAGAATCACTGGGTTAGAGAACATAGGAATCTTTTCTAAAAATCTCCTTATTTTGGCCATAAAATGACCAGTGCTTTTTCTCTCCCAGCCAATGCTTCTGCTCTTTAATGAACAAAAAAAAAAAAAAATAGAATTTATGAAGTGATTACTAGGTGCCTAGCACTGTGCTAAGTGCTAAGAATAAAAAGAGAAGACAGAATCAGTCCTTGCCCTCAAGCTGCTTACATTTCAATAAGGAGAGACAACATACATAATGGAACTGTGGCTCAGGAGGCACAATTTGGTCCAGAAACTTATAGGGATGATAAATAGGACCATAAACCGAAGATTGGCACACTCTTACCAGGAACAGTGAGTTTACTTGATCTGGTTCCAGAACTCAGAATGGCAAGGAGAGTAGGGAGGTAGGTAGGAAAGATCTCACTACAAACCTCTTCCTTAGCCTGGCCCTGGTGGTCCGTGCTCTCTGGATTTTTCTAAGATATTTTTTCAGCAACTAAAACTGTGAAGACAGACTTACTTTCAGTAGTTTTATGGGCAGAGCCTATGTCTCTTGGTTCTTTTCCTCCGCCCCTGGTAGAACAAAGAATGGAAGGACCTCACTAGAACCTGACCTTGGCTCCATATGAAGTCACCATCTTACCAGGGGAACAAGTCTGAGTGTCCCTCCACTCCATCTCAGTTCCCACATTACCCCTTGTCTTATTCCTATCAGAGCCAGGGATGGTATTGTCTCTTTCCAACTGATTCCTGAAATCAGGGTCTCCAGGGGTCATCTCTATCAGACCACAAGACTTTCCTATCCACATATAAAACAGAGGGGAATACAAAGGTAGGTACACAGAGAATGCCACCCAAGAATAGCAGCCTTTGCAGAAACATTAGCCATTTCAAAGAGATGTCACCTAGCAATTTCTGTGTCTCTTGTCTAGTTTTGTCTCTGACTCTCGGTCACTCTCCCTCTTGTCTCTCTCTTTTCCTCTCTCTTTCTTTCTTCACCTCCCTCTCTCTCTCACACACACACATATATATCTCTTCTCCTCTGTCCCTCCACCCCTGCTTTTCCTCTACTCACATTTCTGTCTGTCTCTCTCTTCCTCTTTCTCTCAGACACACATAATCTCTCTCTCTCTCTCTCTCTCTCTCTCTCTCTCTCTCTCTCTCTCTCTCTCTTTCTTTCTCATAATCTCTCACTCTGTTTCTCTCTCTGTCTCTCTGACTCTGTATGTCTCTTTCTCACACACACACATAATCTCTCCCTCTATTTCCTTCTGTCTGTCTGTCTGTCTCTCTCTCTCTCTCTCTCACACATACACACACACACGCACGCACGCACGCATGCACACACACACATACTCCATGTAACCCTTGGCAAATCACTTAAAAAACCTGGTGGCCAGGGCAATTCTGTATGACCTGCATCAGTTGCAAAAGCTTCCAAACTGGAAATTCCATGAGTAAGTTGTGTATGCCCAAGTAAGATGTACCTACCCACATAAAATATCCAACCAAGGGGAATTGATATTCCTGAAACCTGACCCAGTAATTTTCAAAGAACACTGTGAGTCCTGTCTTGATGGAATAGAATTACTCCAGGCTCTGAGAAGTGTCCAGGATTATATCTATTTGCCTCCCTAAATGTTGCTATTTTAGGTGCATAAATTTTTGGTTCAAAGGCTAAATTGCTGAAAACGAAATAATAACAAGTGACATGCAGAGGACTAAGGACAATTTCTACAATGACGTTTCAGAGAAGAACAACTTTCTATACCAGGGGTCCAAAAGACAGAAGGCGGCATAGATAACTTTTTTCAGACATGGATAATGTGGGAACTTGTTTTGTTGATCTATGAATATATGTTAAAGAGAGTTGTTTTGTTTTGTTTTTTAGTTGCTCAAGTAGGAGGCATAATTATAAGTGTTTATAAAAATAAAATTGCCAAAGTATAAGTTTATAGATTTATTGTTGCTAGCCCTCAAAAGGAAAATGATAACCCTTTTGACTCTTCACCAAATGTTGTTACACAAAAGACCATGACAAGTAGTGAAGAGTAAGCAAACCTATTATCTGAACAAATATAAACAGAAATCAGAAATTTCATACAGATTAAAATATTACAGAAAATACTCAGAGTGACTGAATTTTCTCACTGGGAGCAAGATATCTCAGATCAAACCAAGAAATATCTCAGACAAGGAGGAATTCCCTAGGCTAGAAATCAGGAACATGGTAAAAACCTGGCTTCCTCTATATATCTAAAGCTACTAATGTCTTTCTTTCTCTCCTTCACATGCCTGGAGTTGGTCTCAGAGAGAGAATCTGGAGCTACGAATGTCTTCTCTCTCAAAAAAAAGAGAAAAAAAACTTTAAAAATGTCTTTCATCTCCAAAGTTCTCACGCCAACTCTTTCCCTAAAGTATTTTATTGGCATATTCTCTACCACTGAAGAAGTCTCATGCAAAGTATCCCAAAAGTAATGGCCAGAAACCTGGGTTGTACAAATATCAATTAAGTCACAGGTCTGGACCTTTATTGGTTTTAATTCTGCCTTTTCAGCTAAAGAAGAAAAAAAGAAATATTTGAAGACCTATAAGATCTTAAACAGGCCACCCACCCCAAACAAATCATTGAAGAAATAGCTCAGTTTCTCTCTTTATAAGTCCAGTCTCCTCTGGGAAGGCTTCTGTGACTCCTTGCGCTACCTCCTGGTGCCTTGTCTGCCCAGATTGTTCATTTGGCCTTTATTAGTCAGTCCATGAATGAATTAATGGCTTCTCCTTGTGAGAAGGAAAGCTCCCAGAGAGTAGGCACTGTGTCAGCCCTTTCTTTATACTACCTCCACACCATGGAATGGCAAAGCTGAAAGAGAATATAGTAATCGTCTAACTAGGAACAATGAGGAGATGTTTCTTAGAGGCAGAGTTTGGCTTTATATAAGGAAACATTTCCCAACATTTAGAGCTGCCCTAAAGAGAAGTGGATTACCTGAGGAAGAGAAAGCCTCATTACTGGGAGGTCTTCAAGGGGAGACTGCATGACCACTTCCCAGAGATGTTATGAAAGGGATAGCAGACCTCTAATTTGCCTTCCCATTCTGAGATTCTATAATCTAGCCAGAAGATTAGAAGGCAATAAATTCAGGGCTGGAATTAACCGTAATGAACAGTGTTTGATCACAGAGCCCAAACTCATCATTTTTACAGATGAGTCTCAGAATGCTTGTAGGATCCTGGAACAGGGCTGGAAGAGCTCTTAGGGGCAGTCTAATCTGATTCATTTATTTTAGCTGAGATCAGGGAAGTCAGATGATCACAGGGTTAGAGCTAGAAGAACCTTAGAAGCCTCCTAAACCAATCCCTCCTTTTTCAGAAGAGGAATCTAGGACCAAAAAAGCAAGATCACATCCAGCAAGCATCAGAGGAGTCCTCTGACTTCAAATCCAGCAACACAGGATGCTTCTCGCCTGTTCATTTTACCCTCACGTCCAGTTTCCTGGGGAAGTGACAGCAAGTGATCCTCTCTAAAGGACTTCGCCAACTTTAAAATCTTGTACACCTGTGACTTATTTAAGGCCACCCAGGGAACTAATGAAAGAACTAGGACTAGAACTCAAATCTTCTAAAACACCATAAGTATTTTTATTTATTTCATACATAATATATAACATAATAATATAATACATGATTTGTTATAAATGTGTAATAAATTATAGAGAAAATATGCTTATCTAAGACAAAAAAAATTCTCACATTAGCTATGTCCAAAAATCTGCCTCATTTTTTCCTCCTCTCCCTTCCCCCCGCAGGCAGATAATATGATATAGCTGGTATATATGTTCTCATTTAATACTTATTTCTTTCGGTACATCATGTTGGGAAACAAGACACACATTGCTTATACTACGGAAAAATTCACGGAGGAAATAAAGTGAAGAATGGTACATTTCAATTTGCATTTGGCTTGTCGGTTCCTTCTGTGATGCTGGATATCCTTTTCCACCTGGATCCTCTCCTTCTTGAGAGTAGTTAAGTCATTCACAGCTGTTGCTGTTATTGTGCACCACCATGTTGTCCTGGTTCTGTTGACTTCACTTTGCATCCCTTCTCTAAGTCTTTCCAGATTTTTTGGTGATCATCTTGTTTGTCCCCTCTTAAGACACAACAGTTTTCATCAATATCCCTAGTGTTCATTCCATAAGTATTCATGATTGCTTTAAATGAAGGTGCCATGACATGGTTCATTAGAGTCAGGACCAAATCCCACATCTGACAGACAGGCTGGGCAATCTTTTTTTTTTTTTTAACCCTTAACTTCTGTGTATTGACTTATAGGTGGAAGAGTGGTAAGGGTAGGCAATGGGGGTCAAGTGACTTGCCCAGGGTCACACAGCTGGGAAGTGTCTGAGGCCAGATTTGAACCCAGGACCTCCTGTCTCTAGGCCTGGCTCTCAATCCACTGAGCTACCCAGCTGCCCCCAAGGCTGGGCAATCTTGAAGAAGTCCCTGAGGCTACTTTTTAAGAATAGAAAAATGCCAATCTTCATTAGTAGAGGGAAATTCTCACCAGGACTCCCTGGTATCTATGAAATGAATGTTTTGGGGCAACTAGATAGCCCAGTGGAGGGAGCACCAGGGCTAGAGTCAGGAGTTCAAATCCGACCTCAGACACTTCCAAGCTGGATGACCCTGGAAGTCACTTAACCTCCATTTCCCTGGTCATTCTTCTATCTTAGAATTAATACTAAGGCAGAAGGTAAGGACTTTTAAAACTATCTTAATCTTTAAAATAAAATAAAACAAGCATGTGATGTATTAAAACTTCAGTCAGCTAATTGAAGCACCCAAGTTGGCTTTGCCCTAAGCCTATAATCAGGGTCAAATCTTCTCAATTCTGTTCCTTTCCCTTCTAGAAAAACACCCTCCCCCCTTCCCGTACAGTCATCTATGTAACACAAAGGGCATTTATTCGGGCTGTTAATCCCCTAGAAGGAATGTGGGGCAGGCAGATGGAAGAACTCGCTCCCCTGTGTCCTTGGAGAAAGGAACGTTGGGGGGGAGAAGGGGGAGATAAGGTCCAATTTGACCCCCTCAGGGAACACACAAGGAGACACAGTGAACACATACACAGATTCCTATCAACTAATGAAATGTTAACCATTTGCTCACTTTTCTCCCCAATCCATTAGACCTATCCCCGCTTCTTACAGGCAGTCCCTATCTCATGGTGGGAAGAATTGTCCAGAAATTCTGAATGGTATTGTTGGAGAAGGCAAAGGTGCAAGGAGACTAGAGTTGATGGAGAAAGACTGGGAGGTTCAAATCCTGCCAGCATCACTCATTCGTCAATAGGCAAGCCCCTTCTTTCTTTCCTCCTCAGTTTTCTCATCAATAAAAATGTATATCATGAGATCAGAGATTTTGAGCTAGAAGGGACCACAGGGACCAAACTTCTCATTTGATAGCTGAGGAACAGAGGCCCAAGAAGAAGTGACAGTGGAAGAGTTCAGATTCACATCAAAGGTTTTGATTCTAAACCCAACTCTCCCTCCATGGTAGCAGACCATTGCCCTCCCAGGCCCATGCCCCACCTGCCTCAGAGCTCTTGAGAGGCATAAAATGAGAAAATGTTACAAGCCTTAAAAGGACTCTAGAAACAGGGACAAAGACTGGGGGGGGGGAGCGATTTCATTGGCTTAAGGGACTCTCCCATGAGGGTGCTTCCATTGCCAACATGGATCGGTACCTGCTCCACAGCTAACAGTCTTCTAGGGCTGTCTATATCACTTCAAGGTCCAGTGACTTACCCAAAGTCACAAAGCCGATATGTATCAGAGGCAAGACTTGAACCGGGTCTTCCTGGCTTTTTCTATTAATTGGATCACATGATTATCATTATAATATAGATGATAATATTATATTGGAATTGAGCTCTATCATTTCCAATAAGAACAATAATAACAAGCATGTATTTTGCTCTATGTGCCAGGCACTGGACTGGCCACAGAAGATGCAAATACAAGGCAGAAGAAATCCAATCCCTGCCCACAGGGAACTTACATTCTGATGGGAAAAGAGAACTCATATAAAGGGAGCTGAAAAGTAGAGGGGCAGGGAGAAATAGAGGCTAAGTCCAGAGAATCGTGGCTGGTCTGGTTGTGTTACCATTCAGTCATTTTTCAATCTTGTCTGACTTTTCATGACTCTATTTGGGGTTTTCTTGGCACAGATACTGGAGTGGTTTGCCATTTCCTTCTCCAGTTCATTTTACGGATCAAGAAACTGAGACAGATAGGACTAAGTGACTTGCCTATGGTCACAAAACCAGTAAGAGAAGTTGGTCTGCACGACTTGGGTCTGGAAGCTACTTCCCTGAAATTTGGGGTTGTGGTGCCTCCGAGGTCAGATTTGAACTCAGAAAGATGAGTCTTCCTGACTCTAGGTCAGTCGATCTATCCACTGTCCCACCTAGCTGCCCCTCAAACCTAGGGGTACTGCTTCACAAACCAGGATTTGTTCTATTGAATCACAGTCACTACAAAAGGAAATAATCCATCTTTTTCTTTTTTTCCCCCAAGATTCAAAGGTACTCAAATATTGCCAGTCATGTCTGCCATCTGCTTTTTCTAGTAAAAGGCACATCTATGTCGAATTTAAGCTCTAACTAGAAGGTGGATACCAGGCCTCATTGTACTCCAATCACCTGAAGAATGGCCTGAGATGACCACTGGGTCCCCCTGAGTAGAATCTACTACATTCACTTGAATATTGGAGTTTGTAGACCTTAAAGAAAGTAAAATGGAGGCACCACAGCCCCAAACTTCAGGGAAGTAGCTTCCAGACCCAAGTAGTGAAGACTAACTTCTCTGGTTGGGTCTTTGAGATAGTGCTGTGGCCAGGGTGGGGGCAGCTGGACTTTTCCCAGGATGCAGGAAACATGAGGGAAATGGTCTAAGTTGGTAGACCAGGTGGCTATGAAGGCAAGTTCCATTCGGGCCTTAGGCCCAAACCTTTAAATGACAGATAAAGAGCTAGGGAAGTGGATTCTGGAAGACAGCAAGGGCTCTAGCCAGGCCACTTCAACAGCTGTGGAAGCACAGAGATACATTTGATGTCAAGTCAGAAAACTGGGATCTTTGGAGGATGATAGATGGAGAGCTGAACGTGGGCTGTCTCTCCCAATCCCCTCATATGAGAAAACTGAGGTTGAAGGACCCTGAGTGAATCTACAGATGGCTCTGTGGGTCTGGGGTTATGCCTTGTGAGCTCCATCACTTGACCTCCCCCCAAACCTGGAAGTTTCCATGCATTTCCCCCAACCCATTTCCCTCCCCCATCTTCTTCTCTCTCTGGTCTCTGAGGAGGCAACGCCCGTCTCCTTCCCTTTCACAGGTACCTTTTATCTCATCCCCTTCCACATCCTTTATCTCTCCTCTGGACTGCTTCATTCTCCATTGCAGAGGAAACGGAAAGTTCTCCAGTCTCTCCCATCCTAAAACCCTCCTTTGATCCTGAAATTGTTTTCCTATCATTCTCCTTTCTTTCAATACCAGTCTTGTAGAAATAACCGATGCTTGCTAAGGCTCCTTCCTCACCACCACACACACCTGAGTCCTTCAAAATCCGCTCTCTCCCTGGCCACCAGGGATGCCTAATGGGTACATTTTATGGGTTCTTCTCAGGCATCATCTTCCTTGACTCTATTGCCTCACTGTTGACCACTCCTCATAGATGACCGCTCCTCCCATGGTTTCTGGGACACGGCTCTGAAATGTTTTATGCCAGTCCCTTCATTCATGCTACATTTTAGCCCAATGGCCTATTCCATCCAGTCCTACCCCTTTCTTTCTAGATGGTAAACCTTTACTTAGACCATTCTTCATGATTAGAGAACTTTCTCTGCCTAACTACTGCACCTTCCTACCCCTACTCCATGCCTCTATTATTTCTATTAAAATTCTCCTCCATCAATACCCATCAGACCACACTCTCATCATGACCACAGACTCTCCTGCCCCTAAACCAGCTGCTCCATATCATGACCAAATCTGTGTCTAAGGGAAATGAATCTGGTAGCCTATGCAGGCTGGATTAGAGAAAAGAGAGTGAGTGGAGGTAGGATAACCTGGCAGAGGAGAGGAGGTGAGCATGGGATTGGAGAAGACACATTTCTGAACCCAGGTAGCTTGGAACCCCTTGACAAAAGAAAGCCTCCCTCCTGGAGCCACACAAGAAAGGATCCACCATGACTTGTACTTTTAGCATGGAATTTTGGGATATCTGGACCACCAGTGAACCTGGTACTGGGTTCAGGTTAGGAAAAGGCAGAAGAGATAAGGTTTATAGAGAACAAGCAATTTTCTGCTCCCTGAGGAGATGTTTGATCTGGATTTGCCTGGGACTCCAGCTTCTAATATGGAGGCCCAGGTCATTGGCCCCACCTTGAAAGGAAACTGGACAATATCTCTCCCTCCATGATCTCAACAGAACCTAAAGTCTTGGGAAAGAATTTGGAGTTGGCAGGGACCTCAGAAACCATCTAACCCAAGCCCCTCATTTTACAGATGAGGAAATTGAGGCTGAGAGAGTCTTGTTTAAATTCACAAAAGTAGTTAAATAGAAGCATGAACATTCTGATTGAACTCCAAAGTCACCAAAGAGGAGAGGCTGCAAGGGCCAGGAGGAGGGACAAGGGATGGAAGAGAGAGCCTCAGTCCCAAGGAGGGAGAGTTAGAGAGACTTCATATTTAGGAAGAGGAGACTCGGAAGCCCACCCCACCAAGCCCCGACAGGGCTTTTCAATTAAGGCTTATTAATCAGGTGGCAGCCCTCTGCAAAAAGGAGAAAGCAGAATCAGAGTCAGGGGAGGCCTTATTCAGCCTTTGAAAGATGGTATGTATAGCAGGAGGGTTAACAGAAAGCTCAGAAGGGTTTGCTGGTCTGAGAAACTAATTGAACCTTCTCTTATCCACTACCACAACAAGAATGAAGCGACTTCTTCTCCCAGGCATTTAGAGAGATGGAGACGCTTCATCTCCCCCCCAGGAAAGAGGAGGAAGATGGGCTTTAGAGAGGGATGCTGCCAGGAGTTGGAGTCATCGTGGGGCCAAGAGGGCAAAAAGCCCAGGGGGAGCCAGGAACAGATTTCTTCCCCACTCTGGCCATTGCAGGAGGGCTTAAAGAGGAAGCTAGCACTGCCAGTTCAGTGGGGGGAGAGAGGGGGGGTATCGAAGAGCAATGGCAATTCCATTCCATTTATAAGGCACCTAATGAGAGCCAGTCCTGGGCAAAGGGTTGCCCTGGGCAATGGGGGCAAAGAGATCAAGAATAACCCACATCTTGCTCTCAAGCTAGTGGTTTGGGAAACCAAATTGAGAACTTGGATTTGAGAGTGTGTTCTGGGAAGAAATTCACATGAGATAAGAGGACCAGAGAGGCAGGTTGGGCAGGGGGCAATAGGGAGCTTGGGTAAGAGAGCCAGGAGGCAGGTTGGGCAGGGGGCAACATAGAACCTGAGAGTCAAGACAGGGTCTTTGGGACTTTCCAGAACAACTTTTTTTTTTTTAAACCAGACTGGAGACTTCCACAGCGTCAGAGGAATCTCAGGAAGATGCTCCATCTACAATGCAGCTCTATAACTGCTCAGCAATTTAACTCTTAGAGGGTTTCATCTCCTGCCTGAGGTCACCCAGCCAGTGTCAGGTAGGACTTGAACTCAAATCTTCTAGGCTTCCAAGTCTGCTGTCCTGGCACTATGTCACACTGATTACTAATAATAACAATGTCCAATTTATATGGTGTTCTGAGCAATAGTGAGGCAACAAGGAATCACGAGAGACAGCCTCAATGCCAGGACCTGAGTTCAATTCTCTTCTCTGACATATACTGGCTAGGTATAGGCCTGCAGTACTCTCTAGGGAGCTCTGAGGCTACAGAAGTTGCTGGCTTGAACTGGTGGCATCTCCTCACCTGGAAGCTCCCTATGCCAAGGACCTCACCAAGCCAATCTTAATCCCACGGGCACTTCGCACATATCATCTCATTTGAGTCTCACAGTCCAGGAGGTAGGAAGGGGCCGTTGTTATCCCCATTTGGACATAAGGAAACAGAGGCTCAGAGATATCGTGACTTGCCCAAGATCACACAGCCAAGAGGTGGGATTCGAAGGTCTTCTTGCTTCCAAGTCCAGCACTAAAGTCTTGGAGAGGGACTAATTGAAGTGTAAATACAGGGAGAGCTGGAGCAACCCGGAGACCATGGAGAGAGAACCGAGCCCAGGGGTTGGTAGGTAACATCATTAGATTGTAAACTCTCTGCAGCAGGACTTCTTTTGCCTTTTTTTGTAACCCTAACGCTTAACACGGTGCCTGGTACATAGTAGGTGCTTAATAAATACTGATTGATTGATTGATTGATTGATTGATTGTCCACTAGGATGCCCCCTTCCCTCCCTGCCCTATAGGTGCACCTACAGCCAGATGGCACAATGGAGAGAATCAGGAAGACTCAACTCCATGAGTTCAAATCTGGCCTCACACACTTAGTAGAGAGGTGATGCTGGGCAAGTCACTTCACCCTGTTTGCCTCAGTTCCTCATTTGCAAAATGAGCTGGAGAAGGAAATAGCAAACCATTCCAGGGGTTTCTGCCAAGAAAACCTCAAACCGAGTCACAGAGTCAGTCACAGTAACAACTTCCCTCCAAAATAGGGTATGCCGGTATGGAATGAGCAGTGCTGAGACATTTATGATCAGATAGTTTCCAGTACAAAGCATCTGAGTTGTGGGCATCTGAGTGCCCTGGTTACGGATTCAGGGGTGTGCTAGACCAGGGAAGCGGGTGACCGAGTGAGCTGGGCATGGGGAAGACAGTCCCCTGAGCGTGAGTCCAAAGCCACTGGGGAGAAAGGCCACAAAAACCTCCCCGTGTCCTTGAAGTCCTCCTATCCTTCCCCAGAAATCTCCTAGATGGCTACTAGCAGGACGGCGCCCATGCAGAGATGCTTCCCCTCCATTCCTGGCCCATCCAGCCGAGTTCAGGGATGAGCAGCAACCTGGTCACTACCCTCAGTTTCCATCAATAGATTTTCTTTTCTTTTCCCTCAGTGTCTTCCTGTTTTTCTGAATGATCAAACCTGAGGAGCCCAGGCTTCCCAAAGGCTCTTATTTCTAACAACACACACATCTTCATTGTTCCAGCACTACCCAAATGCTCAGAAGTGAAGCCCTGACAGTTAAGTGCTCCAATCAAAGACATTATTAGCCCAGAGATCCCAGGAGCTATAGAGGGGAGGGAAGGGGAGGGGAGGGGAGGGGAGGATCTGGACATCCATGATCAATAGAGTTCACACCAAGCCCTCCCCCCCCCCAGCCCAATTGATAATACCACAGGATGTAAAGTGGCATTTTCCCTTAGGGAAGTCATCTCTCTGGGATTTAGTTTCCTTGTGTGTAATTCAATGAACAAGTTATTTATTAAACTCTTGCTATATACTAGGCATTGTGTTAGGCATTGGGAAGACAAATATAATGAATGTAATAATGAGCTTACATTCTACAACTAGCATTTAAAAGATACACACTATAAATATTGTTAATAAGTATATATATTATATATGTAGGTTATATATATACATATACATTACATATACATATATATATATACTCAGATATGGGAGGTCCTGAATTCAAATCTGGTTTCAGATACTTGCTAGCTGTATGACCCTGGGCAAGTCACTTAACTGCCATTGCCAAGCCCATAATGCTCCTCCGCCTTGGAACCAATACATAGTATTGATTCTAAGATGGAAGGTGAGGTTTCAAACAAAAGTAAATTCATTTTATATATATATATATATAATATTACATAATACATAATAATACATTTATATATATATATATATACACACACACACATGCACAATGGTGGACTAGATGGTCTCTACGGTCCCTTCTGGCTCTGAATCTCTGACCCTTCGTTTAATAGATGAGGAAACTGAAGCAAGAGAAAGCAAGTGACTTGACCAAGTTCACACAGCTGAATTCAAATCAGCCTTCTGTTCCTAACACTCTGCAAGGGGAATGGCCACATTCTTTTCCAGAAGGCACATCTATTATTCACCCAAGAAACTTCCCCAACTCAGACCCTCAGGACCTCAGCCTGGAGGCCCCAGTCCCGAAGCCATCCAGATGTGGAACCTGCTCCCCGGTGAGGGCTCCTGCTCCGGAGAGGGAGGAGTGACCCCCCCATAGCATGCCCTGACCTCTTATCCCCCCTTGGCACACCCATCCAAGAGACCGACTGGAGCAGTCATGGAGCTGCTCCTGGAGAGGAAGGGGCTCAGACTTTGTACCTGGTTTCGAAGCCTTCCGGAGTCTTCCCTAAACTTCCATCCAGGGCTTTCTTCTTGAGGCTTTCTTCGCTGTCAGGCATGCTGAGGGGTCCTGTGGAGCTGACTAGACTACACTGAATAACGGATCCCCAGAAGCATAAAAACGACGGACTGCACACTCCCAGGCAGCCACAGTAACTGGAGGACGTAAGGCAGGAGGAGGAGACAAAAGTGCCACCACAGCCAGCTCCTCTCCCCCTCCCTGCTCTGAGGCAGGCTCACAAAGTCTGGGAATTGCAGGTTGTCCAATGCTCAGGCTCTCCTTTCCTGCTCAGTTTGGTTCAATTAATCATGAGGAGAATTTCAATGAGAACCGGGTGCTTTTTGATGCAAATTGATCCCAGGATCCCCAGCCAATCAGCGCCTGGGATTCTGGGACTTCTGGGGCCTGGGGTTTTCTACTCAGTCTTAGTTTTCCCCAAAGGTCTGGGACTGAGCAAAAGGTGGCCCAGGAGCAACTGAGGACTCATGACACAGAGAGGAACTGAGGTTGAAGTGATTGGTGGCATGGAATTCACAAAAGAGATGGATGCTCCCCATTTCCTCCAGAAGTAAAGGTTCAGTCAAATCTGGGGCTGCTCCTCGCTCCCCAGAAAATGTCAGCCCTTCCCTCATTCCTTCTCTCCCCTCCCTCCTCTGGCTCCTTCCTTCCTTCTCTTCTCCCTCTGGAGGTAGCAGAATGCAATCAAAGCCATTGGTGACTTAGGAGGGAAAAAGAAGAAAACAAGAATTTATTAAGTGCTTAGCGTGACTCAGGCTCTGTGCTATGAACTTTACAAATATTATCTCACTTGATCCTCACCACAATCCAGGGATGTAAGGGCTATTGCTTTGAGTCAGGCCTGGGACCAGGTTCAAGTCCTAATTCTCAATTTTTGTGTTCTGGACCCCTTTGGCAGTCCAGCAAAACCTTTAGAACTCTTCTCTGAACAATACGTTTAAATGAATAAAATAAAATGCATAGAATTACAAAAGAAACTAACAATACTAAAAACAGTTATCCAAAAAAGTTTGTTTGGAAAGGAAGGAAGGAAGGAAGGAAGGAAGGAAGGAAGGAAGGAAGGAAGGAAGGAAGGAAGGAAGGAAGAAAAA